>NW_008825109.1:18566496-18578187 GCF_000699105.1 Pygoscelis adeliae
AGGGCGGAGGCGGTCTGCAAATCGGGTGGGTGTTTTCGTAAAGGGCGCTCCCCGCGCCCTGCTTGAGGTTGTACGGCCTCTGTTCGACGGGGGGTGGTCTGCCCTATGAGAGTTAGCCTCCTTGGCCTGTAAAGCCGTTAATTTGCAAAGAAAGGTGTCTTTGCTCACACGGATTCTACAGACGTTAACTTAGGTGGCTAAAGGATTCTAGGGCGTCCTTCTACTCAAACTCCTGGCTTCTTGGGGGGAAAAGGAAGTTCAGTCAGATCCAAATTTAACAGTAAGACCTCTGACACCATGAAGCATTCACGTCTGGTTTCAGTCACGGGTTTTGTCTTGTTTCTTTGTTTTTCCAGAACTGCCAGCGCAAACGGCTGCGGAAAGGAGTATCCTATCGCTTATTTTTCTTCCTGTTTGCTTCTGTATCTGGAACTGCGACGGAGTTCTTCGTGCTAGGAAAGGCAACTCTGGTTTGTACACCGTCACCAGGTGTATAAACATCACATCCTTAGCACAGCACAGGCAGAGAAGGAAAAATGGTCTTCGGGAATGAACACTAACATCAGCATTGACTAGCAAAAAACTCGTCTTCTGATTATAACTCCATACGTGGCTATTTGTAAGGTCTTAGGCAAATCACATCTTCCCTCTGCCTCGTAATCTCCGTCTATAAGCTGTAGCTAAGTGCGAGAGTTGACTATGTGACAGGTGGGTAGGGACAAATAACTGATGAGCAAAAACCTCCCCGCTCGTTTTATACCTTCGTGAAAGCGTTGTTCTGATTCGCACCATCTCCAGCGAAAGGAGAATGAACGGCACTTTGAAGAATTACATCAAGGCAAAATATTGTATTTGGCATTTAAATTCCAAGTTGATAGCTGTTTAAGAAATGCCTGAACCGGGTAGTCGGTGCCAAACGCTACACTTTTTGTGTTCTGCAATATTCTTCAATAATTGCTTCAAGACTCACACAGAGAAAACAGCGCGCGATGAAGGCAGTTACTAACCCTTCAGTCAAAGTCATATGATTTGTCTTTCTGATTTTTTAGAGTTTCAAAGCTGGTTTTGCTTTGTTTTCCGTTGTAGGAGTTCTCGGTGCGAAGCACCACTTACATATTCGCGACAGCTCCTGAGGTTTGTAGGTGGGCTACGTAAGTAGTAACAGTCAAGGTGCAGTAAATTTCCTGAGGATTAATGACCGGCTGGGAGGAGATGAAGGTCAGCAGCACAGCCAAGGATCATTAACCCAAGCTGGTCATTAATCTCAAGAACTTACCTCGTGCCAAGGTCAGTATCGTTATTTTAAGCTGGAAGTGAAAAAACCATGGCCATATGAATATTTATTTGATAGGTTTAAGTGTAACATCTAACATATTTTAGAAAAAAATTAATTTTGTTTGGCAGAATTGCATTAGCTAATCAGCCCACCAGCCCACCTTTCAGTGTTTGATTAGTTTTGCTTTCTTTAACATATGTTCTGGACTATGACAGGCAGAAAGGATTTAGAACATTTTTCTTCCATGTACAATTGCTGTGGACCTATTAAATAGTGGCCTTGTTTATGTATCTATTTACAAGTTCTGATTTTCAACCCAAATTTTATCTCCCAGAGTTTACTGACATCTCTCATAAAATATTCATTTGACTGAACATCTGTTCAAGTTATTAGAGTTTTGAAAGTGACATTTCAGAAGATTGTTGTTTGTAAAGTGAGGGTATTATAGAGAACTAGAGGGCGTCTACAATTTCCGGAGCACTTACTCCCTTTAGAAAGCAGTACTCCCTTTAGAAGAAAAATAAAATGGCAATTTTGATATCTAACGAGTATTCACATTCGCATTTATGGTCATCTAGTATTTAAACTGACGCTGCCAATTAATCCTTTCTGTAACTATTCATCCTGTTTCTATGTCAGTCCACACATGCTGGGCTTAAAAGACTTTAGATTCGCCCTGATTGGGAAGGGTCCAGCCATCAGCTCAGCGGCGTGCTTTACGAGGGCAGACTCCCGCCCGCGCTTTCCTGAAGTAAGTCTCCAAAAAACAGGTGCTGCCAGTCCTTGTGTCTAGGCACCGAAGGTGCCCCAGGAGATCCAACGCCCCCCAACTCTTCCGGCACATTCCAATTTACCATTGGTACAGGTGACAGTTGAAGAAAACACGTACAGACTCAGGAAAAGGAAAACAAACTGCAATTCATCTTATACAATACAAGAAATAGATCTTTCTAAAGCAAATAATGTTTTCCTTGTTTCAATGTGGAGCTTGCCTTCTGTTTTACAATGTTTCTTTTTGCTAGGAAATCTGTCCCGGCAGTTCCTCCTCTACTTCTCAGCCTTTGCAGCTTTAAATCTCCACTCTTTTATTTCCCTCTCTGCTCCCAGCTGGGGATTTGCTGCTGAAAGGGACCGAATGGATCTTGGAGTTCAGTCCTCCAAGTTTGCATGCAGCTGTGCAATGGACGCAGATCTACAGAGCTCTGACTAGGTTTGACCCAACTCACCACAGATCACAAAGTATCTTCCAAGATTTCTTACAAACTTCAGCTCTAAGAGACAAAAGCGAGAGTGTGATGTGCTACACAAAGAGCGCAGGAGCGACAAGGATCCGTTGCAGCAATTTTACTTGCTCGGCTGTATCCTGTTTCCAGCTGAGGTCAATCTGCAACGCTTTAGAGCATGGCTCACCAACCAGGCACCCTGAAGATTTTAGTACAATTCTAAATCACCTCATTTATTCTTACTGACATATGTTATGTCTCTGCTTGTAACATATTTTGAGTACTTCTTTTTAAAATATATTAACAGGTGTGCATGTGAAAAGCAGACAGCTTAAGGAGGTTGTTGTTGCTGGACAAGGACCCAATTTGAGTGTAGTCCAATGAAAATTTTACATTATGTAGCCTTACAAGCCAAAAAATAGAGTTCCCCAAATCTCACATTCTGACTGTAGATCAGCCTAACTCAGCCAGAAAGAAGCTAATCTTCAGGCTCCTTCCCACAATATATTTAGTTTCTTCTTTCAGTCATGCTTTTTTGTATCCTCTTCTACTTTTCCCTAAAAAAAACTAGGAAACATATTTAAAGAGAAGTCTTGATGTAAAGTTATTTGAAAACCTGCATAACCCATGAAATACAGGATTGCTTCGTTATTGATTAAGTGCTAGCAAATGTTTGTTGCTATGGAAAGCCATAGCAAATGTGAACTCCCACCCACAGTCCTTAGCATTTAGACAGGCTATTTTGGTGGCGGTCTTATCTTAACTGTCTTGGACTGGGACGAAGTCCTTCATTATGGGCCAAATTTTGCTATTCTTTTTTTGACTGAACAACGTATGATTTCAGAAATTATTCTACTAAAATAGCCTCACGTGAATACCTATGACCTGAACTTTTACAGTGTATGCTCATCAATCATCTACGATATATACAGCTATAGGCAACATATATTTCACATAACATCAGTGCATTTTTCCTAATTCTGTCAAGATGCTTTATTTATATAACCCGCAAGAAAATCTTTCCTCTGAGGTGCCTGATGACATATTCCATCCAGTACCTACTAAACTTGCTACATCAACATCCAGCGTTCTGGTAGACAGCTGCCTAACCCCCCTGCTTTTGAAGCATGACTGTAATGGAGTATCAAATGTCATTGTGAAAGACATTTCAAGGTTGTTTTGAAAGGAAAATCCTTTTCAGTATCTCTTATTAGATTTTCATACTAAAATACACACAGGGAAAACTGCCACCCCAAACATAATTACATGCAGATTTTGTTTAGTTTCTTAGTAGTCACACTTTCCTTTACCGACTATAGGAACACATTAAAATTGTCCAGGAAATAGTATAGATAAGAACATGCTGGCCAAACGTTCGTGATATATCCAAACAAAAAGAGAAAGAGAGACATAACATTGACAAATGGAAGAACCACAGCCTGCCTAATCGAGTATCGGTGTCGGTGCAATCAGTATCGGCAGTGTCGGCCAGAACACGGTACACAAAATCCTCTGCAGGGTGGGTGGGCGGGTGTTCTCCCTGACATTTTTACAAGCACGTTGTATAATAAAGGGCTCCCAGGCAAGTTTTCAAATGACAGCTGGGAGGACCAGCTCTCTGGTGGAAGGACAAGAAGAAATGGACACAAGCTGAAACAAGAGAGGTTCAGGCTGGATATGAAGAAAAAGATTCTCGCCCCGAGGACAGTCAAGCAGCGGAACCAGTGAGGTTCGGCAGGCTCCGTCGTTGGAGGGTTTCAAGACCTGCCTGGAGAAAGCCCTGAGCAGCCTGGTCTGATCCCAGAGATGGCCCTGCTTTGGGCAGGGAGGTGGAGCAGAGACCTCCTGAAGGCCCTTCCCGCCCGAGTGACTCTTTGATCCTGTAATTAGAGGCCTTTTAATAGCAATAGTAAGATAAAAAAAAAAATCAGCTCAAACCTTCTCGCAATGTTTGGTTGTTCTTAGGGAACAGTCCTTAAAGATGACTCGGTTCAAACTGAATCACTTTGCTTAGCGAGTTTCTCCTGGTATTCCTGGTGTAACCTGCTTCAGCGTGTCAACAGAAAATGACCTTTTTTCTACTAACGACTCTCAGTAGTCACTCCTAATGTAGAGTAACCCCATCAGAATTAAAACTAAGTGCATAATGTTTGAATAACCTGACCGTTTAATAAATCTTACTCTAAATGCCCATTTGTGGACAGCTGCTTTTTATTTGAAGCAAAAGCATTGGTGTCTTTTATTGCCTGTTCCTTAAATAAATTGCTTCAAACTGTTGGCTTCATTTACATATTTTGAAAATCAGTTCTATTACTTAATTATATACTGTGGAAAAAAATCTATTGCTTGCCTTTAAGTTTTATGGGTTCCTGAGAACTCACTTAACGTTTCAGTTTCTTCAGTTCACACAATGTAGTTTTCAGCATTCACTGCTTTAAAAGCTTCAATCGCATTTTATTCTTACTCTTCCCTTCTCTAGTATCTAATCTATTCTCCAGAAAGTCAGTCTTTCCCTGGCTTCAACAGCTTTCCGTCATCCATTTATGAGCTTCTTTACAAAACCAATACACAATAAATATGATTATATGTGTACGTAAAAATATATATATGCATCATGTAACATGTATATACAATATCATTTTTATATAATGCCATTATATAGATGTATGCTTATTATAATATTTCCAATTTTATTTTCTCTCCTATTCTAACCTAAGCTATTCCTATGCTATCATCTATTGCACGTTCAACAGATTTTCACTGATTTTTCATGACAGTGATCGATTTTCTGAAGAGTGACAACAAATTTGCTCTGAAATGTATATGGACAGTTATAATTGTTCTGTCCAGTTTTTCTACCTTCCGTTTATGAACACTAGAGTAGCTATGACTCTGCTGAAGTCAATAAAGTTGTAATAATTTAAAATAGGTAAACATTTAATCTGCTATATTTATACCTACTCAGATGCCTACGATAAGACAAGATTGGTGGTTATTATAGTTTTCTCTAACACTGACTAATTTAAATAACCGACTGACTGTAGTGTTGCTGCTTCTCTGTACAGTCCTGTAGAATATCATAACTATTTCAGGTAATTTGAGCAATTTGTCAACCTGTTTTTATCCTGGAAATTGAGCACATATCCTTTGATTTCCTTGTTAAACCTTCTCTAAGCCAAAAAGGAAGGTATTATCTCTGGCTAGCTCATAGACTTCACTGTTCTATCAAACAAGGAGAGAAAGACTTAGCAACCACAGAACCTTCCTGAAGAGATGCAGGAATAACTGTCCCTCTTGGGATAACTTCCGATTTATTCAGTCACTTCTGCTTAGCTGTTCAGTAAGTTCTGTTTCACTCCAGTTCCACTGGACTGACACATATAGAAATTATCCGTTGTTCCTGTAATGAAAACGTCAGTTCAGCCTGAGTTCTGAAACAGGAGAGATTTTTCGTCCTTTTTAGAATGTGTTTGCTGAACATGTATCCGAGAAGATTTTTTTCTATTGTATACAGCCTTGGGAGAAATGCCCTTCTAGCCAGTATGTTTTTCTCCTGTGTCACACTGCTCCCTGCAGATACATACATTTCATTAATAATGTAATTAAAAACCAATGAAAGTCTCTGTATTATGTATGCATATATTCAAAACAGCTATTTCTTTGGTAAATTCCTTGACGTGATGCTACTGAGCCTGACTGCACTGCGGTTTTGCTATTTGTAAGAGATTCCAAATCAACCCCTTACATCTTCCTGTAGGTGATGGTTCTAGCAAAAACGTACAAGGAGTACAGCTACATTTTAGACTATCACGAGTGCTGCTGACAGACTAACAAACACGGCGATTAGAGTAATCCACATTATTTTTAACCTTTTTAAAAAGGACTCCTGATCTTTTATAATTGTCAAGAAGGAATTGCCTTGTGACTGCACGTCACTTTCCTGTTTTCTTTCTCTCTGAATTCTCCATTCAGAGTCTTTGGAGACAAAACAAGAAAGCACACTCAAAACTAGCACTCATGATAGAGACTTCTCTTCAGTATTTAGGCAGGCAGGAAGTAAGAGAATCTCTTATCTTGCTGGTTTGTTTGTCAGAAACCAATGCAATAAAACATTTTTTAGCCTTATTTACCTCTAAAAACGAACAGTTTAAAATGGCAAGAAAAAGTAGAAATGCCCTGAAAATAGCTGAAGGAGCCAATCTACCCGCAGGCACATTGTTGTAGGTTCCTGGGGAAATCAGACATCATTCCTACCCACTCAAGGAGGCAATGTTGGTAACCCAGTTATAAAAGAAGGCTCTGCTACAACTCTGCTGCTTGAGGTGTGTGTTTTAAGATGTAAATGAAAACCAAAGGACTTGATCATTTGTGACTGAAAAATCCCAATTCCATTTTTTTGCATTAGCAGTAGGTTTTTCCTAGGTTTCTGGCCTACATCCAGTTACAACAACTATATATGACTACTTACCTAAAAATTCTCTTTCTGCTCAGTTGATTATGGTATTATTCATTTTCGCTCCTGAAGTGTTGAAATACTTTCGTACACTATTAAAAAGTTCCTTGCCTTCTCCCTGAGGTAGCTGCATTTCAATGATGAGTGATGTAACTCCTTCAATAGAATAGTTTGTAATTGGTTTGTAAAGTTTAATATGCACTCTGGGACCTTTTCAGGAAGGGCTATAAACAAGTATCTGTCATTCTTACTCTCTAATATGTCATCCCTGGACCTTTCCATAGCAGGTCTAAAAATTCCACAGCTGTGATTAAATATTACCATGCCACGGTGTATTGAAGCAATGTCATGATGTAAGGGCAAGAATTTTCATCAGTCAGTAGGGAAGCAAGGAAGTGAAAAAAGATTCAGTCTATTCACCTTAGAAAAGCAAAAGAAAGAACAGTGTGTAAAAACCAGCATTGACTCATCCGAGAGTATCTATGGAGAACGGGGAGTCGAAAAGTTTTACTGGAGTATAGACTCCAAGGTTTGGCTTTTGGTATGGTTAGGGAACTCAGTAATATGATTACAAAGGAAAATGTAATTGGGAAATGTGACACTTGGAAAAAGAAGTTAATTATCCAAGGTCTAGAAATGCGTAACGTCCGAGTGTTCCTCGCATCAACAGTAGCACAGTTCTTCGCTTAATAGTCAGGGAAGCAGTAGAAAGATGATACTACTTTTGACTTTGCTAAGTAATGAGTATGTTACTTCAAGGATGTCAAGGGAAATAACCTTACATGACTGACCATGGAATAATTTAATATAATTAAACAAAGGATAAACAAAACTAGGTCTGTAACTAAAACTTACTAGTCTAAAATGACAAGCTTTAATAATTAAGAGAATAATTGAATGAAATAAATCAAACTATGGAAGGGATTTCAGGATGTGAATGTGAAAGAGGTCTTAATTCAGGTCAAAAGGGGATGAAACCATTTGATGGTGGTTAAAGGTGGAAGCATGGGAATGAATGCGTGCAGGAATAGGCTTCAGAGCTAATTGGTTAAATAACCATCTCAAGCAAGATATTATGAATATGCAGAGTGTCAAAAAGTAATAGAAAAAAAGACTGATCCGTAAAAAAGTTATGTCTTAGAAGTTAGGAAATACAATGTAAAATAAGAATTGTTAAAATCAGTTTGAAATAGCCTTAATGAAGACATTAAAACACAGAGCAAAAAGTTTTGCATGTGTGTTCAAAAAGACAAGAAGGAAAGCAGCAGGACCTCTGTACCGTTAAGCTGGGATAACGATTAGAAACAACAGGCGGATGATGATTTTGGCCATGATGGCAAAGGCAGTACATCTTGCTACACTACTGCAGTGTCTGTCGCCATTTTTAAACAAGAAAAATGAAGCACAGTGAATCTACTTAGACTCCCATGCAGCTTTTGATGTGATGTTACGTGGAAAAGTATGAACTAAGCTGGAGATGATGGAATTGGCAGAGGAAACATGAGGTGAACGAGAAACTGAATAAAGGTTAGATAGTCATACATCATACTGAAAAGGAATAGTATCAGGTTAAAAGTAAGTCACTAACGGTGACTTCCTGAAAGATCCATCTTGGGGCTGATTTTACTCAGTGTTTTTATCAATATCCTTGACATCACTCTGATGACAACATGCAGTCAGGAGACATCAGACAGGGGGGAAAAAACTGACCAGAACATGAGCAACAGGCATGCAAAGTGGACCAGTAAAAACAATAAAACGCTCCAGAACTCTCACTTTGTAGCCAGTTGTTTGGAAACCATTGAGGAAAAACTGAGGAAAAACAGCTGATCACAAAATGGGAAGAAACCACTTTTGCGAGGAAAATGCTAACATGATCCTGGGACGTACCAGGAAAGTTCCAGGAGAGATAATGAAGCCAGTAAATTCTGCAAAGCATCAGCAAGGTGTCACCTGGAGTATTTTGTACAAGTCACATTCAGGGTGAAGTCAGACTTGAATCCATACGCGGAAAGTCTATAAAAGTGGTAAGAGAAATGAAAAGAATGTCTTATGACAGGAAACTGTTAAGAGCACATCTTATTTAGTCAGGCAAAACAAAGGCTGATGAGAGCCTGCCTTTGTCTACAAATCCGTCAGGCAAAAACTATGAAAAGAACCGCTTAAGCTTACATACTTGCTAGAAGAGTAAGTGAGTATAAAACCTATCACCACCGCATTTAGGCTGGGAATTACAAGGTTGCTAATAATTAGAGCACTAATTGTTATAATAGCTTTTCATCAGAAATACTGATGGCAAGAAACCTAGCTACTTTCAGGAAGATACCTGCTCAGTTTATGATGTGGTTGCCTGCTGGGCTACATAGGTAAAGAGATTTCTTCCAGGCCTCTTTCAGCAGTTCTGTCCTTGCAGCGATTGCGGTCGCTCCACTTCCTCAGATGCACCCACACAGGAGTATTCACGGGTCCAGCACAGGCCTACATCTCTGCCGGGACGCGGAGGGCCAGACACAGCTGTGAACTGTTTGAGAAGTCTACGGTGGAGACCTCCGAGGGCTGACAGGCAGCTAGGAAGTTACGGGTTAAGCATGGCTGTATGAGAGGAACGGCACTGAATTCCAAATGGGATAGAGCCATACAGCTTAGTTAGTGTAAACAAATGGTTATGATTCCTGTCAAGAACAATTTTTCATCTCCACAAAGCCTAGTTTAATAACATGGCACAGGCACCACTGAAAACAGGAATATTACCTTTCCAACAATTTCCCAACATTGAAATAGAATCTGTTTTGGCAAAAACAGTACAGCTGCCTACCAAGAGAAACATTTTAGGTAGTTATATAAGCAATAAATGTTTTATAAAATTCACCCAGAAGGACTTATAAGTATTAAAAAAAACCCAACAATAATTAACCAGATTTCGTAAAGTATGAAACAGCCAAAAATAACAACCAGTACAGCTGAAGATGGTGAAGTCATTTCTTCTCCTGCACTCCAAAGCCCGACCACCTGTAGAGATTAAAAAATGTACCCAAAGAATTAGTTTTCCTAATATGGACACAGTGCAAAATTCTGTCACTTAACGTGACTTCATTTTACCAAATTAATGGAATTTTATGCAAACTTAGTATGTTTTACAAGTACTTGTTCCTGATTCGTACTGATTTGTGCATACTGATTTTTTCCTGATGATTTTGCAGAAGCAAATCATTGGGAAGACGGATGAAATGAGGGAGTATCTACTGGGTTTCCTTTTGCATTAAAAAAATGGTACTGTCTCCAGCCAGGGTCCTGCTCACTACTGCCCCCTGAAGCAGCCTATCTTGCCGCTCTGATGATGGAGGTAATTTAGGAAGAGCAGACATTGTTAACCTGTGTCAGAACCTGCCAGTCTGACACAAAAGTGATAATCCTACTCTGCATCAGCCACGGGATTTCCAGTAAAGGAAACCATTAGTATCTTCTCACAGGCTAAGATCTCGTTTAGTCTATATGCAGACACCATGCTGAAAGACAGAATAACTTCCTGTCAGACCAGGGTCAGGAAAGAGCATGGCAAGGACATAGATTAGGAGGCAACAATGGTTAATTTTGTCGGCGAAATGAAGGTTGAGATGGGTTATGACAATGCTTCACATAATAATTATATTATTATTATAATTATTGTTATTCATATAATAATTCGAATAAATTCAAAGAAAATAACTTTTTAAACTAAAAGGTAACACTAGTACAAGATCAGGTCCATGAATAAATTTACTCTGGAAACTGAAGTTTTCTGAACCTCTGAGTTTCTAGAATTGCTTTACATGCTAGACGGTGGAGCAAGGAACCTGAAGTGTTTTAAGGTAAAGCTCAATGTTTTCATTTCTGTGATCCTTGAGTTAAAATCTCCTCTTTGGATCTCTGATTATTATTCTCTGGATATCTGATTGCATTGACTTATCTCAAAAGACCGGACATAAAGGACACCTGCTTACTACTGGTTGATCACAATTCTTTGCAGGTACTTCTGGTATATTAATTATGATTCTCCATAATTTCTGTTGGCTACTTGAAAAGGCATTGGCTTTGAGGCTAAAGAGTAGCATGTTGATTTTACTTGGAAACGTTGAAGGTGGGCCTTACAGCTAAAGGCAGCTGGAAGGCAGGATGCACTAATACTGAATTTTCAGCTAAGTCTTCCAGATACCTGGCTGGTGAGCTGGTGTCCAGCACTTGGGTCAGTAACACCAGTCACCACATCTGCAGTGGGCATGACGTTGTCCCCCGCTCTAAGAGTCACGGAGATTCAGCGTTTGCTGATCTTTTTTTTGTCGGTAGTGTGCAGGCATAGTCCTTTCTCTAAGAATTTACCCGAACAAATTTCTTGTTACCGCAAGGACCAAGTATATTGATGACACCTTTTTTTCCTCACATGGGTATGTGGAATAGCTGTTCTATGAACTTTCAGGACAAAGCACCTATTTCACAGTTCTTTGCAATGGAAGGTAAAGGGTGAGACACCCCCGCGTGAAGCAGGAACTCCCTTTCTGTGTTTTCCTATATTCCTATGCAAAGCTGACCTACGGTGGATACAGAAATAAACAGAATAAACCCAGCTTCAAAATGAGTTAGCTGCTTTTATGAACTATGAACTGCTCAAAAATCAAGTTCTTCTTCTGCGGGAATGGAAGATATCCCCTGTTTTACAGAGGCCGTTTACAGTTGCAAGTGAAAAAAAGAAATTGGTTATCTTT
>NW_008825109.1:18578245-18579161 GCF_000699105.1 Pygoscelis adeliae
CAAACAAGACACACCTCAACCCTTAAATGTACTTAAGGCAACAAAGATTAATCTACTGGATTAGTCATGTTCTTTTTTTTTTTTTCCTGCTTTTCCCAGAACTGATGTTCCTTGAAATTACTACAAAAATAACATTTTAAGATTCTGACCTGTTTATCAGCATCACCCTTTTCCTTCATTGTCCTAGACACTTATCTCACTCTCAGAATTTGAGCGTTCAGTGCATTAATAATTGAACACGGACATTTCATGGGAATTAGAGCTCGTACCCCTCTCTCCCCTGCTTTTGATCAGGATTTGTTTGCTCATTTCTGTTTTGTTGCGCGGAGCAGATTATTCATCTGATCTTTCCTCTGGAATTTCCCCTCAATTCCCCGTCTTGCAGAGCTTCATTTTGATTTGAATTTGGGACTTCGTTGGCTTGGGCCTAAGGATGCTGTCAGGCGTCGCTGGCAAAGATTCGCGGAAACGTTTTCTTCCGTAACGGGAAACAAGAGCCTCGTTTGAGTATCGATGTAAGTCTTCCCCGTGTGCCTCGCTGTAGCATTGCCACATAGAAACCTCCTCAGCCCCTCTTTCGCTCGGCTTCCCGCTAACTGCCCGTGCGGAGGTGGGACTTCTCATGACGGAAAAGCCGTTGATCTGGGAAGCTGCCGCGAAAGCAATCAGCGAGAGCCGCAGGCCCCTTTCACGTCAGTCTTCAGGGACGGCCAGGTGGGGGGTCTGTGGGGATCGCTCCGCCCACCTAACCTGACCTTTCCCGACTAGCGAAGGCTCGTGGTGCCGATCACTTGAATCGGCACCATGAAACCTGTCGCTGGCATTTCACCGAAAACGGCGCTTTTCACTGGAAGCCGGCGCTGGCCCGTCGCCGACGGCGAGGCCAGCGGGGAGGCCGCGTGCCCAGCCGCCGCCG
>NW_008825109.1:18579887-18619340 GCF_000699105.1 Pygoscelis adeliae
TTGGAGGGTAGTTGGAGGAGCGGCTGGTACTTACTTTGTTGGCAGCAGCACGCATTTGAACGCGGTAAAACGTCCGCCTCTCAGCCCTGAAGAAGCTACAGGAGGAGCTGCAGAGCTGCTTGGGCCACTGTCCAGCGTCAGTGGCTGTCATCGCCACAGCTGTCAACGTACTTGTAAACGCTGTAGAAATCGCCCAGGGAGTTAATCTTACGCGTGATTATTTTGAAATTGCCCGCCACTGCTGTTTGTCAAGAGCTAGCTGAAGCCCTCCTGAGGTATTCTGCATTTCAGTCCTGCTTTCGTTGTGTGGCTTCATGGCGATCTTCCACAACTTCTCTTGGAGTTCAATCTTGCTGCAATAAACATGTGATAAATGCAGTAGAAAAGTAGCCTGTACTGTTGAGATCGTGTAGCTAATGGAAACTTTAATGTTGGGCGCAGGGGAAACACACGTGTTTCCCAAAGTGGCTTGTGATAACCGGGAATTGTCTGTATGGGCACAAGTAGACCCGGCAGCTGTTACGGAAGAGATGACATAATGTGGGCTTTGAGGGCCGTATGATCAGCAAGTATTTTAGCCTGTTTGGGCTGAAAGGCACTTTGGCAGCAGGTTTCGTAACGCTGTCTTAACTAACTCTGCAGGTGCTCTCACATGTTACAAATAAAAGTCATCCAGAGTTTCTCTCTTTAGCGTTGAGATCTGCCTTGAAATAGGATCTGGATCTGGCGTGGTTTCAACATTTCTAGCTTCTTCCATTATTGGATCCAGCGCACTGTACATGTAAGTATAACAGCACTTACTTAAACTATTGCATCCAATAATAAAGAATACTTAGCCCTCGCCTATATACTTTTCACTTTCACATTTTAAAAACTATTCTTTTCACGAAGAAATACTAGCTCAATTCTGCAGATAGGGAAATCAAAGCAAAGAGAGCCTAAGCTATTTACTTCAGGTTCTGTAACAATTAAGTAGTCATGCGATTAAATTCCATTTTCCTACTTCTTGGACAAATTGCTAAGCTTACTCTTGTGTTTGCTGGGTTGAATCCTAAATTTTAGCCACTGACTAGTCTTACTGAGGTCTGATGACATAACATTAGTTACCTGGGTGTTGGCGGTACCTGAATTTTATTAGAGACTTGTATGCATATATATTTATGCAGAGCTAGCATTGAAAAGCAAATCCTATACTTCAGCTTTCAGACAGTCATTAGAACTTCCAGTGTAGCATTGAGTGGTTTAGCTGCTGATACCTTGTGTGTATTTTACTGGCTACTTTTTGCTATTTACTTGCAAAGTAAAGGATGCTGGGAAGGATATTTTCACCGAGAGGACATAAATTAGCATGTGGTTCACAGGTTTAAACTTCCAGCTACAGCAGCCAGTAACTTACACTTTGTAATATTTTGCTTTTAGATGTACAGATATCAACCCGATGGCAGCTTACTGTACACTGGAGACAGCTCTGCTTAACAACGTTCACCTTCAGCCAGTCATTACTGACTTGGTAAGATAGATGTTTCAAGAATATCTTCTTCATATCTTTTGCAATTTTTTAATACTTATTACAGATACTGAAAAGTAACCATAAAGTCTGGAACAAACTTTCTCTTAATAAGCACGGATGAAAAAAAGAAAACAACAAAATGCCAAAGTGTTTCTGAAAGAAGGGAAAAACAAACTACTCAAGCTCTAAAATTCAAATTTAAGCTTTAAAAATTAATTGAATTAATTTTAAAAATAAATTATGTAGATATAGTTTGGAAAATGCTGCACAAGGAACTCTGCAGTGACCTCACATTATCATAGCCCTTCCTCTAATGCTGTGCAGTTCTTGGTTCTCAACTCTTTCTGATTTAATTAAAAACAGTGTATGCCGTTACCTTTTGCTTCTTACAAAATTTGATATGGAAAAAAGCTTAAGTTTCTCATCTCTTTAGCAAGGCATTTATTTAAAATATCCTGAATATATATGTTGATAAAAGATGATGAAGACAGGCAACAATAAACGTGATCTAAAATGAACAACTGCTCATACTTGAGAACTGAACTGCAGTTGTCACAGATTGGTCATTTTGGGTAACCGATGATAACTTCAAAATTCTTTTATAGCTAACTTAAATTCTGAACTCAGCAAGAATAAAGTACTACCTTTGTGTCCGCGTATGTGTCTCTTGCTCTTCTACATCCCAAACATAACGTAGTCTTAAGACTACTGAAATTGTTCTGCTATGCACGGGTACTTCTGCTTGATGCTTCTCTTGCATATAGAAAGTAAAGTTTAGTGTTCCTGAGTCAGGCTGAAATGCGTGGAATATCCAGCACTATATAACTGTATTTTCACAAAATGTTTGCATTCTTTATGTTTCCAAAAAAACCCCAAAAGAATCATCAACTTCATCTATAGGTCAAAGGACTGTCTCCAAGATTAAATGGGAAGGTTGATCTACTGCTATTTAATCCACCGTACGTGGTAACACCTTCTGAAGAGGTAGGAAAAATTTGAAATACACAATAAAAACGGTATTTCTACTGTCAGAGGAGAGATGGCAAACCAAATAAGCTCCGGTATGAAAACTGCAGGGTTTTTCTGAAATAGAAAAGGATGTTGTAGGACCAGCACTGTTGTAACAGCACTTGTAACAGCACTGTTTTAGTGAAAATGATTTACTAGAGCTGCTTTTAAAGACTACATGGGAATAAGGATTGCCAGCTGCTGCTTCTCAATACCTAGTTTCTCCATCAAGTATAAACCACGTAAGACTTCTGTTAGGCATGCTAAGGTGTTCTTATAGAAGACTTTCAATGGAAAACGTGTTTGTTCCCTGCAAAATAAATATCCTCTGCTTCCCCAGACTCCCGACTCTCAGAATTGGACCCAGGAACACTTAAAGGTTTTACTGGCCACCTTGCATTTGGCAAACAAGCTTATAAAACACTACAGGAAAATACATACAAAACACGTGACAAAACAACTCTTTTAATTCAGTTTAAGAATAGAACTTGAAACAAAAGTAGTATGTACATCGTGTAGGAAGTAGTTTTGAAGTAATTTTGCTGCATAAACTAATCTGCTGAATCAAAGTTGTCAGATTTCTAATGGCAGACACCTAAAGGTAGAGATTATGGTGATGTTTTTCTTAAAAGTACACTTCTATCATTCTGTATTAAGACAATTTTTATTTCCATTCTTCCCAGGTGGAAAGCCACGGAATAGAGGCATCCTGGGCTGGTGGCAAAAAGGGCAGAGAAGTAATGGATAGAGTTTTTCCATTAGTACCAGAACTACTTTCGCCAGGAGGATTATTCTACTTGGTCACAATTAAAGAAAATAATCCAGGTGATCACTTTCCTTGGACACTTACATGTGCCAAACCAGATTTAACACTGGTTAATCAATCCAAATGTTGATCATAGCAATGTTCTGCAGGTTACCAGACTTCAGTAAACAAGAAAAAGTAGTACATAACATCAGTTGAATCTAACATGAGGCGATAGCAACTAATGGAAGATCGACAGCATGTACTGAAATTCATATAGGTGTTCTAGGTCATTTTTAGAAATGCTGCAGACAGCTAGAGCGTATCTGCATGCTTCATATGAACCATGGCATCTCTCTGGACTCCTGTGCTTCTCATCTTTCAAGTTTGTGTGGGTGTTTAGACACACACCCGAGAGGGACTTCTACATAACCTGATGCCTCTTGGAATCCTTTTTCTGAATTCATGCCTTGTGCATCCAGTGTATAGTGAGCTAGACCAAAAATATAAGCAAATTTACCAAAACTAAGAACTCTCTAGGCTAGTTTGGAACATGGCAATACATAGGTCCTGAACCCAGCAGCTCTGCAAGACTTCGGTTCCAAGTCTGAAAGGTGAACTGTAAATCTTCTGAACTAAGTAACAAAGTCAGGCCAACCCTTTTTCATGAAAGAGGATGGCACTGTGAACTTAAAAGGCAAAAGCCTTTAGTTGGAAATGTGAGGTCTTTCATTCTGACATGTGTAGAGGAAAGATTCAAACTTGCTCCTTCCGATCTAATGCTTAATGGCTATACGTTATCAAGTAGTTTCAAGAAGAAAGATTATGCTTTCACACCTGATGGATTAGGCAGCTTTTGGGAGAAGGTGCTACAAATTTCAGTTTCTCCTACAAACTAGCTTCATAATTGAATTGTTCATTGCTATTAATAATACCAAAATACAGAACTTCTGTTAGTAAATCGTTAACTTTATTTGTTCTTGGTAGAAGGCTACTTTGCATAAAAATTACTGTCTAAAAGAGTAAGAGGACACAGTTTATCATCTTTGCTTTACAGCTTACGTTCAGTGGATACTTTAGCACTGCCTCTTATAGCCGATTTCTAGATAAACTCTGTTGTAACACTGCACTTTCAATTACAGATGAAATCCTGGAAACAATGAAGAAATGTGGCTTAGAAGGCACAAGAGTACTTTCCAGGCAAGCGGGACAAGAGATGCTTACTATCCTCAAATTTAGGAAGTCTTGATAACTGCTCTTACTAGGCATGCAGAAAGTTGAACGCAGAGCACTGAAGTTGTCAAATCAATTTTTAAGCCAAGATTTTCACCCTCTTAAGGTGCATCCTCATTTCCCGATTACTGCAGTGAAACTGATCAAGACTATTTTTATTCTGGACGTTAACCAGCTATTATCTGTTGTCAGAGGTACGGTTGTCCTCTGGCTCTCCACAGCACAGATGTGAGGGAACTGTGAAATACCCTACCTTGTTGCATTTGCACTTAAGCACTAAAGACTTTTTCCTCTATGAATAAGTATTTGTATATTTGTCATTGTGGCTTATTAAAACAATGTACTTGATATAATTCTTCCTGTTTCAATAGCCAGTCTATACCTATGCTGGGTTTAAGTGAATATTTGGAATCAGTGTTACACATTTTGACGTAGTATCAGGCACTCTTGCGGAGTTTGTTTCTGTGGTAAGGAAACAGCATACTTCTGAACAGAAAGATGCAGTAACTGTATCTCAAGAGCTGCGACAAAGGCAAGCTATTACTCTCCTGAAGTCTTCTGGGCAAAATATTGTAGTGATTTTGCTCCCTTTTATGCCATTTTACAGGGAGGGTACTACTACGGAGATGTAGATTAGATGAAGAGTTCTCATCCATGAAAAGGTATTAAGGGGGGGAAAAAAAAAACATATGCTATTAAAAAGGCTAGGTAGCTGAAAACAACGACTGTAAGTAGAGAAGTGGAACAAAAGTCCTTTCTCAAAGTCACTGTCCAAAATAGGAAGCTATTTCCTGACTACCAGACCCTGATGAAGAGCTTTCCTCTGCAGCTTCCTCCCTCTCCCGGTGCCCACAGAAGGTTCCAATACTGCATTGTCCCAGTGGCGTTAGAGACGCGTGCTGTGCAGTGGGCACAGGCCTGTGAAGAAGATGTTTTGCTCACACACAGCACCGCTAGCCCTGTCTGAGAGAATATTTTCAAAGAAACTGACTTTTAAGGGTTTGTGTCAACAGAAACTTAAAGTGATGTTAACGATAAACCATTAGGGGACTAAGGCCCAAGGGTTTTTTTGTAGGATGCTGAGGCACTAAAAAGACTATTCCATGTAAGACTTCAGAACTAAACTTACGGACTCTGTACTTACCCAACTTGTACAAATATTAAGAGTTCTTCCATGTTTCGATCTGACCACCCAAAAAACTTCTCTAGGAGATTGAAAAAAGGAGTTTTTGGACAGGCAGAATAACACATAAGAAGGGTAGGTACCATTTTCAGAAACACGTGACTGCAAGCCTAGCTAGACCACTTGAGGTATTTTACCACAATGGAATGTGAGAAGCTGCTTTTAACTGATACAGGTCAAAAGTCAACGTACGGTGGGCTGGCATAAAAGTTGTTCCTTATACCATCCTGAAGAAAACACAAAAAGGATTGGATAGCAGGAAGTGTGCAGTGGTGATTGATTGTTTTACCTCCCAAGAGTCACCATTCCCCAGCTTCGAAGGCTACTGAAGAGCAACACTGCAATTCAGTTCAACAATTCAAACACAGCTAATCCATCCCCCTTCAGTAACTTTTCTGTCACTTTGTTTTTATATAGATAAACATGAATAGGAACGCAAACACGCAGTAGGAGGGTTTAGAGGGAAGACTCAGTCATGTTAAGGATGTTACGTGACATTTATGCTATATACAAGAAATTCTAGTACTTGAAAGTACTGAGCGTAAAAAAACGTGTTTCATTGACCAAAGTGAGGCTAGACTCGAGACTTTGTTGATTCTTACCTTCTGAATAACTTGTCTAAGGAATGTTTTGAGAAACTGAGAGGAAACTTTGTGGCCATCTATGAAATAACGTGTTTCCACAGTTTTCCATTGAAGAATTTAAGCAAAGTTTTGTCCTTGCAGCCTACCAACTAGCCAGTTCTGAGAAGTCGTATTTCAATTCGACTGCCTCCTACTTCTAGAACCTTTTTGAGTTGATGGCAGACCCTTTGCAAAGCCACGCTTCTTTTTGGTTCAGTTTTCCCTTACAAAAAAACGTAAGGAGAGGAGGTTTTATGCTTAGTGATTTTGCTTTTATGTAGTCATGGTTTTTGAGGTTATAATTACAGCCGTAGGGCTGTTTGAATGAACCAAAATGCTGTCATCCTTAGACCGCTCTGGGAGTTTTACGTTGTTAACCGCTTTCGCTAACAAAGTTAGGTTGCTGAGTTACAACATCAAAAGACAATTTTAAGGTGTAGTCAAAACATGTAAAAGAATCAAACTGCAAGTTTAACAAAAGGAAGTTTTAGTTAATCTGTCTAGCTTTTAATTGTAACTAAAGAATTAGTTTTAGAAGAGGTAACCAAAGATAAAGAAGGGCAGTCACCTGGCACGGAAGATCACAGTGCTCAACAGCGTATGCAGTTTTAAATTATAAAGGACAGAATAATGAGAATCAGAACAGAAAGTGTAATAAAACATAACATGCTTTCAACAAAAAACGATTGCATTGGACTGTCCAACAACTGGATATTTGGACAAGAAAATGTGTGTCCACTTCACTACATCATGAGTCAATTCTCCTGGCCACACTGTATTGCTGTCTGCTGCAACTTTAGCAGAAGCACTTGTCAAAATGCAATCCAAGTAAGAACACAGGCGAGTTCTGCAAGAACCGATTCCTATTCTGCTACCATCATCCTGGTGAAGACTGGGAACTAGGGACAGGCCAGGTAACTTTTATTTTTTTTTTTAATTTTGAAACTTGCTATGTCTACACAGAGGTCTGCACGTCCACTTAGCATTTGCTAGGGCACACCTATTCCCTTCTCCTAGAAGACCAAAGAACGCAACACTGTTTCTGGAGAGTTTTGGAGGCGTGCTGCTGCATTCAGCGCACATGAGAATAAGCCGCATGGTAGATACACTTTCTTTGCAGTACCAAGAAGAAAGCAAAAATTCTGCTCCCCCAGGCCCCTAGGCACTGCTCTGTCAGCAAGCACCAGTGTGAAAAGACATACTGCTGCTTCGCAAGCGCTTGCGCTTCTTTGTTCTAACAGAACCAAGACAAAAGCTCTCCACAAGGCTGTTTGTAGCAGACAATTTGCAAGTTAGGGTCTGCTAGAAGAGTTTAAGATGTCTCTTTTCAAGCAATACCTGGTTAACCACAACTAGCCTTCAGATCAGTTATTGAACTTGCAAATAAGTCATTTAGAATAACCAGTCTTGTCTGAAACAAAGTGATGCAACGGAGACAATCCTAGAGGTTTAGTATCAGTGATTAGGAAAACAATACAGCTTGCTCCTTAATCTGTGTTTTCAATTAGACCTTTTCAATACCAGTTTTAAATCCTTTCCACTCTCTCTCAAAAAATGTCAGGAAATCTCTCTTCTGGAAGCCCGGTGTTACCTGTTAAAAATATAGACTTAAGTTATCAACAGCTAAAAATAATTTCTAGAGCTGTCACCTCAAAAGGGACCAACTTTGAGAAAACATACAGAATCTAAAAAAAAAAACCAAACCAGCTGTTGAGGTACAGCCAATTGAGTACGCTATAAACTTGGCATCTGAAAATTTATACTATTAATTTCTGAAAGTATTACACAGAGGAAGAGACAGCAATCCAGAGACTACAGAGATTGACAGAAGTCATTTATTCCTCCCTTTTTATTGACTGTTCAAAGAAACCCACCACAAATCCCATCCAAGTTAGAATATATTGGTATGCTACTGCTGTTAAAAAAAAAAGCATGAAAAACTGTATAGTTGAAGACAATATTAAATTCTGATACATCTGTCATGTTCACTTAGAGTCATTATGATGGGACAGTGGAAGTACAGTGTACATACAGTGATAGTTAATTTGCCAGCTAATGAAGACAGTAACTGAAATAATGAAAACAAGAATTGATCAGTGTGTATGCCTCCTCCTTAAAAGCCAATCGTCACTAAGTAGGTAGTGTTTTTCATTGTCATGCAGGAATGACTGTACTCTCTCCACTTATTTGGGCTTCCGAGTTTTCATGTTTTTAGGGTGCTGGATGACTGAGGTTTTTTGGGAAAACGGAACTGTTAACGGTGAAAGCTCAGTTTATAAACATGTTAATTTAGAGCACGCTATGTTTAAATTTTATGCTTTAACAGAAGGTTATCACTCTAGTTCCATGCCTTAATGTCTAACAGCAACAACATTCATAATAGTTCCTCTTATGGGGAAAAAAGAATGCACTATAATAAAAAAATCAAGTCTTTATACCACCTATGTTAAATTTACCTGTTACATTAAGAGGCATGATCTGGGTTAAGTGCATAACACCATGTTAGAATATACCTAAAGTAAGAGGTTTTAATCAACTATGCTGTGGCTTAAACACCACTTTTCAGACATAACTCTGCATTATTTCTGAATTTTTAACATATCTCAATACCTTAAAAATATACAAATTAAAATAAATTATTATTATATTTCTTTATATCAAAGAAGAATCTTCAAACTTACAAAAAACAGTCCAGAGGTAAATATGTGTCATATCCCACTAGTCAAGAATTTAAAGTAACTGACATTATTCCAAGCTAGCTTCTTTCAACATACAGTTTATTGTCTCCCTGTCATTTATTACTTAGCTCACAGAAAGAAGACAGACCGTTTTAGTTCAGAAAAATGTCTCTCGACAGAGTGGACAGGTGGATTTGTTGCTGGATGTGAACCATTTGTACTGAAAGAGAAATAGAACTATTTAATATAGGAATGCAAGCTGAATTTCAGGAACACTGGTTTATCACCAATAATAACCATTATTTGCCAATGAATATAACTATCAAAACACTAACTGTACATAAAAAAAACCAACAGGAAACAGTAAAAAACCCCTTTCTACTTGTGTATGTATACACACACATATGCATACACACATTACACACACACACACACACACACACACACAATACTCAAGTTTTATTCTAATAAAAAAAACACAAAGGAATTCTCATCCAGTCTCATTTTAGAATAAAAAGATAGCGTTTTTAAAGCAGCAATAATTCCTCCGTTGTATGGCCATACAGATGCCAACCTGTTCCAGTATACTCTGCAACCACAGAACCAATGCCTATGATGACCTGGATATAGTTAAATGTTAATTATCCAGATCAGCATAGTTTACTAAAGAACGTGCTGCATAAATTTAAATTTAACCTTTTCTATTTCCGTATCTGAGCTGATAACGAGACGATGCTGTTGCTACACCCTACGTAGATGTAATGGCTTATGTCTTAGTGAACACAAAACGGATAGTTGTTATCTGTGAAGTGTAGCAACCCCTCTCTCATTACATGCCCTTACAGCTTAGTACAAAATCCGTACAAATAATTTATGGAGTTCAATCAATCCCAGGTACTCCAACGGCATAATAGAGAACTGATGGTATTACAATAGAAGTTCCTAGTTCAAACTATGAATGGATATTTTGCCTATTTAAAAAAATTTAGTCTAGGTACTTACCAAGCAAGCTGAATGAAACTTTTTCTTGCATGTTCTGCAAGCTTTTTTGGGAAGAGAATAGTTGGAACCATGAATGACTGAAAAACAGATCATGCAATCTTCAACGCCCTCAAAACGTTTATCCACATTATTTTTCCACAAAGATAAGCCTTCCATAATACTTCCATTCTAACAGAGGGAAAAGAGCTGTTAATACTGTAGAATTTCTTCAGAATATTCTTACTGTTATTCATAAGCACACGAAGGAAACAAAGCTTGAAGTCTTTATAATCTGAAATTTTATGCAATATATGCAGTGAATAATTTATCAAGCCAACACATGAAATACAGACGATAGTCCAATCTATAGAAATGCACGCATCCATCACAATGAAAAGAATGCACTTAGGAGCACTTAAAGGGGGATTTTAAAACTGTTTTGTTTTGTTCTAACCACAGATGATGCAACTTCAGCAACCACCAATCTTTCCGAGAATATAGTGTGCTGTTTTTTTTGGTTCGGGGTTTTTTTTTTCTGTTATAGTTGAGATGACATTGCCACAGGCGGCAAACGCTGGCCCATGTCTTAAGAGAGATAAATTTTCAACTTTGGCCGTGGATTTAACAGGACTTACTAGGCAGGTAATTCTACCTCTCTGTTTCAGCATCTGGAGAAAAGCAGATGGCAAGAGTAACCAATTCTATGAAGTCCTTTGAGATCTACTGATGAGATCCATTATACAGGTCTAAATAATATTACATTACTAGGAATATTTTTCTATTACCAGGACTCTTAAGTTTTCAAAACTATGGGCTTTCTCTAAACTCACCTGATGTGTAAGATACGTGCTTAACTGTAGCATCCAATTGCGCCATTGCTGTACAGCCACACCGACTCTCTTTCCGCTCTCAACTGTTATGGATCCCAGTGGGTAATTTGATGGAAGCTGTATTATTAGTTCAATAAATATATCATCAACTGAATAGGTAGCAATGACTTCCCGTGCCGCAGACCTAGCTTTTACCTGTGAAAAAAATGCACATTAAAAAACTCCACAGAGAGATACACACCATCTCTAGTCTTTTTTATATACATATATAAACCATAAACACTTCACTACACACATTAAATAATTTTCTTAGACCAGGAAAACAGTTTTCTCAAAGAAAATAAAAATCCACTCTCATCTTGGCAAACCAAAAAGAAATTACCAGCCATTTTTCAATCTACCGATTGATTACATTTTTAATAAACCAAAAAGAAGTATACTGATAGCAGTATCTTCCACTTACCTCCTCAACTTCTCCAACATCATAAAACCCATTCTTTTCTATTTTTTTCCAAACAGAATGTTAATAAACATCAACTTAATATATCGATACCAAGCTAAATTATGTTTCCATCAGTCATTTAGAACAACAAAAATGCAATCATATAAAACACGGTAATACAGTCTGGTTCTGAGAAGTGACATTTCTTAAATGTTTGCAAAAAACTAAAGTAAATCAAAAAAAGGACAAAAAGCCTTACTAACCGTCATGCCATTAAATAACTGTGTGCTAGTCTGAACAGAAGATATTTCCTGTGAAGAAAGCACGCTGCTGACATATTTGCTTGTAAATTTATCTACAACATTGAAGACGCGTTTCTCACAGCTATTCCACCAAAGCCTGACCATGGCTGGCAAGTCTTTCAGTGTTATACGGTACACAGAGCAGGCCAAGTGCGGAATCTGGGATGACAGGACTCCTGTCCCTGGGAGGAAAAGAAAAGATGTTGAAATACTCTAACACGTTAGTCACAAATGTTGGTTACTCCACACCACATACAAAAATTTTAATACCAACATAACTGTGGCAACCGGCATTTCATGTACACGCTCCTTCTGTATTTGCTACTCTAAGTGCTTGTTTGACTCTGCCTTTCTCCATCAGTCTGGTTTCTTTGTTTCTTAGACTAACGCTTCACAACTGGGAATTCATCTTCTGATTTCGAGATGAACTCTAGGTGGACTACCAGAAATCAAGAATAATTTTGTACTGTAGAAACGAGAAAATGCTCACTTCGGAGTGAACAAGCAATAAGATGTTTGGGGCACGTCTGAGGTTTGCAGTGTCCTATGGAAGTGCACAAAGAGATAAGGGAAATCTTTCTCTTGGGATGTCATGTTAGTAATTCTTTCTTACTGTCATCCAGATAAATTGTTCTGCAACATGCAGTGCTGTTCAAGCAAAAATTAAGAAATGAAAACTCAGTATCTTTGCTTCCATCTATACAGGTACATAAAATAACAATTTCAATGAAGTAGCTTTCAAAACTAATTCTCTTTTTTCATGTTTCTCAGCTAAAAAAAGACAGTGTATCTTCTCTCATCATGGTTGATTAACAGGGTCTTCTGAATAGCGTGACAAAAACAGCACACAATTTAATGTCTCAAACATTTCAAAAAATATATATTAAAATATATTTTAATTTGTTTGTGTTTATGTATTAAAATAGAATTAAAAAAAGAAATTCTATTTAGCAGGAAAAAAAATCTAGAAGCAACAGAGAAGTCTCAGAAAAGATCACACATTTTTAGTATTTTGGAATCTTTGCATACATTCAGGATTCAGATAGTAGCAACGTATTATTTCTGCCCTAAGTGAATAATCTAAGCATTTCCTGTTGTGTTTTTTTTCTTGATTTTTCTGATAAACATTTCAACTTTGATTAAGCTTCAAATGGGGAGTGTTAGCCAAAGATTTTTAAACATATGTATGTATTTGTGTGTGTGTGTGTGTGTGTGTGTACCTATTTTATAGGTAAGATTTTCTAAATATGTATTTTTAAGCAGAAAAGCATATTTGAACTTCAGCAATATCAAAACTCTCTCAAATGCACAAATACAATTTTTACTAACCTTTGACATCTAAATGAAGCTCTTCAGTAAAGAAGGTTTTTGTGTCCTTATTTGGAACTTCTGAAGTTGGCCCAGAAAAGACAGGGTTTTCAGGCATAAGCCTGAACAAGTGATAAAGCAGTTTATTCAAGCTTTTAGTTCTTCTAAGGTATTGTGAGTAGAGAACTCGCAGCTGACAGTGTTAAAAAAAAAACCAACAAAAAAACACACAAAATACAGATGAGACTTAACAAACACAGCTTACTCTGTAAAAAATACAAATATGTTCCTGTAGGGAGAAAAAGGAAGACTGTGATTCTGAACAAGTGTTTAGAAGAGCGATTTATTTCTCTGCACCACTTTGAATGGTTAGAAGATCATAAAATGTAGCAAGCTTGTTTGAAAATGCCACAAAGAATCATCTATTAATGAATCTTAATTCTTTATGACTCTAATATTACCATCCTTAACTACTGCAGTGCAGAAATCTAAGTCTATTGATGCTTTCAGAATTCCACAAAAACAAGAGGTAGGAAGATACATAATTAAAAGAGTAAAAAGGCTGGATGAAACGTCAAGATTCAAACCACATAAGCACGTTAAGAATTTCAGTTAAAAGGAAAAGACTCTGAACATATACCTGAGAAGAAGCTGCTTTGAAGAAAGCTAACGTTAACTTCCAAGTGAGAAGGTATCCTAGGACAAGGCAGAACTCATCGCTCAGGGGCTGAATAACCGCAAATTCTCCAACTGGAATGCATTCCAGGATGTTTTCTAGCAAGAGTTCTTGAGTGGCCAGGACAGACATGAGAGCCGCTGGAGGTGACCTATGGAAAAAACGTTACCTGGCGTAGTAAACTCAAATCTTGAGCAGAGCATTAACTGAATTTATACTTACAGTTTTCCTAGAAACCCGTTAGTAAAGCCAGGTACGTAGAACATAAAAGGGGCCTTTTATTACAGGAAAATTTACTTTCAGATTCACACGTTAGTGCTAGATTTTAAGATTTTTTTTTTTTTTTTCCTGAAATGGACAGCTGGTGTTTTTACCTCTTGCAAGAAGAATATAAACTGAATGCTGGTCACTTAATCTGAAAGTGGTCTATGGCTGAGCTGATTTAAGCTACATCATGGACAGCTGGTTTGCTTGCTTGCTTGCTTGCTTTGTCAAGTAATATCAACAAAGGAGCAACTGAACACTGGATCTCCTAGTCACTGAATGTGTTGGGTTTGGGCTTTGGCATTGGATTAAAAAGCTTTTTGCTTTTGAAAAGCTCCATAGTAAAAAAAGGTATTAACCATTGGGCTGAGGTAAAAAAAACACACAACTTTTTTTTTTTTTTTTTAATATCAGTTACTGTATTCCCTCTTCAAACTGTTGACTTTATTGGATTCACACTGTATAAAACACCCAGGTCAATTTTGGAGGTTCAAGAAACTGCAGTTACTTGTGCAGCTGGACACATTCTGAATACAGCAGTCCAGTAAAAATCTGTCAAGATTTTACAATATAGACCACATATGTTGCACTTACTCTAGTAACTGTATCTAGAAAACAACTGCAAATATTATTTCCAGCTTTAGCACAAAGGCAGAATTAACCAATTAAATTGAGTATTTTCAATATTTATGACCCTATTGTCATAGCCATGTCATTTTTTTTCCTTTTAACATCTCCTGACAGACGACTACTCTGCTGCAAATCTCAACTCTTGTAATACATTTTAAAGATATGGAAAACAGTTGTAAAAAAAACATGAGGAAAAAATACTCACAATGCCGATTCCTCCTCTTCATCACCGTAAGATTTGAGATCTTCGTCATCAAATTTAGGCAATTCAGGCATTAATCTATAGAAATACAGAGAGGAAATCAGATTTAATTTTTACTGTTTTAATATAAGTGATTCATAGTTCTTTGCTTATCAATGCCAACATTAATGATAAGCAATAAAATAATGGCAATTACTCCTTAATAACAACACAGAATCTTTAAGAGACATGTCACCATTGCAAAGATGGTTCCTGAATGACAGCAAACGAGCATGTAGCTTTGCTCGGTTCTTTTCCAGACCTTTTACACTTCCTGAGTCATGTTAAAATAAACTTCTTTATCTCAGAATAAAGCTATTGCAACTTTATGCCTCGGTATAAGTGAAAGATAATGGTAGCTTCTTATGCTTTAAGCCGTCTGCCTCACAATCTGCATTTTGAGCAGTCAAATGCACATAGTATTTTTCAAATTCTGTATTCTCTCTTTCGGTATTAGAAATAGCCAAAAAGCTCACATGAATACTACACATTTTTATTCACTTTCTTAATTTTCTTATCTAAACTAGTGAAAATAAAAAGGTCATACTATTTAATGATACTGTCAGACCCAGATCAAACCTGGAATATTTCAGTTTACATTTTAGGATTCTCTGAGTGTTAAAATAGGGGCTAAAGATAAATAACTTCATAGTTATGATACTGCTATCTGTGTATGGTACAGAAAATAAAATTGTATCTTCACGTACGGCAGTAAAATTTTTCAGTATATATTTAGTCTGCTTTTACAATTAAATTTAGCATTCATAGCTCTATATAATGTTCTCCGATACAGAACAAAAATTGCCCAGTTAAGGATTTTCTCCATAATGGAACATGACTTTGCTAAACCCATCTGTAAGTGCATGTTCTACAGCACATTTTAAAAAACAGGGGGCGGGGGGAGGTGAGGGAAGTGAGAAATTTGTTGATTCTTACTTATACAACATACGGTAGACAGAAATCTGTACCGGTCTAGCCCGGAAAAGCAACAATGGAGATAACGTATTTAGTAGAGTCTGGAGTTTATCTGGAAGATTTGTTTTCTGGCCCGCAACAAACTTCGCTGGCAATTTATGGTTTAACAACTGGTCCTTCGAGATGTACGTTAGAGCTTCACCCAAAGACGTTAACACAGAGTTCTGAAAGGAGCCTTCAGATGCATTTTTGGTTTCTCCTATTTAAAGTAAAGAAAGACAAGCTGTGATACAGAATGTATGGATGATTATCATAAACAAGCATTACTAGAAACTCAGACTGCTTACCAGAATCCATCTAATCTTAAAAGTCACAATGTTAAGTGCAATTACTTTACCAATTAGCATATAAGCGTTCAAAAAAGTGAGGTTTTATAAGCTATGTGGACATAACATTCCTATAAATTCAAAAATAGGGCCCGTCAAGTTCTATTTCAGAATAGCCTGACAGGTACCACTATTACCTTCCTTGCCATATACTTGCCTGTGACTTTCACCAACAACGGTAACAGCAAATTGTGAATTCCTTCAGAAAAGAATTCTTTCCATTCACTGATCAAGTTCACAGGAAGGTTTTCAGTAGTTTCAGGAGCTGCAGCTTCAAAGTAAGCGCTAAGGGCAGATGCTAAGTCACAACTGACACAAGCAAAAATCTGCACAAGCGGGACATTATAAAGCGAACGGTTTTCACTTGTTGTCTAGGAGGAGAAAAAAAAAGAAAAAAAAGAGGAAGATTTCTTAACTATAAATTTGCTTTAAAATACCTGTTTCACATTCCCTGTCTATACCGGAAAGTGTAATTTCAAGGAAGACTCAGTTGCAAAGACCATTTTAAGACAATTTGGGGGAAAAAAGAAAAAAGCCTAAAAATATAAACTGCATTTTAGTAAGACTTGCTGAAAATTATTTCCAAGTCTCATCAACATTTAGAATCCTGGATTGCTTCCCTTATATGACCTTCTTTATAATGACAGAAAGAAACTGCCACCAAGTGGATTCAAATAGAAATGTACGCAGCTGTAGCTTATCTGGAGCATTTGCGCAGCCAAATGAGCCAAAATTGACATGTGAAGTGCTCTCACTTTTCTCTCCCAAACATAAAAGCCATACCAATATCATGCTTGTATTTCCAAATTGCAGAAGGAAACTGGCAATACACTGTTGTAAACTGGAAATTATTGAAGTGGCGATCAGGATAATATTTCCTCTCCCCCGACATAACTCCTTCTTTTTAATTTTATTCTTACTACTTTGCCCAACAAAGGAATATCATTAAATATTAAAAATTTTCCCAAGCACTTAATCTATGCAACAAGGTTTTCATACAGGTTTGCTGTTTAAATAAAAAAAAAAAAACAGTTGAGGGACATACAGCATAGGTAAGAAGATTAATCCTGAGACCGAGAAAGGCCACATGGAAGTTTCCAGCCTCCCCTTATAAGTGTGTAGTGACAGAGGGTGCTATAATCATTTAAAAAAAAAAGAAAGCTAGAGGGTGAAAGATTCTCTGCCTTTATTTGATTAATAAAGAAGTAGTTAGCTGTTTACTCTGACCTGTTTTCTAACAGTGCTAGAATATAATTTTGATTTTTCATGTGATCATTTAGATATTGAAATGCAGATACTGCTTTTCATTCAGTTAATTTTTATATGTCATGTTAGACTTTGGTCTTAAAGGGATATTATTTTTCAACATAGAGACCTACAGCAGACATTCCAAAATTATTCTTCAATTACCAATGCCATTACTAAACATCGTATTACTTCAAGGGGGAGATAATTTCATCTCCATATAGAAAAAGAAACAGAAGATACAGTATTGCTTGTACTTTTAAGCCACACATGATCTCGTCAAAGTTCAATGAAAAAAGGATTTTGTGCAGTTCTTTCTAACATTGTGTCAAGTATTTGCTAAGCTAACTATGTGCCTGCCATATCCAGAGAATAATCTAAAAAGGTAAGTACATCAAAACTGGAGATGGAACATTAGCACTCATGCGGTAGGTAAAGTTTATTTTCTTAGTTCCCTATTTTGATTGAGATGCTTTTTAAAATAAGTTATCTTTGTAATGCGGAGTACCCAGCTATTAATATTGATCATTACTCTAAAGTACTAGAAAGGTAACACACACATTAGATGAAACAAAGTTAAAACTGTTCAGACCACTGTGTTCTAAACTCTTAAGAACCGTTAGGAGCACTCCGATTTCCATTCCTCTTGGCAACCCTCATGCATCTTTGTTCAAATTTAATTGCTATGTGGCATAGCTTCTACAGTGTTTTACTGTGTCATCCTGATACCCAACTTCCCACTTTGTAAACAGATGAGTGAACTTTTAACATTCAGCTTTCAAAGACTTAGGATGAAATGTCGATCAGACAGCCCAGTAAGATTATAAAAATTTAGTTATTTCATAGCCTATTTTTTTAACCCCCCCTCCCCTGTATTAGTCCAGTAGGTTCAGAGGGCATCAGGGGGATCCTGTTAAAAGCTGCAATGCAATGGTTAGCAATAGTCTCTTTCATATTACCTCTAACCAAGCCAGCATGGAGCACATGATAAAGTCCCATTCATTATCGGCCAAAGGAGCTGCGGAATACTTCAGCAACAAGGGAAGGTAACGGATCATCTCTATGTTGAAACCAAGCAACTGAGCACTTTTTTCTTTCAGATTGCTGCAATAAAAATACAAATAAAGCTTACATATATTCATGCTGTAGACACGAGTATTTATATTCTTGCCTTCACTCCTCCTCTTAGGAGAAATTAATCTTGCACCAGGCTCTGCCCTATGTGCTTTTGATACTCTGTCTTTCAAAGGTGGAACGCTACATTAGCTGCCAAGTCTAAATAAGTCAGTCAACAGGTACAAAATAGTCTATTAGAGCTACTTGCTCATTTGCATGTTATACAGATTCCTAAAATTGTACAGTTTACATATTCACTCAAGTAATACACTTGCATTGATTTAGTTAAAATTGCTAAATATTTACATATTCACTCAAGTAATACACTTACATTAACTATGAAATTTAGCAATTTTAACTAAATCAATGCAAGAAAAAATAATCATTTGAGTTACTAATTTTAAAAATAAAATACAAGCCCTCAAGTGTCCAAATAGTTTACATTATTTTGAGACTTTGTTGCCTGGATTTTTCTCTCTATACTCAAGACAAATGAACCTCAGTATATTTTCACTCCTTGCTGGAAGCTTTCCAAGTTACATTTTCAGGTCCAGAATTTTAAAAAAACGACACCTAAGTTTGGTATCCAAGTTTTCTTTCTGCTACCTAAATAAGCAATCAGAATTTGGAACTAAATATCCAGCAACACCTACAAAAGTTGGTCAGTTCTGAATGCTTTTGAAAACAGCTGTCATCTAGGTGCATTAAAAAAGCTCCTAGTTTCCCAGCCTTCAACCACCTGGGTTATTTTCTTCAGTATGAGTTATTCGATAATTAAACACAGGTACATTAAACTGAGGGATGCAGTTCTACAAAGGCTTAACAATGTAATATTAGAGCAGTGGATAGCAGTTGTAACTTACAAATTGAATTTGTTGATTTTGTTTGAGTTAATAACCACTCTGTATTTTTAAACTCTTGTTTTAGAAATTAAAAAAAAGCCAAATTATCTCAAAGTTGCACCCACCAGCTAAAAAGAAAGCTGTCCTCGTTATCGTTTTTCCAAGATATTATGATTTTCAGTATTCCAGGTAGTAGGTGATCACAATCAATACTTCTATCATTCAAGCAGGAGTTCAAAATGGAAAGACACCCAAATGCTCCTGTAACATAATAAAAATATCATACTCAATAGGTCTTAATTATCAAGACAAAACAAACATTAAATGTGTGTCAACTGACTGGATCGTTTTATTTGAACTTAACATTAATATCATAAGATAGTTTGGATAATAACTAAGCTTTAATCTTTGAACACTTAATCCAGAGATGCTATTGGTAAATCATAAATACTATATCCAACCCAAACTTAAAAACAAACAAAAACAAAAAAACCCTCAAACCAACTAAAAACTCCTGTAAGATCAATTGCTGGTTTATACAATTAACAAAAAGGAAAAATACCTGCTAAGATTTACATCTATTTGCGCTACTAAAAATGTAGTATGCTAAGCAATAATTTGGACAGATAACTAAGTAAATGTAACTGCGAGTTGTGAATTCCAATATTATTGTAAGAGTGTTAATTTTTAATTTCGGAGTGAAGTACTACTGTTGCATTAGTACTGTTTTCCATTTTTAAGGAAAACTGCATGTATCTAGATTTCTTGGAGAACAAGGATATTTCTTACAAGCATGATGACAAAGAACTGAGTTAATTAAAGTACCATTTATGCATAACAAAAACAAACAAATGCACTTCACTTAAGCAGCAGTGCAATGATTTACAAGAACTTTACCAGCACTTTCCCGATCTGAAAAAAAAAAATTAAAACTTGAATAGTAAGCCTACAACCTATGTCACACTTAATGGGAAAATTTGGGTATATATTGTCTGCTCAGAATCCCTAGGAAAATGAGAAGCGGCAGAAAGGAAAATGCAGACCAGCGTTACAAAAAAGAGCACTCCACAGCAGGGGAGGACTGAAGATTCTTTTTCCCATTTTCCGTTCGCAGTTTCACAGCCACATTTGGTTGGTTCACCAGTTCACTCAGAAAGCCCGGAAAGCTTAATTAAGGCTGAAGAGTAAGAGTCAGGGAAACTACCACACTAGAAAGATTCAAGATTCCTCTCAACTGCTGCATGACACCAACGTTGAAAATTTTCACACTTTGAGGACATCCATTTAAAGGACTCATCTGAAAACCTGAGGACACTGCCAAGAGACAGATGTCCACAGTTTAAAGTCACCAAAGATAGTTTTTTCAATTTAAGTAAGCACAGTCCTGTTAAAAAATACAAAATCAACTTCAAAGCTTACATATAGGCTGATCAATAAGAGTATGTGCAAGAAAGCACAAAAGCAGTACTGAGAAAAATGAGAAAGTTCTCTCTTTCAAACGACATCTAATTCAAACACGTAGAAGGACTGTGTGTGAGCGTTTCCAAAGAATTTTCTTGAAAAGCAACAAGTTTGTGAAAATATAAAGGTTTTCTAAAGGATATTCAAAGCAATATTATAACACACCTCAATCACCTCTAAGTAATTTTTCAAAAGCTGCTGAAAGTGTATGTACAGCAGTTCTGACTCGGCACACTATATCCCATGTACTGGAAGAACTACTCAAAAATTATACATAAACTGTGAAAGAGTTCTTGCTAAAGCATCTAAAGACAATCACGACACTACCAGTTGACAATAGTAATATTTTTGCATGCTGTGTAAAGCCTAAATTATTAACTGAAAACGTTGATATTTACAGATGTGTTTAAATCAGATGGACCAAACAAGAAGTACAGCAATATAAAAATTCTTTTAACAGTATCAGCCTAAATCCTTTAGCTCTAATTTTGTACCAGGCAGTATAGCTTGTACTTCCTTAATAAGGCAGAAAACTACTACACCAAACAGCCTAGAAGAAATATGCAAACTGAGAAGACATTTCTTTCTAGGAAAAATGGTATTATGATAGTTAACACATTTATCTAAAAGCAAACATAATTACAAAAGAATGTTCTTAAATTCTAATGAAGCGGACTGTGGTAAGAACATACTCACCATCAGTGCTGGAAAGCTCTGTCTGTGTGCATGTCATAAGTTTGGCCACACAGTGGAACACAAGTTCTTTCTTTTCTTCCTCAATTAAAAAACGTGATAGACACTGAAGTGTATGCAATCTGCCCTCTGTTAATGGCAGAAACCTATTCATACAAGCAAAACACCAAGAATGAAACAAACCCAAAAATTTAACTAGTAAATACAATGTCAATTGGTTCATAATAATCTAATATCCTATGATGTAACTAATCCCACACGCTAAACCGAGTCTCACTTTTACATAGCAATCACATATATTACCAAATTTTCAGTCTTCAGTTGTCATTCATCAGAATCAGTATCATTTAACTTTATCAACATTTGCAACAAACTAAAAGAGTATAGGCAGCAGTATTAAGGTACCCTTCTGTTGTCTTAAAAAGTTGTTTCATCTCACAGGATACAGTGTTTTCCACCTGAATTACTTTAGCCATGGTTAAGGACCAGAGTCTTCCACGTTCCTCTGATCTTCAAAGAAGAAGAAAGACCCTGGTTAATACATACAGATGCACAGTTCACAACAAAAGCATTTGGATGAAATTTGAATCAACGCACATAAGGAAATATTGTGGCACTTAATACTCTATACAATGCAAAATATGAAGACAGAGTTAAGGGTTGCTTTACTTGTTTTTACACACCTGTCAAATATCGTTTGCTGAAGGCTAGTTGTATTACTAAGTGTACTGAACTTCTCATATGTGATGTGCATTTCTTCTAACATATGAAGGTACTCCAGAAGCAGATAAGGAGGATTCTCCAATTCTTCAATCCATTGTAATGAGTACAACAGCTCTGCAACTAATTAAACAAAGGTGGTTGTTTACAAACAACTGCTGAATGTATTCAGTGCATAAGCAAGAAGTTTCAGGTCACGGTTTTGTTGGGTTTTTTAAGTATGTTTTTAAGGCATTAAAAAGATGACATTTACACGTAATCTCAGGTGCTTCAGAGCATGAACTGGGTATTTCCCATTGCGTCATAAAATACAAGCGAAGAAAAGGCTACAATAATCTATTCTAGATGTTCAGGAAATCTTAAAGCAAATCAAACACGAAAAGAACTCTAACTCCTCTCTGGTTTTTTTTTTTTGTTGTTGTTGGTTTTTTTTTTTTTAAATATATGTAGTTCTTGCAGACAAGGCAAGCAAGATTTAAGTCCAGAAAAAAACCAAACAAAATTGATGCCAACAGTTAGCATGTGGTTTCTTCATTAGCTTACAAAGACCCACACTAAACAATTACACTTCTTATCATGGTGAGACTTTTGAAGATAGAACTGTTCATTTGACAATGCTGGCTCTAATTTGAGCATTCTATAAATAAAAAGAAACAAGATTCCACCTGGTGGAATTAAGAAAAATTGCTGCCTCAAAGTATCTTTCCATTATGGCTAAACACTCAGGGTATTTATTTGATGGCATGGATACAGTTCCTACTGTCCACTCATGCCAAGGCATCATGTGTTTTGGCAATGAACAACTTTGAAGTTCATCGTAAATTCAAACTTCTCCAAATTCAAAGTTCTGTTGAGACAGCATGTATATAATCACAAAAGGTCCTAGAAATATAAACGCTATACTTGTGCATACTTATACTTTTAAAGGAGAACTAAAGAAAAAAAACCCAACAAAAGGTAAAAAGATGATTTCTTATACCTATATGCCAAACTTTAACTATTCATTTCTAATTATCAATTCAGGTTAATTTACAACTACTATAAAATCAAATTCCTTTAAGTTTTACCATTGTAACTTACTTATATTGTCAATTTTCTTTCTTTCAGCATCATCATTTCCATGGACTACACCATTTTCCAATACAAGTAGCACCATTTTACTTAGTAAGGCTGAAGTACACAGATGGCTTGGAAGTTTAGTTGTGCCACACAGCTTGACACATGATCCCAAAGGTTCACAATTCATACTAAGCCTTCCTTCCAAAAGAGGTTTGTGCATCCACTGTAATATGTGCATAAAAAGAGTATGAACAAATAATAGACATTTCAATGATGCACAGAAGAGCTATGATGTTTAACCTCAAAAATTCAGAATTATTAAAAAATAACCATGAAAGATATAAACTAACATCAAAAGCACAATAGTGAGGATGACCCACCCTAAATGCACAGCAGTAACTTGAAACTGCATTGCTGCCTCAGAAATAAATACATATCTTTAGAACTCTCTATATTTTACAAGAAATACCAGGGTTCCTGAAGATTGGTGGTAGGACAGGAAATGTATGTCCTTCCCCACTCTCCACTCTAGGTATGTCAGCATTTTGTTGACAGTCAGCGTATCACGTTCCTCTGCAGGTATTGGTGTCTTTCCCAAAATGAATCTTACAGAAGAATTAACTTAAAGATAAGAACATCTTCATGATGTATATTCTGTCAGACAAAATTCCTGAATTGTAAAGTAAGTTGCCCGTGTTCCATGCAGAAAAGGGTAACTTCATAGATTTTTTTTTTTTTTCCAGTAGTACTGGATGGGGCCACAAACATACAGATTTTGTACTCTGTCATGGACAGAGGCTGAAAAGAACCTGTACACAGATATATGTGTATTCATAACTGCAGTGCCATGTCAAAATAAAGAATGCTTATCACCCTAAAGGACAGAGACTTGAGGTAAGATTGACTACTGCATGCAAATCCATTATCATTTTCATACCTCAGTGGATAGAGACTCGTGCAATTTCCCCCACTCAGTTTTGTTTGGCATGACATGCTCAACATAAGCTCCAAGATATCCAGACTGCCCATCAGCTTCCATAAGCTTAGACAACAAATCACTAACTGCAGTGATCAAAACCTGAAGGCTGATAAAAGGAGAAAACTGCAAACAAGTTTGACACTATCCACTAAAAGCAAGCTGCTTTATTTTACATTGATACAATACTATATACATTTTTAAGTTATGCTCTACACCACAGTTCTCACCTCTGACAGGCTGAAAAAACTCTCAGTAACACAGATGCCAATTAAATAAAGAATAGTATAGCACTAATCTTAGTGCTTTCTTTTGGAGAACAACATATAATGAAATGGACACGTACATCTCAATTACCTTTTAACATCCAAAGAGGAAGACTGAATTTGATTCTTGACCCACAGTGCAGATTTATGCAAAAAGGTACTCTGTTTCTGCATAGTCCGAAGTTGACGCACGAGTGAATTTACACCAGACATCCAAGTGTGTTTTAATTTACATACAAGTAAATCTATTGTAGGGGAAAAAAGCAAACAAAAAACAAAACAACAAATAGACAAGCAAAACCACCACAAACAGGTAAACTCAAATTACAACCCACAGCATACAGCAACAAACACATGTCTAAAGGTCCTAGAGCAGGAAAAGAATTCTCTTTTCTATGTGGTTACACGCAGTAACTATCAAGGGCAAATATACAGGTTTCTTGTTGTAGAGCAATTTTAAACTAACTCTGACACACAGGTAATACATTATTTGAGAATAAGAGTGATGGTCCCATTGTCTACTACAATATGTTCATATGGTCTTCAAAACCGCAGATCTTAAAATACTGAAATACTGAACATTCACAACATCAATACTCATTTGCAAAGCAGCAGTGGTTTTCAGGTTAGTCTTGTCCTACTTCACTTCTACGACAACACTGCAACATTTCCTCCTTTGTATCAGTAAATGCATATACCAATTTATCACTCTCAAATTCTGCATTCAAAGAATATAAATCAGGATCTCTGTCTGAAAATGAGACGCTGGTGGGAGAGAGAAATAGGTCACAATTTGTCAGAGCAACTTGACCAATATAAATGGTTTCAGAATAAATACACGTATCTTTATTAAAGTGATCGCACACATTTTTTCACAGGAACCTCACATTGCAGAATGAACAAAAAAAAAAATGCTCATTCTTTGTACTTCATAGACCTTAAATAATTTACGTAACACTCCAGAAAGTGTGGAATATCACAGCCTCAAAGATAGCTGAAGCACAGGGATACTAACATCAGAAAAGTTTAAAATCCTTGTAAAGATGTACAGGACTTTATGTTTAGTAGTAACTACTGGCATTGTAAATTAAAGCAAAAATTTTCATGTCAGTTACAGTTGCAAGTGCTGAGTGTCTGTGAACTCAGTATTCTATTATATATGTGAATCTGTTTCACCAAAAAGAAGAATTTAGATGTAATCATCAACTACAAAAAAGTTTGGTTGAAGTTCTTTTTCCCAATTACCTGTTAAGTGCGTAGCATCCTGCCTCTGAGCACACAATTGGAAGATGGTAAGCAGCAAGTCTTCTGAGGATGGCATCAGTAAACACCCTTTAACTGAGCTGAAAAAGCTTGAGGCTACATCGCAGATGAAAGATACTGATGGTTCAGTATTTCCAGCTTCAGAAAGATCCTTAGCTTTAGAAAGAGCTGCTTGAAGTTTATCAATAATCCTTTCAACAAAAGTTTCACCAATCAAAGATTCTATTGGGGAGAGGAAAAAGACAGCATGCTTTGATTACTTGATAAACATCATCATTCAAATGCATCATACTAATATGTACCAATTTGTTTTTTATTTACTAATTTTGAATGCAGAAGAAAGTGCAAAGTAGTTTCAGTCTAATGTATACCTAAACTCTCTTTCTTATTTCACAGTCATCTAGGATCACCCAGCCAAAGTTTCACATTGCCAAGTATCCTTTCTCTAAACTAGCTGAAGCAGCTTAGACAAAAGGTATATAAAATAGAGCAAGAGCAGAGTGATCCCTTCCTAGCTTCTGGTAATCAACTGTGAGCCAGAGATTACACCTGGACCATTGCATATAATTAACCCAATCAGACCAATCTTCCATGAATATGCTTAGCCCCTTTCTCACTGGACTGAAGTAGGCTAATCCCATTTATCCTCAAACGCCACAGCATCCTGTGGTGATGAGTTCCATTATTTAATTATGAGCTGTATGAAGAAGTATACTTTTCTCTTTCCTCAAGCCTGCTATCTAAACATCTGTAAGCAACCTCAGGCTCTTCCATTTAAAGAAATAATGAAAAATTTCTTCCTATTTGCTTTTTCCATACAAATTATGATTTTATGGCTCTTTATCACAACCCCATCCCCAATCACTTTCACTGCAAGCTGAAAAATTCTAGTCTGTTTTATTGCCTCTACAAGCAGAGGCCTCTGCATTTGCCTAACCATCCCTGCCATCTTTCTTTGGGCATATACTAATTCTATCACACCTTTTTTCAAAAGCATATAGGTGAACAAGAATATTGCAGTGACCAAAACTACAGGCAGTATTGAAGATATTGACACACCAATGCTATAATAATTTTCACTTGTCCTCAGTTCTCTTCACAGCAGCTCCTAATAACCCGTATTCCTTCTTTATTGCTGAGCACTAACCTGCCACTTACAGAGAACCATCACAATGACTGAAGATCTCTTTTCTGAGTTTTAACAGCTCGGGGCCTACCATTGAATACATACAGTTACAACTGTGTTCTTCCCATGTATACTTTTGATATTTATTGCTTTTGAAATTCATTTGTAATTATATCAGTTTATCATTCAGTATCACAACACACTGCTACAGCTGCCTGAAGTTTCAGTTTCGATTACTCTGAATACAGAAACAATTATCATCCTTTCAGTACTTACCCTTTTTTCCCTTTAAATCCTATCATCTGATAGGTTACTGATCCATGAAAGGCCCTTCCATTTACCGCATGACAGTTTACCTTGAGAAACTTAGATGAGAGATCTCATCAAAAATCCTTTTGAAAGTCCACATACTCTATTTTGGCCTAAATCACTAAGTCAAGAAGAACTGAAGGTCTCTTAGACTTCATCCAACAAGCATTAAAAACAGGTGACACAGCACCCAGCACAAAACGAATACCTGAGCTCAGCAATACCTACAGCTCTACAGTCAAAAAGTGAAGTCACTGGACAGTCAGCCCTAGGACACCACTGACTCACAAGCGAGCAAGTTTGTTGAACACTCTCTGAGAGGAAAGAGGTTTTCCTCATGCTCCTCTACATCAAAAGTTCCAGTAACAGAAATTAACAATCTTACAACACTTTCAGGATGCACTATCTATGAACATCCACTGCAGTCAACTTGTTGTGTGCATCTTTGAAACTTGAAAGCACCACAAATGTGCCCAGCATTCAGATAAACTGAAGTATGTTACCTCAGGGATCAAAGCAAATGCTGAGTTTGACAAAACACAGATGACAAGTTTACACGGGAAACATCAAGAAAATTGAACTCCACCAGAAGTCTGTATCACACATACCGCAAAATGCAAGGAAGAAATTAAATAGGATGTTATCAATAAAAAATAGATTACATATACAGCGTAAGTACACACACACAGTTTTTAAAATACATGAATCTAACTGAAAATGTCTCAAAGCAATTCATAGGTCCTGTAACAAGGTACTACCAATGCATGCATGAGTCCATAACCATTGATTTTTGATATTCTAGTTTTAAAGGTAAATTTCAGATGGTATGGTTTAAAGATTAATATTATTTTACAGTACATCAGCTAATAAATCAAAATTACTTAAATTTTCCTCAAGTTTTTCAGACTCGGAAATCTGAATCTGTTCTTTAAACACTGTCTTCTGTTTATCAACACAGACCAAAAAAATTGCAATGTCGCTGCTGCAAGTTAGTGTTTATGAAATTAAACTGGACATGGTTAATTGGCTCAGGTGAAAAAAAAAGCCAAACACCCCACCCCCCCCAAAACAAACAAACAAACAAAACCAGAAGAAAGCCTAGATGTTACAAATTAAGTATTCTGGAAGATCTCAAATTCCTTTCAACCTTCTACAAAGCATAAGTACGGTATTTACACTTCACAAACTCCAAGGAATAAATATGCTTACCATTTTTAATGTGTTGAGACAACACTAAGCTCAGGAGGGTCCACCTTTCTGAAGAGGATGATTCTGATGAGGCTGCTATAGGTTTTAAACCCAGGTGACACAGATCATCTGCCAGCATTACAAGTCTTTCTCCAAGTGTATCTCCTTTCAGCCAGTCAGAGACTAAGGAAAGTTTTGTTGTGCTTAAGCATGCCTGAATCACAAGAAAGTAATTCTAATAATCTTTTGAGAGTAATTAACTTTTATTACTAATTAAGCATAAGATTAGCATGTCAAACCTGCACACAGAGTGGGAATCATATCATCTGTCATAAACAGTAAGTCCCTAGGTGTTTACATCTGCAATAATCCCCCCAACTTTCTTTTTGGTCAGAAACAGCAACTTATGGTTAGGTCAGACCTCTACTTTAGAGTGAAGTAAGTCACCTTCTGAAAGCTCTTCTTTTTCCTTTTCTCCAACTATAGAGGCCAGGGAATGCCTACATTGGAGTCAGATAACTTTTGGATGAGCAGGTTGGCTGAAATAAAATCTATTTACAACATAAAATCTATTTACAGCACCTGAATTTCTCTAAAAAGAAATGGAAGGTCACAAATCAGAAAAACATTATTTTGGTGATAAGCCACTGTAAGTTACAAAATCATAAAAACTGAGGACTCCTAAAAATCACAGTATCTGTGAGGAAAGATACTGTGGTCAATGCACTGGATTGTAAATCAAGTGCTATCAGTTCTTGTTCAAAAATTTGTCATACACTTCATATTTTATCCCAGGCAATCACTTAAATATCAGTCTCTCAATATCCCATGTGAAAAAATGGCATACTATCTTTTCTTTGTAAGCACGATGTAAGGGTGATGATACAAATAATCATTTAAATTATTGGTCTAATACTCAACTCCATCCTCTCTAGCTTAGAGGGGATGACCAGAAACAAATCAGGAATCCCCCTGGCTCAAAGAGCAAACTGACCGAAAAAATAGAAGGGATAATTTTGTTTTGGTATCATCATTTCATTTCTAAGACTGTCCCCAGATTTAAATGCAGTTTAAACAACACTGAAACTATTACTACAACATTTTCAAACTATGGAAATTATCACTACTTAAATAAATAAAATAAAAAAAAAAAGGTCATTCAAACACACGTAACTCTCAAGGCTAACAGCAGGGAAATATTCAAAACTATGCAAAACAAGAACAAAAAAGTCTTAAGAGGTACCTTTTCAATTATCTGGAGAAAAATAATCCATTTCAGATCCATCTGAAAAGAAAAACAAAATTCCACAATATTTAACAAATTCTTTGCTGAATAGAAAGCATTTAATACCTTTTTAACTGCTTGTTTTACAACTTTATTTTCTGCAGGGGATAAGCACAAGTTGCTAAGTTTCAGTAACAACATTATTGATTATATTATTTTGGGCTTCCAAGTCTTTCTCTACCACACCGATCAGCAAGGGACTGTATTTATAAGAAAGGCCACTGATGACTAGCATAAAAGCCACACTGTATAAAGAAGCCAGAACAGAGAAATTCTGATGTTACTTTTTAACGATTTATACCATAAAAAGGGACATATGTCATAACCTTTCACCCCAACACTGTCATGTCAATCTTTCCTAAATCTACCTTCCTTACACTGAACTTATCCAAGTTCATGTAGAATATCTTCCATCCCACAGCCCCAAAATAAAATGATTAACCAACCACAGCCCACAAAAAGAGCACTCACTTTGATAAAAAACTGATAACAAAATGTACAAGAGTCATACCTTTGTTAAATCATCAAGAATTATTTTCCTTTCGTCATTACTGTTGCAACAATTAAGCACACTGTACAAAGTATCGACCAGGAAATGAGTGTCTTTCCTCCAGTCTTCTTTCAGCCAGGCTATTAAATTCACATACAGAAATTGTACAGATGGACTTTCATGATGAGGTTTAACTTCGTTTTGGGATTCAGCCTGAGCAGAGCTTGCATCGTTTCCCTGCTCTAAAAGTACTTGAAAAATTCTGTTTGAAGAAAAAGAGTTGAGCAGGGCAGAGAGAAATTTCAAATGCTGTTCTGACTTCTGTTCATTGACATACACAACACTCAGTTCAGCAAGGCTGCAGACTAAATTCTCTAAAGGTTCTTTCCTTAGAAGCGAACTGTGCTGCAAGTCAGCCTGTGTTTCAGAGTCGCTATTTCTCACTTCCAAGGGCTTTCCATTCTCTGTGTTTCTTTCAGATTCATCCTCATCTGTAAATCTGATTTTTAGAGATTTTCTGTTGTTTGGTTTTGTAGTACTCTTTGGATTCTGAAGAATTTCTAGCATACCAGATATGGCGAACAATGATTTCTCATCAGCATCCAATGTATCAACATGAAGTACACACATTTTTAAAAGACAGTCCCAAAAATTTGACAACAGTTTCTGGAAAACTTCACCTCTGCCATCATCATTGGAGAGTTCTGCTTTAGCTTCCCAGGAGCTCAGCATTTCTGCTATTTGATAAAATAACGGTCCATTTTGTAACCTGGGCTCCTTCAGTACAGCATTGGTAAGAGGAATTAGCTATAAAGACAAAAAAATTATTGAAGAACAGTGATCCAACTAGATGATCATTTTATTCTTTATAATTCCAGAAGTAGTTCCGAAAACATCAGAATTACTCATGCTTGAACACTTAATAAAAATATACAGGGTGGGATTTTTTTTTTTTTTTTAAACATTATTTAAACTGCACAGTAAAAGGGATGATTTTACAGGAAGGAAAAAATTGACTAAATTCAGTAAGATTACTTTTTCCATAAAATATAGTGAAACTTTCAACAGAGAAGTAAATCCTTACAGAAATTTACATTTTTCTTTAACTTTGAATTATTAAATGTACACACAACAATATTAAGTATTTCTAATAAATACCTGGTCATGTATAAGCATTTGATGAATTTGTCTTTGGTCATCTTCTTCATCTATTTTCTGTAATATGGCAAAGCGCAGACATTCCATAAATGCAGTTATAATTGCTGAACTTTCTGAAGGGCTGGCTATCGCTCGTTCACTTGACAACCTATTGAAAGGCAACATCGGAGGGAGGGCACGCTCAGTCATCTATGCTTCTAAGAAACCCAGTATATACGTAATGAATGTAGCCTTGGTTATGTTGTTCTTATCCAGACAACACCAATATGAGAATATAGAGTCACAGAATCATTGATAGGAATCAGATCAAAACGAATTCAATAGGACATATTTAAAGAGTCAAAACAATAAACCCAGGCATTTAATATAACACATATTAAAATAACTCATTCATCTAGTTTTAGCATTCATAAAAAAATATCTACAGAGGAAACATAACCAGTCACGCATACTGTCTACTGTTTCGGCTGTTTGCCAAAACTCCTTTGCAATTTTCTGCACACACCACAGAGGTTTAGAAGGTGTCATTACAGAAAAAAGAAAAAAAACTGAAACAAAAAGCCACCAAAAGACAGTTTCATCATAGCCAGTCTGAGTCTGAACAACTGTGATTTGTTTGCTTTTTAATGAAAATTAGGCCACGCAAATTACCATGCAAATATTACAACCATTTCACTACTTGTAATAAAATGCTATACACTCTCTTCTCCAAGAGCTCTGCTAATGGCCACGCCAACATCAATTGAGAACTGATTTTTGTTTAAATAAGTTACATTTTAGTCTTTCATGAAATAACTTATACATGCTTTTGAGTACACAATGCACGTGTGTCTATTTAAATTAGATTTGATAGAAAGATGGTTTTGATGTATGTAAAGGCAAAAAATGATCGCAGTTTCAATCCTTTAAAAATCAGTATCACAAGAATTAAAGTTCCTGCACAAAGGAAATTTCGCAATCACAATGCTAATCCCCAATAACCTCTGTAATAATTACACACTGGTGAAAAGAGCCTGCTATCTTCAAAGCCACTTTTAATTTTAAATTAATTTCCCATTTTAAAACTTATAATTGAATAAACTCAAAGCTTTGACAAGGAAAGATAAGAATGCTTTAGGTAAGGAAGACGTAATAAAAATCGAAGAGAGGGCTGAAGGTTTAAGAAGACAGGGACAGCCACAGAGGACTGACTCTAGTTTTGGATATTTAGTAGTATTTTAAAAATATGATTTTCAAATATCACAGTGAAAACCGTCTTTTCCCAAATAAACAATTAATGCATATTTAAATAGCCTCAAGCCAAATGAAATGTTACTCGTCTTTAAATGCTTAAAGAAGACTAGTTCTCCTATTTCCAAATGTAAAAGAGACTGGTTTCAAAAAAATAAATACATAAATTTGTGGTTCATACCCTTGAATTATAGAGCTGAAAAAAGTTCTGAAATACTCCAGCTTTGGTTCTGCAATGCCAGGAGGTATCTTGCTAATGAACGGCAAGAGATTTGGGTATATAACGGTAGCTAGTCCTCGTCCACCTTCTCGAAGCACTGTCCACAGCTTTGGTAGAACTCCCTTTTTGGCATTTACATGGCTCCAGCAGTCCTACAGAAAGCAATACACTTATTGTCAATTAAATGAGAATATGTTGCCTTGGAAGAACTCCCACGCTAGACATTTAATCTACCTCCCTATGTTGTAGCTGAAACAAGCTACCGTAAAATTTAAATTCACTTGCCAATGTTTTTAAAAATCACTTTCTCCCTATTTCAGCTTGTGAATTTAAGAAGTTAACGTGATAAAACTGTTTCTGTATTGTTTAAAATCAACAGACCTTTCTTGTTAGCAAACTGCAATTAAAGGCTTCTCTTTAATAATGCTTTAAGGATGCTTCATAAAAATCATTATTGTAACTGGTCTTTCATTTAATTCTGAGTTCTTATTATCAAGAATAAGCAATGATTTCAAAATCCTAACTTTAGAAGCATCACTAACCTCAAAACTCCCCTCAAAAATCTTCCGATGGTTACAAAATACCTTGGCGCCTCCCCCTCCGCCCCCCAAAGTTTTCTGTCATCTGATCTATCATAGTTCCAAATACCTGTATTTATAGCAAGCTGAACAAAGATTTTTTTTTTCCCCATAAATTGTTACAGTTTATACCAGCAGTTACAAAAGAGATCTGCAGCATTAAACCCTCAAAGCATCCCAGCCTATGGCAACACCACTTATCCAGCTAACAAATTCAAAGCTGGTACTTCACTTAAAATTTAAAAAAAAAAAAAAAAGTTATAGAACTAAGCATTAAATTAGAAAGGGAAACAAACAAACCAAAAATGCACTGCAGGTCATTTTTGTAGCCATCTTTAACCAAGAAAAAGGTTTTAAGTATTATTTTACTTATTAGTAACTATTTTTAATCACAGGGATTCAGGTTAATTTAATTAAACCTATAAAACAACTCTGATTTTCAGACATACTGGACACAATATATTTGAAAGTTACACTGAAACCCTAAGGAGGAAGAAGGACTATGTAGCATTGATAAGTTCATGTTATTAATCATAAAGAAAACCCAGTCAAGCTGTTCTTCCTAATTCTACCCAGAGAACAATGGCACTTGGTGAAAAGTTAAATCCGAGTAAAATATCTGCCCCTTAGGTTTCCGACATTACCTCAATAGTGGCGACAGCATAAAGTACAGCTTCCCAAAGAGCGGGACACACCACTGCATCACTGTCATCAATGCTGAGAAGAACAGCAGGACAAACTCTTGGTGCTTCAGTTTTCACCAGCTCAGGCAAGTACTGGCAAAAAGCAGAAGCCAGCTCAAAGAAAGCTGAGCAAACCTGACATAGGCCACAGAAAAACAAAATTTTAGTCAAATGACAACGCTTTGTCACTACATGTAGCTTATAACATTCCTTTTAAAGTCACCACAACTTACAACACGCAGTCCCCGTATTTTATCACATAAGCAAAGGTCTAAATATTATTAAAACTAAAGAAAAATAAAGAAATTATTTGATAAGCCTGTTTAATATTTTAAAATAATTTGTTTAGTGATAAAATGCTTATCAAAAATTTTATTTTAATATACTTCTCTAAAGGCATGTTTTCCCAAAAACACCTTAAAACTTTTTAAGAAAATACTATCAGAATCAATTAATCACTCTATGCACTATTGTCTTAGCAGACCAAAGGCCAATAAAATGGTTTCAAAAAAAGAAAATCCAAAAGCACTAAGAACACATGCAGTAAACTGACACAGTTTGAATCTTTTACATGAATTCGAAATGATGGCAGATTGCCAAGAAGTAGATGATGGTGACACGGAAATAACAAATTAGCCTATTGGGCAAATTTTAGAGCAATATTGTCTATTTAAGGCCTAGAAATTTGAGGGCTGTTTCAAACATAATTCAGCGAAGTACAAAGTTCATTCTTGTAGAATACACGTAATTAACACTTGCTTAGGTTCAGTGTATTATCCTTAACTAAAACCAACCAAAAAAAGAAAGAAATAAAAAAGTCACCTGTGGTATGTTGTGTTTGCCGTATTTCCAAAATTTGTTTTGGGACAGAAGTGGCATTAACTTTTCCCCCAATGAATGCATCTCTTTCTTTGGCAACATGCTAAGCAACTTTTTTAAAGCTAACAAGGAACAGGTCAGAATCCGGAAAAATTTGGCTTCCCTTTCTTCCTCTGGTACAGTTCTCCGAAAACAAAACAAAACAAATTAAAGTGAACCACAAATAAATCAGTAGGCTTCTCAAGCTCTTCTGAACTGTCTAAACTAAACCGTCTTCAGTTTTTCTGTGTTCTTCTTTTCAGATGCCAGCAATGTAAATATGTAAACTTTCCATAGGTTCTAATGCTACCAAATTACATTATAAAGCGTTAGAAAAAGAAAGTTTCAAGTCACCTCATCTTCCAGCTGTTGAAAAAAAGCGACTCCTAAAAGAGCTGAAAGAAGAATTAGACAATTGATAACACTTTCAAAAGTATTTATACTTTAGTCCCAAAGAAAGTTGCTGGGATCTGGACTCAAATAACTATTCTATCTCTCAAAACAAAACTAAATCCACTACCTCCGAGGACAGAGAACCCAATACAGACCAAGACTTAAGCCATATACATTAAAGCAGGCTAACATACTGGGGGTCACTGAGTGTATCGGGTGTTTCTTTCAGAAGGTGATCTTGAAGTACCTAGGGGGAAAAAAAAAAATACACACATACACATGAGAATCTAATATTTATATGTGAACAATATAGTCTATACATTATTCAGAAACAGCTCTACAATAAAACTTCACAACCTCTGAGTCAAGTCTTTTACACACATTTTAGACATGCTAGTGAACAAGAACATAATTTAATTGACTCCTGCTTAACACAGTAGCTGTGGTACTGTTTGAATCAAGACTTCGTAATACTTTGTAAGTTGCAGTCCTATGACAACAGGCTTCCGGTAAATAGAAGCCAAACCGAGACAAAACAAAATGGCTAAGTTTGCATATGATGGGCCAGCAATACAAACTTTCACCTTTTTAAATTCAGTCAATTCAGTTTCATATACGACTGGCAGAAAAGCATTAACCTTGGTCAGAACTAAACTTGTAGAGGCTCTCTGAAACACTGCTCAGCATTCTTTAATCCTCTACCACTGCAGCTAAACCACTCCGGCATCATTATTCATCTGTCAGCAACATTACATGATGACGGAGCATCACTACATAGAAATGCATACAAGAAAATTCACTTCGTATTCATTCCTCTGGTTCCAGCCATTCTAACCGCAAGCCAAAAAAACAGAGGATGTGTCTTTGCCTCAGTCTTCTCTTCACATTAGCAGGAGCAAAGTTTCAGGTGAGAAAGAAATTTAACCACGAAGAGCAGATGGGGGCAGGATGAGTTTTAAACTTGTAATAAAAGTTGACATATATTCAACACAAAGCCTTAAAGAAATACGTTAAGTATAAACTCACATTAAGAATTTCATCTTTACAGAATGCTAAGGCTTCAGGTTGTTTGCTTGAAGGAAAAGCTTTTTCAAAAGCTACTTTTGCAGCAGAAGCAGCAGGGGAGTAAGTGTCACACTGAGCAATCAGCCAGTATCCCATGATACTTTTTAAGTAAGGAGCTAAGTGTTTCTTTACTTTAAGAACCAGTTGCTCAAAAGATTGCTGAGTTGCTTCTCGAACACGGTGATCGTGATCCTGTTAAAGAGAAAAAAGAAGGAAAAAGAAGAGAAAGGTTTATTGTTTTAAGAAATGTACCTTTGATGCCGGGATACTTCAAAGCAGAAATGATGACAAAAAAAAAAAAAAAGCTGTCTCTCAGTTCAGCCATTTTCACTTTGATGCTGGGATACTTCAAAGCAGAAATGATGAGAAAAAAAAAAAAGCTGTCTCTCAGTTCAGCCATTTTCACAATGAATTGGGCTGTATAGATTTGAAAATACGCAACAACGACAGAAAAGTCTTGGTATCCCTAGATAAGGGGAAAGCCCTAACTTAGCAGCATCATATTCTCGATGTGTTGTATATTCAAAATTGTAACCTTTTCCTGATATACCTAACTACAGTTTCTATTTCCATTTTATACAAACATTTAACAGAAAGACAAGAAGCAAGAGAAACAGGAAGCCTTGAAGACACTTTTTGGATTAAAACGACCATAAGCCTACATGAACTGTGCATCATTATCCATTATTTGTGTATGAATTTACAACATCACGACTTTCTATGCTATTGGCTCCTGAAAGAAATACTAGAAATTGCTCTAACGGATCAGAATAGTGATTCATTTTGTCCAATATCACGTTTCCAACAGTAGCCAGTCCAGATAGTCTGGAGATGTATTAAATATATCAGAAAATTATGGTTTATCTGGCTACGCATGGTCTTTTCATGTTTGAAGGGTTTTTTGTGGGTTTCTTCTTGCGTTTGTTTTGGTGGGGTTTTTTTAATATTAAGTCTGGTCAGATATTAGTCCTACATCATAAAGATTTAGAATTATGTTCATAAAGATTTAGAATTATGTTAACTGAACAGTACGTTCTCCTTAGCCATTCTGGAATCTACGTAAAAGAACTTCTCTTGAGAAGAAATATTTTGTCATCTTTTTAACATAAAGGTCTAACAAACAGCTATATCCATCCAGCAAGTACAGCCCAGGCATCAACAGTTCAAGATTCTACCCACTGCCAATACTGAAACATCTCCACAATAAAGAACACTACTTTCCTTCAACTTCACGTTTTTCCTAGAACGAGTCAGTAATTCCAACAAAGTTAGATATATCAGTAACGACTGCCTTAGAGGTTGTCACAGGAAGTATCCAGAGAAGTTTTTAATTTAGATACTTTAATACTTACCAGTGAGATTTTACAATAAATTCTTGGCCAGTAAGGAAGAACACCTTTAACAACTTCTGCTTCTCTTTCCTTGCACATTGTCCCAAACTCTTGCATAGCCTAAAATCAAGATACCAAGAGCATGATTTACGAAGTCAGATAGATACGTTCTGTAATTTACCAGCTTCTACCCGACATTGCAACTCTCTTTTTCAAAAATCAATTCATTTCTTGCAGTTGAGCATCTATAGAGTTAATTTTATGAAGGCTCCATCAGCATTGTGTGATGGACCTTTTTTACAAGTCCTTCAAGATACCTTCTGGATTGCAGTTCTAGCAAATCTGCCAATACGAAATTAGTATTAGCTACCTTGACATATTCCTCTCCCATCCTTAAGAAAAATGTATTGTTTTCCAATAAAAAAAAAATATGGGGGACAAAGGATACACCTACTTTTAATTTTGTTGTGATATCCCTTTTAGAAAGTTTTCGCAACACCATTCGAAAATCAGCATCCACAAGGCTGTCTATTTCCTCTGCTCCTTGAACTGCAGGAACATATCCTAGATCACTCTGAGATGTTCCAAAGCCAATAAACCCAGGCACTGTTCCACGTTCTTTGGCAAGGAGCTCTGCAGCTCGGCCACTGCTAGAAGGCTGACAAAAAACAGGGACAGAAGTCAGTTATCTATTTCGGTAATTTTGTTTTATTTTGCACACATCATACATTTGAAATAATGATCCTATTTATACTGTATAATTAACCTTCTATTTAAAACAAAGTCTCACGAAAAAAGGCCACCTATGCTTTAAACATAGACGTTTGACCTAGAAAATTATTCTTCTCTTTAGAACCAGCATTCCCTTCTCTCATCATGATTTTGATCCACGAATACTTGTAGAAAATTATATTGCTTTTAGACACATACAAAAATGTATAACAGAAAAGTCCTTCTGTAAGTGAACAATTCATTAAGAAGCCATTTACACTCCTTCACTGCTTCTGTTTTTTACTAGTTCTTCTCATGTTATTGCATATGGACCAATACAGCTCCCAAGGAATGCTCCTCATATCGTTGGGAAACATGAGAACACACACAAAACAAAGGGTGCTACCAGCAACAAAGGGGACAAGAAGGATTTAGAGGAATGGAGCAAAAGTGTAATGCTATCCCATTAGTATTACAGTGAGTGTTTTGGAGTTCAGCACCTCTTCTAGTTTGCCTCAGTTAAGTCAATGCCTCGCTCATCTTATCAGTGGCTCGTGTTTATGTCAACCACACTCTTTTGAATGACTGGCTGAAAACCAACTGGTGCTTTAATGTTCTCTGTGGCACCTTGTAGTCCAACTACCTTTTATTTCCTAACGACAGTTGCAGATTTATGAGTTGTTTTTGTTTTTTTTTTTAAGTAACGACAATTTGCTGAAGCTCATCATACTTTTCTGATTTTCTTGAGGTACGTAAGCCACATTTTACCTGACTACTATATCTACCGATTAAGTCATTTTTTCTGCATGTGAAACCTCAACTACAAGGACACGCTTCTTTGCGTTCCCTCATCTTCTCTACACCCACGAGAGGGGGAAGATTTGTGGGAATTATATAACCTGAACAGAACGCTTCACCCACAAATCTCCCATCCCGAGTGCCACACATGACAGATGTCACACCACTTCGGGCCCGGTGGCAAGACGGAGACACCACAACAGCTGTACTCGAAGACTCTCCACAGAAAAATACACAAAATGTACCCACCGGTACCTTGCTGAACTTACACCCCCGGCGATTTTGCAGTTACGCCCCCCTACCCTTGCCCTTCTCTGGAAAACATGTACAGACGCCACAGGCAGTTGCAGTCACACTCCCCTAAAGCACGGGCCCAGGCCGAGAGTCGCCCCTGAAGCCCGGCGGCGGCCCCGGGACCAGCGCCTCGCACCAGG
>NW_008825109.1:18619801-18623809 GCF_000699105.1 Pygoscelis adeliae
GTGCCCCGGGCCCGCGGGTAGCGCCGGTACCCGGGGCGCCGCGGGGAGAAACGGCACACGCGCCCCCCTCCCCCCTTCCTCGGAGCGCGTCTGTAACAGATGAGCCGGTGCTGACGGGGAAGCTGCGAACAGTCTGAACAGCCGCCCGCGCGCTGTTGTGAAACGCGAGGACGTGGTCCGGTTGAGACGGCCTTAAACTTTGTACCCGCCGGTAGGTCGTAACGGGGCGGAGGCTCCAGGCGTACCGCGGGTCCTTTGTGAAGGCGCGGCGTTCTCGCAGGCGTACGAGGAGTTACGGCCTGGCGAAGTCTCCGGCCGAGGCAAACCCGCGCTTCGCGGATGAAGCCCCTGCAACGCCCGGCTGCAGAAGGTGCCCGGGCCCGCAGCCGAGATCCGGGCGGTGGGAATTCGGCCGGACACTACGCAGAATTATTTAACCGACATCAGAAGCAGCCAAGGCCTGCTTTTGCTGACGCGTACGTGATTTACATACAGAATCCGTAAGCAAAGAAACAAATGAGCCTTTGTGGATACAACTTTGTTGAAACCAGATTCAAAAACATACGCAGCGTAACGCGCTTCAAATTAGTGGGCTGCGAACTTGTGACCTCAGCAAGGTAAGGGTCGTTCCGCTGGTTTGGAGTGTACTGTGAGAGACCCCAATCCCTGGTAAGCGCCTGCTTTCACACGAGTGAACAGACTGCGCTCCTCAGCTGCAGGCCTAGCGGAGCCAGCACAGGATCTCTCTTACCTGCACAGACGCTTCTACCTACGGAAAATTCTTACGCCTTAGCGTAGGCGTCCTCGCTCACCCAGTTTGCGTGAAGGAGGCTTTTGTGAACTTGCTCCCTCCTTTTTTTTTTTTTTTTTTTAAATAAAACATTAATCCCATGGCTCAATATACTTTCAGGTAGAAAGGAGAAGAAAAGATTGTTACAAAAAAGGTCATCATGTAGTGTATGTAAACAGTAACAAATAATGTAAGCTTTACATTTCCTCTCCCAAGATACCCACACTTCATTTTTGTCTCTTCTTATTCATATATTCATTCACCGTAATTCCATCTATTCATTAATCTGTAATTCTGTAACTGCCTGGTAGGTTATCAAACATATTTTCTTTCACTGTAGTTAGGTACGTACCCTAGATGTCCTTAAAACCAGAAAGTGTAATAAAGCATGCATTGAGTCATTTTCATCATTCAGGATTTCACTGAATATTTGTTTTCATTGAAAACTGGATTAATCGTATAACCCACAAATTATTAATTCCCTCTCTGATCAACTGTCGCAGAACAGCTAAGGAACCTGTTAGAGGACTAACTTACAAAGATCACCACTTGGACCTGTGGTGGTCTTCAACCCCTTCAATGCCCTTCAACCCCGAAGTACATCTGAAAAATGTCAGCGCATCCTTTTTCTTCTAAAAACCGATATAGCTGCCCCAAATCCATATGATTTCCTCTGGCACCATGTGCATCAAAACATTTTTCTTCCAAAGGGGGGAACTTTCTTTGTTTCTGAATCTCGGCACGTCCTCCACCTTCCAAAGAAACGTCTTCTCTGTGCCGAATGAGAATTCTTTTCCACGTTAATCTTCTTACTCTGAAAGCAATTGGAGACGTGTGAACCCATAAAATAAAGACTGTTTTAGAACATACTATGAAATATGACAGAAGTCAATAAATTCCATTTGTACATGTATGTTGACAGAGACAGTGGTTCCCTAGCCGGTCATAGAAATACTACTCGCACGTAAACACTCCCGTAAGCAGGAGCTTGTTTCTTTGTGTCTCCCCAGGATTCAAAAACCTTAATGTTATTCCTCACAAAATGATTGATGAAGATGTGTTTCAATTTCAGTGCTCACTTCTGCCTTGCCTGTGCTAAGAATTCTCATATTCTCGTACTCTCTTAGCTGTTACAATCAAACGGCAACGTCCGTTTAGTCTGCATCACCCAGAAATACAAATGATGGGAGCAGAATAAAACGCAAATGTAAAGCAATATAACAGCATACATATCTAACACGACTGGGGTACTGCAGTCCATTGCTATACAACCGCAATACAGAGGAAGGCAAAACAGAAATAAATGCGCACTGTGCGGTACTAGTAGCTTTGATTGGTGTAACCAACAGGACAGTGGATATTCAGAGTTGTAAATACATTATGATAAACACAAATACTTTGCAGGCTTTTACAGGTTGGAAGGTGGTTGGACTTCCTACCTTCTGGCCACATATACAACATGAAACATGCAATATTCTAACTACTAATGGCATTTAAGTACAAAGAAAAACTAACCTTGACCAGAACTCTTCGCAACTACTTTGTAGACCTTCTACACAAACAACACCTGGTTTCCCTGGCATGCAAAACCCTGACAGGGAGAGCTCCTTGGCCCAGTCAATAATATTCTTTCTCTTTTGCTTGTTGTAAATATGATGACTATAGATCCACAATCGAGTGAACGTGGTGTCTTCTGACTGCACCGCATTTGATGTTGTCACTGAGGAAGACGAAAGCTCTTTGACAACGTAAGCAGCTGCATGGTCTTTAACCCATTCCCTTGCACTCAACATGCAGGGCTCACCACTGCAGTTTTGCATCAAATATGTTTTTAGATCAGAGTTCAGGTGAATCTGCTGAGCGCGGCTTAATAATGATGACCTGAAGAAAAAGAAAAATATAAATGCAGTTGTAATACGCTTACAATTTAGCATGTTTTTCAAAGAGTTTTACTTCAAGCTGCCAAAAAATCAGGCTGTATTGAGACGGTATGCACTTGCTATTCATACTTAAGTCATACTAGCTATGAAAAGGTCTTAATTAGTATTTAATTGGTGTGCTAACTCTTGGGTTCATATATAGTACTACCAATCTGTAAATCAAAATCAAGAAAAAGGTACTTGAAACTTAAGTATGGCGGCTGAACTAACTTCCTATAATGTGCAAGGCTACTTCTTTAAACAGAAATGTTCCAATAAAAAATAACAGAAGCCTGGGAGTAACAGCATTTTGAGAAGGGAAGAATAAGACCATTGGCTAACTTTTCACTCCTTTAGCGTTAAACCTTGTCAAAACGGACAACAGTCTCTCTTCTTGAGCATCAGACCGATGAACAGTATCTGCATGTAACCCCTCTGTACAGAAGATGGCACTCCTCCACGCTTTTCCCATTTTTCCCACTTATTTGCTGAGGACACCAGAGAAATCATAACCTTGGAGATTTGTTTTTCTTCAACACTGTTGTCCATCTGGCTTGACAGTGAACTATCAAAAAAGGACTGCTTTTTCCTATTATAACTGTATTTATGTATTACACCATAGCTTCTAAATGTTTTTAGTAGCTGTACTTTTAATGCCGTACCTCACAGTAATTTCTGGTAGAACAGTTGGATATTTGAACGGTAAGGCACAGACCATAGAGAATTCCACCTAAAAACAAATGAGCGAATGTTCGGTTCAAGTAAGCCCTAAAATCCCACAAAATAAAAATAAAAATTTAAAAAAGGTGTTTACGATACCAGAGAGGCATTAGAGACCTCTGGCTTTACATTCAGTATAAACTGAACTTTCGAAGATGGCATCTCTGCAGACTCATTTTCAGCATAGTGCTTTAGTTCTGCCGCAGCCAGCTGGTCAGTCACAGTGAACTCTTCCTCAGAAGGAAACATGCTAGAGAGTAACTCTAATTCCGACATCTGCATCTCAGCTTCTTCTCGGTTAGTCATTTCTGTTGTTTCCTAAGCAAAGAAGAAACGAGGGAGGAAAAACAGGGCTTGAATATGGGACTAAGTTCACTAACTACCTCCCCCTAAATCATACCAATCCTTGTAGCCAAGCCCATCAAAGCTAACTCTTGTATCTTGGGCGGCTGGAAGCATGGAGATACTCTGTGACAGCCCCCGAGGTTTCCACTGATCCGAGGTGCGGTGGTGCGTCACCAAACAAATGTCTCTCTCACAGGGCCGCGTACCTGGGGCGCGGCCGCGGAGCTGGACGTT
>NW_008825109.1:18624616-18628741 GCF_000699105.1 Pygoscelis adeliae
GGGCAGGCGCCCGCCGCGCCCCGGGGGTTTCCCAGGCGTGCCTCTCTGGGCGTTTTTCCCGGCTCTCCGTCCGACGCAGGTGCACTCTTGGTCGTTCGCAGACCGCTCTTTCTTATTTAAGGGGAAAAAAAAACCAAAAAAAGTAGTAATAAAACAAACCATCGCTGTATCGCCGTAGCTGTCGGGCTCTGCAGCGCTTTTCCTCGTGTGGGCCGTTCCGTGGAAGAGGCTGGTGAAGAGCCTGTGGGACAAGTCTGTCCAGACGCAGCGTGGGTGGAATGAACAGCTACGCGTGTTCATGCTGTCCTGCCGCCCTGGCGGGAGCGAAGTCAATTTGGAAAGGGTTTTGACGGTTTAGAGTTGTTCACATAAGATCAAGTGTTGCAGCTTTTTGCCGAAAAATGTGCTGCAGAGAGGGTTTGTTGGATGGACAAATTGAATGCTAACTTGCAGAAGTTGATAATTCTACTCTTGATCAAGTGGCTGCCTACCTGTCATTTAACAACTGGGTAATCTGTCCTAAAAGCATGCTTTGAAAAGGTTTTTCATACAAAAAGTCCTCGGTAGGTATCGGGCCCAAAAGCATGCCTTGAAAAGGTTTTTCATACAAAAAGTCCTCGGTAGGTATCATGCCTAAACTCTTCCCAGCTTAGTTTCGCTCCAGAGTTTCTCTTGGGCTGGCTTCATTTTTCGGCTGTGACAGCTCCAAGCGGGCAGCCGCTCTCTCTGGCTGGCGCGCTGCTGAGTACGAGCTAGCAAACGGTTTTGAAAGGATGAGCGTTACAAGTCAGATTTAGCGCGGTGCTAACGTGTTTACGTGAAGGGTGGACAGCTGGGTTAGGCCAACCTGCAAAGACCGCGTAAGACTGCAGAGACTTGATTTTGAACCCTTTCAGCTTGCATGTTTTCGTTGTATAGCGTATGTCATTTTTTAAGTTTGCCTGATCTTTTTGAATGATCTTTTGTGAGATAAGGCACAGGGCCTTACAGGGGCTACAGACTAGAAGTTAAAAATGTCCAACCGTATGTGCAGTAGCCGACTTCTTGAAGGCAAGCATTTGGCTTAGGACTCTGTAGTGGCAGATCACTCTTGTCTAGGAGGGTCTACAGGCATACCAAATAACAGACCCCATCGGAATTATTTGCTTGGTATGTTGGGAAGGCAATGATGAATCTCCCCCAGTGAAGAAATTGAAAAATCGGAACTCCCATTGTCTGTATATTTTCAGACATGTTAGAGCGTTTGCCTGTGTCAGACTTCATCAAGGATACAAGAAATTTGCAGTAAAGAAAACTGAAAGATTGTAATTGCAAAAAACTTGAAGATTTAATTGGGACAAACCCAATTCTTTTTCCTAAAATCCTTGTGTTATTAGTTAAAGTACAAGTCTTATACAAAGACTTGTAAGTACAAAGGCCTATAGGATTTTTGATACTTAAGCTTCCCGTCTTGTTCTTTTGTGCAATGCTTTTGATTTAAGGTTTTAAATCATTTGATTTTTATAATTTATGCTGTGATCTTGCCTCTACAATAGTTAAAGTTTTTTCATGTTCAAGTATAATTAATTAATTTTCTTTTGAAAACGTCAAATTGAAACAAGTTAATTCACCTCAAGGAACGTCTTGGCCATAGAAATAACTTATTGTTTAGCAATGAACAAGTAAACCCAAAACATAGTTTCTAATTTACTATTTTTCTTTGCTAGGTCACTGTTCCATGTAAGAAAAATTACAGACTACAAATATGGGAAAGAAACGCATCAAAGGCAAAACTGCACAGTCTGATGAGTCTCTGGATATGCTGGGTATGTTTCCTCAGAGAAGTCTGTGGTCCTAATGTTTATTTTAACCTCATAGAGGGCTTGAAAACTCATTAATATTAGAAGACTTTTACACTAGTCACTGGCTTTGAAGTCTTATTTACAAAGTGTGGGTTTGTATAATCGAAACTGAAGTCTACCAAGAAACATTAGTATTGCTACTTTTCTAAGGATGCTAGAAAATAATAATCCTGTCTTGAAAACCGGGATCATTTTCTGGTTTTCAAGAAACTCAGAGAGACAGTTCTTTACTGACACACAGATCGTATTGAATCGTATAAAATTCCTCAGAATATAAAGGGTTTATAGAGTCAGCTGCTAAGCTTGTCATGATAGGTTTAAGTAGCATTTTCCTAACGAAGATTTTGTTGCAGAAGATTCTCGCTTCAGCAAAAAAGACTGTGATTAAAATATTTCTGTGAAACCATTTGTCTTTACACTAGCAACTAACTTAGTACTGGCCCTGGACAGCTCAGCTCTCTAGTCATAGCGCTTTTGCATTAAAACCTCTTTCTCTTCCTTGCCTTCTGTTCCTATAGAGAAAATCCCAAGTTGTTAATGTTATCCTTCTAGCTGGATCTCACTCCTGTGTTGAAATATTATTTGTTATCTTGTTTAACCTGGTTATTCTAGCTCTTGTTTTTGAATGTGCTCTGTAGGTAGCGTTCTCTTCTACCATCTTGTCTACCAGATCACAGAGTGTGTCTTGCCCATCTTTTTTTTGATCCCAACTGGGGAAACGAGTTGAGCCGTGTTAATTTAGCTGGGAGAGAGAGCACTTACAGTTTTAGCCAGGGGGGCTGAGTGTGATGGCCTGTTTATTTTAAATTCAAGCCTACTCTGGTTTCCTGCTTGTCCTGGTCTTGTGGTAGCTCCTGTCTCCTACGGCTTTTTAGCTTCTTTTGTCTTGCTTTTTTCTGGAGTCGAGATCAATGTCTGCTATGACTGTTCCTCATTTTTCTCCAGCAAAAAAATCGGTTATGGTACAATTGCTGATGGCGTCTCACTTCTTTGGCTAAAAATAGGCTAGCTTACCCTGACAAAGTCCTGTAAAGCCACAAATGTAGACTAAGACTGAGCATTGGGAATAATTCCACTGTATAGTAGCGGCCAATATACAAAAGGTTTGTTTAAAAAACACAACTTTGAAGTTGTGGATGAAGCTTGTGTTTTTTGAAAAGGCTTAAAGAATGCATCTAAATATCTGTATTTGGCTCTTATTGGCTAGCATTTGTACTGTGTACATTGTCCTATAATCTTGGACAGAAACAGAACTGTAGGTACAAAACTTTTCACCAGTTTCAGCTCACGCCAAGAAAAGTTTGCTATCTTGGGGCTGTAATCTTGCATATGGTCCTCAGCAAAGATAGATTCAGAGCTGTTATGCTATCTGAGCAATAAAAATACCTCTGTAGCAAAGGACCTGAGACAGTTGAATTATGTAAACCGCTATGTAATTCTTCTCAATAATAGTTTCACAAAAATGTGATTATTTTTTTTTAAACATATCATGTACATAGAGCATTTTTCTTTTAGCATGCGTTTGTTTACTCTCTGCTTTTTGACTTTTGAGGTAACTCTTTGTACTGTCAGATATTTGACCCCGTTATTTGCAAATTTAGACATTTGTAACTGCAAATGGTGAAGAATTGTAGGCTAATGATGCTAAATGTCGTAGAAACCTACACTGTGAATAAAATACAAACAAAAAACATTAAAATACGTTCCTCATTTTTTATTTAGAAGAACTTGAATCAGTTTGCGTATGCATTGTCTGTCAATTGCAATTTCTCTGTACGTGACTTAGGCTTACAGACAGCTTCTCTTCGCACAAGTGACAGTATAACCAACAACCTTAAACAAAAAAGAAATAAGATAATTAAAGTCCTGATAGTAGCTCTTAGCAACAGATGCCTGTTCTTGGTGTAACCGTTCTTAGCAGAGTTTGGTTAAATAGGTGGAGTTGACACCAGGCCCAGAAGGTGCAGCTCCAAGCAGGGTGTAGTATTGTAGTGTGAAGTGATAATGGTATTAGGTAGGATGACTCTCCCGTTCTTTTTTACCATAGTCCGCTGCATAATTTCACTGAGGCAGCTCAGCTGGAAGCGTAACCTCCGTAATCTCCGCTTTTGTAGGCCAGCCAGGTGCTGCCTTGGTGACTGGGAACCGTGGCAGTGGGTTGTGGCTGCTCCCTAGGAGGTGTGGGAATCATAACGCCACAGTAGTAGAAGCCCACAGCCTGGCACAGTAGGTAGGTTTGTATCCAAAGGTTTTTTCTCCTCCTCTGACTAGATGTCTATTTGGG
>NW_008825109.1:18628836-18659115 GCF_000699105.1 Pygoscelis adeliae
AGTAGTTTAGGATGCAGCAACAATATCCCCAGATTGTGAATGGGGGTAACAAAGGGTTTCTTTCTGATACGTCTGCCAAATTGTCAATGTTTCTTTGACTGTAGAAAGGCTAGCTTCTGGATTGCTGCCTGTGTCTTTGAAGCCTAGAGACGTTTGCATTTGTTACGATACCTACATCCTTCTTTGCGTTTCACTTTGTAGAACCTGTGTGCAAGCATATTCGTAAAGGATTGGAACAAGGTCATCTGAAAAAGGCACTGCTGAATGTGGAATGGCATGTTTGTCAGGACTGCAAGGCAGACAATAAGACACAAGAGAAGTCTGAGGAGGAGACTGACGAAAGCCCTTCGATATGGTTATGTCTAAAATGTGGCCATAGGGTATCTCTTGTTTTGTTGTTAATTAATCTTAGTATCTTTCACTGCCTCATAATACAGTGGAAAGAGAGAGCTTCTATTTAAACTCTTATATTCTCTCTTTTTTTTTATTTTAAATGTGGTGCTACTTAAAGGATTTGATATACTTTAGTGTGATAAAAATGTCTGCTCTGAATTGCAGATGAAGTTCTTGGAAGCTTGGCACAAAGGCATTTAGCAGACTTAAGGCTAAAACACCATCTTAAGGACTTATTTTCCTAGAAAGTCCGAATTATTTTGCTAAGAAAATAAAAATTGCTGTTAATGGTCCTAATTTGTGATTTTTACAATAAGATCTTGTGCTAATGTTAGTTTATTAAACTTAGAACTATGCATGCTGAAGAGGTTTTTGGTTTTGTTCTGTTTCATTCTTCAAGCTGTTCAAACTGGAATTTGTAAATTAGATGTTTGGTCCCCGACCAACTTTATAGTTATTCTGCATCCAGTAAGTTATTTCTCTCTCTGCAGAAATAAGTGTCTTGAAATAGAGACCCATCGGGTCATCCTAATTAGTTTAACATAACCAGTTTTCATTTTAATCCTTTCTTTAGACTCTGACTTTATGTATGTTTCATTGATAGTCAACTGGATTTTGTGACACTTCTGGTTATCAACATTGTAGGGCTGTGGCAGAAATTCTCAAGAACAGCATGCTTTAAAGCATTATACAACGCCAAGATCAGATCCCCATTGTTTGGTTCTCAGTTTGGACAACTGGAGTGTGTGGTGAGTTTGTCAGGCAACAGTTATAAGACATAGCTAGAGGGCAACAGAGACTGGGATATAATTTGTGTTTTCTTTTCTTTGTGAGTTCTCGGACTTATCTCTAGAAATTCATAAAGCATTTCCACACACAAAATTCCCAGCAGTCTTTGCTGAGATTTGCTGAATAAATATTGCTTGTAAAATTTATAACTGGAAAATTTGTGTAATTGAAGTTGAAATTGATCAACTAGTAAATGTTGTTGACTTCATATTTTACTGCTTTTACTTGGTCAGAATACTGACGTGTAGAAACATATGTCGTTATGTAGCTCTAAATCTTAACTTTCAGCCTTGGGAGAAGCTGCTTTCTGATGCACGGTTAGTGACAAGCTCAATTACTTTTATTTTCCCAATAAATATGACTTCTTAATACCATATGTATAGTTAAGAAGCACAACTGTAGAATTACAAGATACTACTGGATCAATCGATACAAATTCCATCTCTCTGGTAGTATTTCCTTCTCTTAAAAGGAATTCTCCTGAAAGGAATATTCTTAAAAGGAATAGCACATTACTATATAAGGGGAACCTCAACTTTCCAAACTGTGCCATACAGAAATACCGTGCCTTACATAAAGTGTTTTCATTTTGCTTTGTAACCTTTTTTTAAACTTATTATTTGTCATTATGTTAATTTTATATAACATTATCTCTTTACTTGATCATATTTAACACTCATATGCAATGATCAGTGTTTTTATTGAACTCTAGAATGGAAATGGACATTAATAACACATATTACTAATGAACTAGTGAATGTATCTTTGTGAATTTAAATGAGTTTTAAAATTATGATTTTAAAGGGCTTTATTTTCTCTGCTCTAAAACTGAAATAGTTTTTAAATCAAAGTACTTGTGAATGAGAGGAGGTTGCCTAAGCAAGATATTTTTCTTTCTTCTCGAATTTCTTGGTTGTACAAACTTGCACAAGAAATTGTTCAGAAATTGATATATTGGGTATAAATTGTTGTTATAAATCAAACCTACAATCAAGAACTGTATTTCACAGTGGACTTAGTATATAAAAGCAAAAGCCATAAGCCTTTTTGGTCAGAATTTATTAATGCTATGAATGCATGAATAAATCTCTATAGTGTGCATGCATACGTGGTTGAAATTGGACTTGAATAGTACCTGTAAATGGTTAAAAGAAAAGGTTTTGAACATGGAGAGAAGGAGAGTTCTAGTAATCCATTAAGTTCTGCTCTTCTGGGGTTACAACAAGTGCTATTGTATGTGTTTTCAGTACTGGTATGACTTACCATTTGGATCTACTTAATGTTTTTCCCCACACTGGTCAAACAGCCATCACTGAAAAAAGTTCTTTCCAATCCCTTGATTCCTTCAAGGCTTCCTATAAAAATTTTTGATGGATGAAAGGTTATGATGTTAAAAATTGCCCGTGGAAGTAACTATCGTTTGTTATTGCAGGAGGGAGAATGCCTATTTTTATGATTAACCAAACAGACAATAAATACATACTCAGGGATCCAAAGGTTGAGCCAGTTTTTTCAATGAGACCTGAAAAAATGTGAAAATTGCAGCTAATTCCAGGGATGCTAGAGATTGAGGGAAGCACTTTGCTGCAGACTTCCGCTGCTTTTAATACCAGAAAATAGAGTCTGACTTACAGTAATCCTGAAATCTGCTAAATGCATTTGTGCCTAAGAACTGTAATTGGTATGTTTCAAAGTGCAGAAGTATTTGCATTCTCTTCAGTGCCTTTTGTCACCTCTTCAAAGAGCTGATTGGGCAGAACTACGAAATCGGTACATACAACTCTCCTTCGGATGTATGTGTTGTGGCAGAATTTTGCTCTTACTTGAGCCTTTGTCACTGCAGCTTCTCTCACAATTTTGTTTGAAACAGATTAGTGGCTTAACCACGCACTTCTTTGCTCACAAAGAGACAAATAGATTTATATCAGCAATACAAGAGCAAGTAAAAGCGTGCAGGACTAATGGAGGACACTAATTTGTTTCTTATCCAGTTTAAACATAATGAAGTACTTGCTTGGCTAGAATACTCAGAATATTTTTCCATGTCATAATATTTGTAAGTCATTTCCTTTAGGGCCTGATATCTTAGTTTCTTGATTTTGGCAATATTTTCCCTGCATTTCTTTCTCTTGCAGGCTAGGTTTCTAAGCACATCTTTGAAGGGTCTAATTTATATTTGTAAATTGCAACCTCCAGTCACTGAAATAATTTAGTAAAGATAATTTTTAACCTTTTTATTTTCTTGATCAGAAATAGATTGAACTCTTCTCTAAGACTTCTAAATCTTAAAATAAATCTTGTGATTTTGTAACTTTATGTAATGAATTGCATCAAACAAGCAAATAGTTTAGGATTTTTTTAAACAATAGAAAAAATAGGATTAATTGTTTTTCTTTGGGGGGGGGCGGAGACAGGTGCTACATATGCAATAATGAAGTCCCATATAATACTTCAACCCGATTGGGTCAGACTGTGGATTATGTTAGAAAACAAGTTTGTACTGACTCATCACGTACAGGTAAGTAACTATAGTATACATACAGTAAATCAGTCCCTTACATGTAGGAGACAGTACTGTAAATCAAGAATGTACGCTAAATTAGATTTAACTTTTGAAGCACCTTATGGTAAATTAAAAAGCTAATTTCTTCCTTTTTTTTTTTTTCCCCCTCTCTTGTCAGAATTCTGATAGCGTAAGTAACATCCTAGCCCATGGACCTAATTGGACCAGGATTTTGCTCAGTGTCCCCTAAACTTTTACAGACCAGAAATATAGGAATAGAAGGGAAAAAAATACAATTTTACTGTGACTTTTTTTTTTAAATATGATGTTCAGTTGTTCTGTGAGTAAGGAATTGAGTTTCAGTGCTTAGAAGTGCTGTGTTTATTCATCAGTATTGCTCAGCCTGTCTTGAGATCTGAAGGAAAATTGTCATTGCTTAAGGATAATTTGATTTGATTTTTTGAAAGTATTTTTATAGGTATTTGTGAATGTATCAGCTGGAGTGACTAAGTCTCCAGCTGTTGGAGCACATTTCCTAATGGAAGGAGTATACAAGAGGATTTGTCTGCTGGGTCTGTACATTTAGTATAGGTAGCTGCAGTGCATTCAGAACTCTCTAAAACAGCGTGTTCAGCCTGCAGGCTATCTGCGAACGTGGTTGTTTAACAGGAAACAAGCCCAGCAAAACCCCCCAGTTTCCACAACGGCAAAACTGGTTTTGTACAAGGCGTTTCCACTAGAAAACTTGGAAGAATTTGCATATCAGAATAAATGCTGTAACTCATGGCTATCAAAAATTCCAACACCACCCCACGCTTGGGTGAGACCATGGCCCCCTTGGGAAGTAGATCACAGCCGTCCGGCAGCGCCAGGTGGCTGTCTCTGGGTATTTGTTCAGGAAGCAGCTGAGGTTTTCCTACGAGGACCAGAATCTTCAGGCGGCTTTGGTCAGTCTTTCCCAGCTACGTAGTTTCTCCACATCTAATCTTTGAACTTCATATTGGTTGCCAGAATTTTCTTCTCAGGTTTGAACCGGAAAACGGATGAATACCTGGGTGCAGGCTGTTGTTTGTCTCAGGTGTTCATCTGTTGTTGTCCATCCATTTCTTGTCCATCTGCAAAGATGGTATTGCCCGGTTTCCTTGCTTTCGCTGAGCTGGCATTACTTTATTTTAAAGTTAATCTTGGCTCACAGCCCTATTTATCAGAAACTTTATCAATAGTAGACTGCCAAACTGGCAGAAACAGTGTGGGTGTTATTCTGAAAATTACCTGGAATTCCCTTATGGTTTTATTAAACAGGTCTTTGAAATTTTGAGCTATACACCAAAGTAATTTTTGGGAAAATATCTTTAACGTGTCTTGAAAAATATAAACCTTCCGGTTTCATCTGTTTAGGTTCATGAAATGAACGTGAGAATGCTTTGACAGTGGGAGGCCTGTGCGTTTCATTTCAGGCAATAGTGCCATGTCAAAAGGGATATTATCTCAGATGGCATCTTGTTGGATGTTGTATAAAGCCCTAACTTAAGTGGTTTTGCAACGGGAATGAAATTTCAGATAGCACATGCAGAGTTTCAGAGATTGTTGGCATGAATGGCTTGTGGGCCGAGTGGCATGCTTAAATTGTATGCTGATCTGAAATAGCATTTCAGGGGTTTCTTGATTTTTTTTTTTTTTTTTTTTAAATTCCTGTTACCTAGACAGTTTAAGAACCTAAACCAGTAGTGTTACATTTATACAATTACAGAATTAATTATCGTATGTTTTAAGCGTTGTAGATTGCTGCTGCCTATAATAACTTTTTCCTAGCCCATTCCCTGTTACTGGGTTAATATGTGGTATGGTTTTTTTTTTTATTATTTCAGTAGAAAAACAAGAAGAGAACAAAGAATTTGAAAATAAAAAAGTAGAAAAAGACAGCAAAAATGAGCAGGAAAAAGAAGTCTCACTTAAAGAAGAGAATTCTCATTCAAATGCTAACTTGGAAGTGACTGTGAAAGGACTTAGTAACTTGGGGAATACATGTTTCTTTAACGCAGTGATGCAGGTATGGTAGTTATTGCTGCTCTTAAAAAAATTTTGAATAGCAAGAGGAAAAAAAAAAAAAACCACAACAACCCCACCCCCAGTATTGTACAATGACACAATTAGAATGTGATTTTCTTTTTTTTTTTTATCTGCCAAGAATGATGGGTTCATTCTAAAAAAAAGTGTGTTGGCCCAGAGAAATATGAAGAAATGGAGCTGCAGGTTCAGACTTGCTTTAAGGGAAGATATAAACTGCGCTGTCTTTGAGGGACAGAATCTTTCACTGAGATAGATTAAGCATGCCAACTTCCGAGTTTAGTAAAAAAAATAAAATAGTCTGGCACATCACTCTTGCTGACCTCTTAGAATCTAAGAGATTAATGCCCAAGACCGTGGGTGTTTACTGGCACAAAAATGTCTCTCTCAGCAACAGGAAGTCAAATAAAAGTAAATATTAACAGCATGAGCATATTGCATCGCCATCTTATGTGTCTTGCTCAGCTAAGAAGTGCTTGGATAAAATGAACTTGCTCTTTCGTGTGTATTAAAACTCGCGTGTAATCTTGTGCTCTTTGGGTCTTGATACTGAAGCTTTACTCGAACAAAATTCCCACTGTACTTGCAGGTTTTAGTAAATCGTTTGATTTTTTTTTTTTTTAACATGTTTTAAACCAAGCAAATATGCACACTGCGTTTTACCTTTTGATTTTAGAAACAGACACTAGTAAATAGACTGTCAAAAGATCAGTCTGTAGAAGAACAGTACATTTAGGGTTTCTCTAATCTGAAGTAATATGTAGAGAGGACACTTGGAAGTCCCATTAGCTGTATGGAATGTACCTTTAACTGTTGAACACGGTTAGAATTCCCAGAGTGGTAGTTATCTCTCTAGTTCTGTGTTTGGGAAAAATAAATTGCTGCTAATCTGGTTGCTACAAGTTCCATGACCAGTGGAACTCAGCTGCCCTTCCTCTTGTTCTCCAGTTACCAATCTTTTTCTTTCTCTTACGTTCTACAGAATTTATCACAAACTCCAGTCCTGAGGGAGCTGCTTAAAGAAGCTAAAATGCCTGGCACAACAGTTAAAATTGAGTCGCCGGAGTTATCCATGGTATACATGCTTCGACCTCCGTAGTGTTTCTCCTGACCCTTCCAATCTGTTAAAGAAACAAGCAATACTCATCTCTGGATTTTAAAGCTGTTTCAGCTAAATACTAACAAGATTAAGGTGTAAAATCGGTGGGAACTTCACCATTGACTTAATAAAGCTGCTTCTGAAGTCAGCAGAGGCCTTTCATTCAAAGTGAAAGAGCAGTGATTCAATACTCTAGTACTAGTTGTCATAAAAGGAGTACTTACATTATGATTAAGTAATTTGAAGGATGAAAATGTGTAACTTTTGCTGTAGCGTCACTCATCTAAATGCAAAATAGGGAACTAGTGGATGTCTGCAGCGCTAACTTAAATAACGCACCTGTCATTACAGTTAGGGATTTGGATGGGAAAGAAGGGTTGTGCGTTTTAAGAAATTGTATTTTTTTCCTAATAAAAGCAAGAAATCCAGAGTTGCAACTAAGCAATAAATAATTAATGATTCTTAGCCCAGTGTTTTGGTATCATCTCATGAGAAACCACGTGTTGATTGTTTTTGTCAGGTTAACTTATTGCCATTTTGGAATTTTGTGTATTCTATTTTATAATAATGTTTTAAAGAACTGAAGTGTTTAGATAAGGAAAAACTTGCTCCAGAACGATCTGTCACCAAATTAAGGCAAAACAACTTTGTTGCTTTTGTTTAAAACAGGAACCTCAGCTGATAAAACTAGATCAGCCAGGTCCTTTGACATTAGCCATGTATCAGTTCCTGACAGAAATGCAAGAGACAAAAAAAGGGGTAGTCACTCCTAAGGAACTTTTTGCTCAGGTTTGTAAAAAGTGAGTATCTGTACAATTGCATGTCATAGTGAGTATGAAAAAAGTTTGTTAGTTGTTTAAAAAGAAGGTCAGTTTTCTCCCTTTTCTTTGTTGAGCTCACATCACAGCTTCTAAAATTTGTATACTACTTAACAAGTTTTGATAGAAGAGGATAAAGAGCAAAATATAAATGAATAGAAGTAAAATGAAAGATATTCAGTGACATTCTGATTAGCTTCATATTTTTAGAAAATACCATATGTAGACACTTGCTGCTTTTACATACATACATGCTTGAGCCTTTGTCCTTTTGCGTCTGGTATGAATTGTTTTTACTTTGTCTATCTCTAAGTTCAGTGATACTTTACAATTATTGTGTCATTTAACAGAGCAATACGATTTAAAGGTTACCAGCAGCAAGACAGTCATGAATTGCTTCGTTACTTACTTGATGGAATGAGAGCAGAAGAAATCCAAGTGAGTGCTAATTTCGTAGTTGTGCATACCCTTCTTCTTCATACCCCAGACCAAGACTTTCTCCTCTGCTGAGGGGAGAAAGAACGTTCTTTCTGAGAAAAGTCGACCTCTGTAGAGTGGTTTGTGCTGCCCACAGCACGCACTTGAAGCGGATTAGCAACAGAGCTGTAGAACCGGGCAGCCTCTAAGCAGTGGGGTTGTGAAGGAGCAACCACGGGTATTACTATTTTCATTTAACAAAACTATTCAAAGAAAGAAGTTTGTTTGTGGCCTATATCTCGTATATATATATTGCACACATTGTTTAGGTTTCTAAGGTAATGATATTTTCTGCCTTTTTGGAAAGCAGTGCACTGGTTACTCTCTGTGGTCTGCTAATAAAATCAAGTAGAAAGGTTCAGTTTTGCTTGCTCTAAAGGACTTTGGTTAATTCAACGCTTCTAATATAAATGTCTTTTGTCCTTCAGAAATAGATTGACTTGTCCAAAACTTCTACAGAAAAAGTGGGTTTGGAGTATGTGTAGTCACCCTAAAGAACGTCCTTTTGTCTTAATTTCTGAAATGCCTGAAAGTTCGCTTGTGGAAATTCCGGTTTTGGGGTTTTTTTGCCAGTTTTAATTTGGGAAAGTATTTCATCCTTAGACTGATTTTCTTACATACTAATCGCAACATTACAGTTGCAAGCTTGTTTCTCGGTTACTTTTTTTTAATATCTGCAGGAACTATTTTGTGTCTCTACGGGTGGTTGTGTTGTTTGTATCGATTCTCTTAATTGGTCAAGATTAAACTTTTCTTCCATCTGAAACATTTTGTAAAATGAACTAGTTAACTGAATTAGTTTAGGAAATTTTACAGTGCGTATTTGTTTTGAAAATTTCAGCAAATAAGTGTTGGAATACTGAAGGCGCTGAGTGACTCTAACAAACAAAATGAAGAAGAACTTAAAAAGAAAATTAAAGGTAAAATACATGTTAGTGATGTTGTGATAATTTAAAATTACATTTAAAATTAGTGTACACAAAGTAACACTAACAGTATCAACTAAAAGATACATGTTTAATTGTACAACTTTATGCCATCTCTTGAATATGTGTGTATCTATATAAGATTGAGAATATAAGGCTCAATAGTGTTAGTCTATTTATTTAAAAGTCTTACTGAACTTGGTGGTGTTTCCGTCTTAACAGCGTAAGAGAGAGTTGATTCTGTAGATGTTATACATTAAATACGTTTGGGTAGTATTTAATCATTCAAATACTATGTAAGAAATTAAAATACTAGCACATGAATGTAGTGGTTATTCAGTCCTAATAGTCATTTGTTACTTAACAGTGGTATAAAAAAAGCCCAAACAGTGAACAGAAGAATCTTTAAACTTTTCAACATGACTTAGGTTCGAAGATGAAGAGCAAGTTTAAATTCAGACTATGTGCTACACTGAAAATATAACTTGAGGAAATTGGTTTTGTTTGTAGGGCACCTATACAGACAAAAGTTGCTTGTTTTTTAGGTTCAGACAGTTGTTTAAGTCCTGAGAGAAAACAGGAACTCTTACTGGGATGTGGTACTTCTGAGAAAACAGGGAAATGTGTTTGAGCTGAGAAAGTGGTAAAGGTGTTGGTTCAGTCAAACTGTCTTCTGCAAATGTGTTTTCACCCCCATCCCTTTGATACACGAAAGGATCTTAATTTAAGATTCTTGCTGTACTTCCTGAGGAAAACAGAACAAGCTTAACACGTTCCATCATACATCTTGAATACCGTATTCTCTTTTTTGTATTTGGTATGCCATAACTAAATCGGTTGCTAGTATATTATATGTAATATTATTAACTTTGCTATATACCTTGTCAATTCTCAGAATATGAAAAGAAAAAGGGAATACAAAGTTTTGTAGATCGAATCTTTGGTGGAGAATTAACCAGTACGATTATGTGTGAGGAATGCAGAACTGTAAGTAAACTGCCTGCTTTGACTAGCCTAGAGTATAATTTTATGTAATCTGCAGGAGAACCCCAAAGTAACTATATGTAGAAATAAGTGAAATCGGAGAGGTTTGCTTCAGTTGATACAGTTCTAAGAGTTGACTAGCTGCATGCTTTTCAAAGAGGGGCGTGGTTTGGCTGGAATCTTTCTTCCCTTATGTTCTAAAGCTAATCTTTCAGTCTTCAGTCCCTTTCAAAAGACTTCCAGAAAAAGAGGTCAGCAACAGCAAGCAGCCTCTGCCGGAAGAATTCACTCTCAGATTCCTGGTAAACCCCTTCCAGTGGTACAAATTGTGTGAATTGGATGAATTGTTCTGCTACCAGCAGTATGCTGCCAGGGGCCCTTTCCTTTTTCATCAGATGATTAGGTCTCTCCCTTTCCCGCACGGGAATGACCGTGGGATTGCCAGGAGAATGGTTAAGCAAGAAGGCACTATTGGGATAATGCATCCTGAGAATGAAGCAATTCAGGGTATTAGTGAGTGGGCCAGATGACTGTCACGACAGATTGCAGACAATCACTCTCGTAGGCCCTAAGTTGGGTTCTCACATTCTAGGCCACTAGAAAACTGAAAGTTGTAAAAGTATTTCTTGCTTATTTCTGTGGTAATATGACTGCTCTATTTTGGTCATGGATAGCTGTTTGTAAAGGTAGATGAGCTGTGTTTTACGTTTGTATGCGCAAGTGAAAGCATGTATTGAATGCAAACAAGGCTACATACAAATAAGCCTATTGACAGCATGCCAGCCGCTTCCAAACAAAATTACATTGGACTCTTAAATATTCATTTAAAGGTATCCTTGGTCCACGAGTCTTTCCTTGATTTGTCGCTTCCCGTACTAGATGATCAGGTAAGAAATTGTACGTGCTTAGTTTTTGTTCGCTTATATGAAAACACCTTTATTACATAATCATTAGGGAATGAATTTATGTATCTTTCTAAATGTCTCTTTTGAAAGTTAAAATTATAAATTCGCCCAGAAAGATAGAGAATATGATTTTCATGAGAGTCATTCCTGTAACTTGCGGCTCATAAATTGTCTCTGGAAAACCACTGATAGTCCGTTGGTGATCTTGCTGCTTTGTCAGTTAATGTTTCTAACGTAGAGAGTGGCTTGGGGAATAATCTAGTGTGTTCCAATGTTGTCTCGTTATTGTGAAGACTGAGTTGCAAAGAACAATGTTTCCCAATTCATCTTCACTGTTGTAAAACTGAACTAAATTGCATGACAGTGATGGGTGCCTAGTGGTTGCTTGAATGCTTTTTTTTTTTTTTTTTTTACTTTTTTCATCCATTTTTCTGCACTGAGTGCAAGGATACTTCTCATAATATTCAGATTATTGAATAAAGTTAAGAAACATTGGTAGGATAGTGTGTGAATACTTATTTGATCAATATTGATTTATTTGATCGATCTCCAGACACTCAAAATACGTGATTTGCTGTTTGTTTCGTATTGATAATCTGTATATGTAATATTTCAGATTTGTTATGTAGCACTGCTCACACAAAAGCTAATGAGTAAATATTGAAATGAAACCCCCTCAGCCAAAGGGATCATATGTCTTCTGCAACCAGCACATTTCATTTTAGCAGAAGCAAACAAATTCTGTGACAGGCAGTTCAACTGAAAATGTCTCCGCTTGTGTAAAATGTTACTCTGCGGTGCGTTTAATGAGATTTACATCTGTTAGAGCCAAAGGTAATGTTGCCCCTTTACAGGTTCAGAATTTTGCCCTTGCTAGCCTTACTTTTTCATACTGTTTCATTCTGCAAGTCATTGTTTCACATGGACTCCCTCTGGAGTGAGACACCTCTTTTGTAAACGTTGGAGTGGCATAAATGAGAGAGTTGTATCTTATAGTCACTAAAGTGTTAAATCTGGAGCTGAAAACTCAGGTAGCATCTCATCCCTACAGTTTTCTTTGGAATGCTATTTTGTTATTCAGGACAGTAACATCTCTACTTACGTGGTTGTTTTGTGGCTTTTTGGTTTCTGTAGAAGGTAAAAACTACAAATGAGAGAAACGTTAAAAAACCCAAAGAAAAGGAATCTGAAGATGAAGAGGATAAAAACAATGACTGTTATCTTAAGCAGAGAGATGAGCTCCCTGGTACAAGTAAGCACCTTCAGAAAAAAGCAAAGAAACAGGCCAAAAAACAAGCCAAGGTTGGTTTTGATAAGTATTTCGCTTTTATTAATGAAGTGCTTGCAACTTCTGGTAAAACAAATTCCTTTTGCTTCCTCGGTTTAGATGGATGAGAAGGAGACAGCTTAGAATTTCTCCTCACTCAAATGCACAACTGAAAAGACCGATTGTATCTACGTCTTTGCTATTAAGAAGTTGCATGTTCTGTTACGAGTTGCTGTGCAAGGAATAAGCTAATATCCAGAGGAATCTGGAATTTATGTTGCCTGTCTGAAGTAGCATTAATCTGTAGCAGACAGCTGTTCTCCAGTCATTGATTGCAAGGATATCCACAGAACTTTAGAATACAGACGTAAGAAAGGATCGGGAAGATATAAAGGGAATCATTAGTTGTATTTTGAAGATACTGTGTAACAGGGAGCAGTGGTAACTATATCTGAGTGAGGATAAACTCAGTATTCATTGAATTGATCATCTCTGATCATTAAATCATAGATTATTACCCTCCCTCCCGCCCTCTGCAGCTATGGCACACTACAAAAATTTTGATAAAGAAATGGTAAGAAATGCTAAATATAATCTAAACTTGCTCTGGTTTTTGTATTCTTATATATTACGTATTCCAATTCACAGAGCCAGCGCCGCCAGCAAAAACTTCAAGGAAAGATGCTTCACTTGACAGATATCTGTGCAACTGAACAGTCAGAAAAAGATGTCGAGTATAACCAAGAATCAGAGGCAGAAATGAACTCTGAAGCTCCTGATACGAAGCAAGAAGAGGAATCCTCCAATGATTGCAAAGATCACTGCTTAACTCAAAAAGACTTGAGTATACAGGGAAATAGTACAGAAGTTCAGAGCATGCATGAAAATACAGGAAAGCCAGAACAAGAGTGTGTAGAAAATGAGTCTCTCGTGGATCTCGCGATGGAAGGCTTAGATTCTCCTATAAAGTTTGTCAATGGCCTTGACAACCTGTCTTTGAAAGATGAGGATGATGAAAATGAAGATGAGGAGGAGCTTGCTACCGGCTTTTCAAAACTACACTTGAGTGCCAACGCTGAATCTGATGCGAGTATCTTAGATGACCTTCAAACTGTTCCCGTCAAGATGTGTGAAGTGTCGACTGAAGATCCAGAAACAGCATTTTTTACTCTTGCAAACAGGGAAGATCTGAACCCGGAAGAAGGTTCAATCCATCACTGTTTGTATCAATTTACCCGTAACGAAAAACTTACTGAGACCAATAAACTACTCTGTGATGTATGTACACAAAGACATTATGGACCAAAGAAGAGCATAAAAAGTATGACAAATTATCTTTTAAAAGAAAACTTTAAATACGTCTCTATCTGCTGCTTGGGTGGGTAAGGGGGGGAAACGTGCCTAAAGAGGTATTTGTGTAACTTCAGCTTGGATCAGTTGAACTAGTATTCAGTGGGTAGGTTGCGAGAACCTCTTTCGCACAGATTAATACAAGTAAGTTCTTAATCGAGCGGAATAGCAGGCTCGCAAGCTTGGGTACGGAATACTGCAGGACTGAAAAAGAAGAGTCAGCAAAGAAGGGGCGGGTTTGGGTTTGCGGGGAGGGAAAGGGCATTTCAATCTAAAAATTCCTTATGTGAATGAATGTAGGGAGTGGCTGTTTAGCAGGTGACTTTTCTGTTCTTCCCTCAAATGTGAAAATTCTGCTGTGACAGTCGTAGCAAACACCAACATGATTTCCCTCAAAAGGCCAGTGAAAGCCGCATGCATTTCTGATGACGGGAGTTGTAGAGAACGAGCAAGAATTCACCCTGCTTGTGCTGACGCTGCTCAGACACGGTGTGAGGGGGTACTTTTGTGCTGTGGGATCTGCAAGATGGGATGGCAGCTGTTGTACAGCTCATCATGTTAAAGGGGAATGTTCAGTCTCTCAGTTGCTGTAGTAGGTGACATTGTAACAGTCTAAATAGTGAAAATAAAGAAATTCCTGCACTGGTGGTTTTTCTTCTCTGCAGGTGAAAAGAAGTATGTTTATACTAATGCCAAAAAGCAGATGCTAATCTCTCTCGCTCCTCCAATTTTAACTCTTCACTTAAAGAGGTTTCAACAGGTAAGTAGCAGGCTGATATTGCAAAAACGTGTATGTATATAGTGTCAGTTCAGTATGTCTATATGCACACAGTACTAGCTTCACTTAAAGCTAATGTTAGCATATTTTCATTTCCTATAAGACTGTTTTGTTTGGGGTTTTTTCCCCGAGGTTTGGAAGGCATTGGTGCGCAGCATTGGTTTTTCTCGTCATTTTTTCCTGAAAGAATATTCCATTAGTTACCTGGAAAACACTATTTTGTGAGCTTATTTGCATTATATTCCCTCACTATTGTTATTGCTTGCCGTATTAAGCAGTATCTTAGCATTGATTGTTTCCTGCTACTACAGCAGTTCATGGTCTCTTACATTTCAGTACAGATAGAATAGGATCCCTTGCTAAATTAATGTAACAAATAGGTCGGCGGAATTGGAAAAGAGAGAATTCCAAGCCTTACTGAGGGAAGAAAAAACAAAACAAACAAAGGGATGAATGGGAAGCAGTGCAACTTAAGTCTTATTTATAGACACCAAAGTAAAGTGGCTTACCTTTTTTCCAAGTTGTAGGAAAACTTTTAATTTAGGGCTTTAGCTTTTCAAGAAAGAAAGAGGAAAGGAATGGGGGTGGGAGACAGTATTGCCTCTTCTACATTTAAAGCTGTTCAGTATTTTGGTCAAAATACTTGGAAAAATAAGGGAGGTGACTTTAAGTAGACAAAAAGCAATTCCACAGAGAAAATGGAAATGTGTAGCCTGTTCTAAGAGACTGTAACATGACTAAGGACAGAACATTTGTCATCATCTCCTTTTGTTTTTCCAGTTTGATACTGGAAGATTATTTGAATAAGGTGGGAGTAGAAGTTACATCAGCTTTGACGATACAAAATTAGATCCTCAGGCATACTACGGTATCTGAGAAGCAAGAGGTGTCCTCGTAGTTACATAAGTACACTAGAGCCGATTCTTTTTCCCCTTTTGCTACCATTAAGTTACCATAAGAGTGAGTTGAAGAGTCGTCTTAACTTGCGCTCCAGTGCAGCACGTGGGGGCAAGGAGGCAATGCTGGAAAGCCTTCGGCATTGGAGGGGGAAAAAAGCCAAACAACGTTGCTTTTTCCCAATTTTGTGTAATGAAAAACTGATTTTGTATTGTTGAAACTTTAACCTGAAACATTTGGTAACTAAGCATGGTTTTAATATGCTACATTTTAACATTATGGGGTTTTCCTCTACTTTGTCTGTTTAAGGCTGGATTTAATCTACGGAAGGTTAACAGGCATATCAAGTTTCCAGAAGTGATAGACTTGGCTCCTTTCTGTACGGTTAAATGTAAAGTAAGTGGGAAAACAAATCAGATTCTCCTTTCCCATTTTCTAATGTGCTTTCACAGTTAAGCTGCTTAGCAGAATCTTTGTAGAACGCTTGTCAGGCTTCAGTTATTTTGTGTGATAGTACAGGATAACTTACAAGCGCAACTCCTACTTGAGTCAGTGTACGTCCACTGATCATAGCTGTAGTGCTTGCACGAATCTGTAATGACCAGCTTCCCTTTCATCAGCAAACAAAGCAAAGCAAGAGTTGACATTCTAGCCTTGTTTAAAACCCCGTACCTGACTGACATACCAAAACTTGCTGTTACAGAACGTGGCTGAAGGGAATACAAAAGTACTGTACTCTCTCTATGGAGTTGTTGAACACAGTGGAACGATGAGGTCTGGGCACTACACTGCGTATGCTAAAATGAGAAGTATGAACAACCGGCTCTCTGATCTTGTCCTTCGGGGACAATCTCCTCATGGTAAATAATTAGAAATATTTTACAAATTATTGCTTACCGCAGAACAGTAACAGGATTGAGTGAGTCAATTCTTTGTAATAACTATTACTCCCAAATTCTTCCTTTCACAGCTTTAGAAACTGAACCAGTAAAAGGACAGTGGTTCCACATCAGTGATACCCACGTACAAGCCGTGTCTGCATCGAAAGTGCTGAGCTCGCAAGCCTATCTCCTCTTCTATGAGCGACTGCTGTAACTCATCTGAGAAGCCTTCTTGTAAGTGCAGCCATCTTCAGGTGCTCTCAACAAAGGTGGAGACTTGCAAATCATGTGGTTGAATGTTGGAGCTACTGTATGCAACTGCAGGAATATCCTTTATGCTTCTTAAGACACACTGAGATATGGATAACTTACACTTTTTCCAGTGTTTTCACTACTTTTAAGTAAAAGTTTTTTCAAAACTACAGCTTTGAGCTTCTATCGAGTAATTTGTTTGTTGGCGCAGACAAGCAACAGCTACTTTTAGTTTCCTGCAAGTGCTATACATCTTAGCCAGCAAGTCTTTCACTTTAAAGCGACCAGAGATAATTCTGAACTGTAGTTATCTATCTCATCTGTTCCATGTGTATTTTAGGACTGGGTTCCAAGCATAAGAAGCTGTTTCTTCCTACACATCTTAGAGCTGAGACAAATTCCACATCAGCTCTCTTTCCACTGTTGGTGTATGTCTAATAGAGGAGCCCTCAGTTTGCAAACTTTCTAGGAATTCTTTTGCATAGGAACCTTATGCTGGTATTTTGGCAAGGCTGAGCGCTCAGATCTCTCTCCTCGCTACAGGCACTCCAGCTTAGCCCTTCTGTACTGGAGGGGTAAGAAAACTAATCCCATAGTTAGTGAGTTATAAGTTCTCCACAGGCTAGGCTTCACACTGGGTTTCACGTAAATAAAATCTTGGCTCCTCCATGCTAGAGCAGCAGCTGCTTACATTCAGTGCATTTTTCACAAGAACCTTACTAAGAAAATGGGCAGTCTCGTTACCCTTACAGTCATCAGCAGTAGCACTTGTGCAGCTGACTATATCAGTATGCCAATCCTTCTGAAAACTCGCTGAGTTTATTTTTCAGCCACACCAGCAACTGACTATAAAGCGAGCATTAGTGTAGCTGTTGTGTGGCAGCCTTATTTAGGCATAAGATAGTTCCAGACTTGATTTAGCCTTCCACTCCCTTCTGGCTGTGAAATAGAGTAGCACTGGCAAGAGTAATAAAAGGATTAATAATTGAAGTGGCTTGAATTTCAAGTGCAGTTCTCCTTTCAAGCTGCTCTGAGACACGCAAGCTGTTTACTTTCCAAGAAGAATCTTAATAGTTGAAAGCTTCCAGCACTCCACAATCATGCTAGCTATTGCTGCTCAGCATTTATTTTTAAGGCCACTAGAACAAGATGCAGTTCACTGCTGTCAGGCTGCCATTTTGAGTGTGGAGACTCTTCAAGGGTGAGGATGAATCAGATGCATGTAACAAAAATGAACATAGGCATGGACCACAGACCTGTTGCCATACTTATTTCAATACTCATTTGACTTTTTACACTCATACATTGGGTAAGGAGCACAAACAGCTGCAACAATTACAGATGATGCTTTTCTGAAGTTATGAGCTCCCTGCAGCAGGCTCATGGTCAGTCTCCCTCATCCGCTGTACTGGGTGCAGGCATCAAGATGGTGGAGTGGGCTGCAGCTGTGAAGAGAGGCTGGGCATGCCCGATGCTGGACACAGCCAGCTCCAACGGACCCACCACAGGGCACAGCTGAGCCTCCCAGCCAAGACAGTAGCACCTTGAGGAAAGCCTGTGTAAGAAAGGGCAAAACACTGCCCAGGGGCAAGGGGAAGAGTGTCAAGCACCAAGCACCCGAGCAGGGATCCCCTGCAGCCCCTGGAGAGACCACGCTGGGGCAGGTTGTCCCCCTGTGGCTCATGGAGAGGACCATGCTGGACCTCAGCACTGCAGCTGTGGAGGCCCCCACGCCAGAGCAGGTGGATGTGTACCTTGGAGGAAGCTGCAGCCTGCAGAGAGGAGCCCAGACTGGGGTAGGTTTTCCTGCCAGAAACTGCAGCCCATGAAGGACCACACAGGAGCAGTTGTTCCTGATGGAATGCAACCTACACAGAGGATCCCCATGCTGAAGCAACTCACTAAGGACCGTACCCTGTGGGAGGGGAGGATGGGAAAAGTGTGCATAGGAAGGAGCGGCAGAGAGGAGCTGTTACGGACTGACCGCAACCTCCATTCCGCATCCCCTGCACCTCTGGGGGCGAAGAGGTAGAGGAGTCAGGAGCGAAGGAGTACAGCTGAGCCCGGGAAGAAGGAGAGGTGAACAGGAAGGTGTTTTAGTTTTTGTTCTTGTTTCTCACCCACCAACTCTATTTTTAGTTGGCAATAAATTAATTTGTTTTGCCTAAGACAGGAATCGGTAAGTGATCTCCCCCTCCCTATCTCAGCCCATGAGCTGCTTCTACTTATTTTCCACCTCTGCCCTGGTGAGGAAGGGGCATCTGGCAGCCAACCAAGGTCAGCCCACCACACCCACACACTGTCACCCCCACCACATGCCTGCATATTCACATATTGGGAACAACCACGGCATGCCGAGTCCAAATAAAGTGACAGTTAACATTTTAACAGTGAGTACATTTATTGAAGTGGTTGAAGTTCTGCACTCCATTGGACACACCGTTCATAACTTAAAGGGAACAGACCAAAACATCGTGACAGGCTCCAACTGGAATATTAAAAAACTCACACAATCTTGTCACTTAAGAAGTGGAGTTAAATCATTCAATCATTTTGGTCTTCATCCCAGTCTTTCTTTCCTGATGGAGGTTTAGGGCCACCAGCTGGTTTTGCCATAATGATCTTGAAGATAACGGGGAAGTAGAAAAAGATAAGGTTAGAATCAGACTCTTACCCCACTCTTACTTAGAGCCATATGATGCTGACCATCAACATTCACTAAATTCATGGTGTTTCCCTACTCTGAACCTAAGCCAGTGAATATTATTAGTCATCTAATTGAGATATTCACAAATTAGTTATTTTTCTCTTGAAAATGGCAGCTGAGCCCCAATATAAAAGAAGAGGGCTTTTACCTCATTTTTGCATGCAAATTAAGACTTCAGTTAGTCTGCAGAAAGTGAGTGCTTAAATAGGCTAATGAGTGACTGGTTTATAGGATGCACACTACAGAAAGCTGAAGAATTAATCAGAGCTATTGTTCTGACTTACTGAGTCTAAACATCACGCTTTAAAAGCATAAAATCCACTAGTCCTACCACGTTAAAGGCTCATTTTCTGCACTTGCTATAGTGACAAGTAAGGTAAAACTAAAACCGTACTTGTCATCCCTCCAATGAAAAGTTGGATTTAGGAGTAAAATTCATTTGCAAAGGCAGAAATACAAAACGTAGCAATCAGCACACATGAGACAGCAGTGTTACACGTCCCCAAGAAAGGTATCATCTGCCATGTGCTTGTCAATAAACTCGTGCATGCATTCACACACAGGTACCTCTCCGCTAGAGAAACAGAGCTTACTGCACACTATTTTTCAGGCTCATCTTTCCAGTCATCCTTATCCCAATGTCCTTGTTGCTTAGGGGCTTTTGGACCGCCTGCTGTTTTTGCCATAATAATCTACAGAAATTTTACATGCAAATATGTTTTTGCTAAAGTTCCACAAAATATATAAAGATTTTTGTCGTTAAGATTATAACCTCCATTTTTCCTAGAAGTTGATTTACTCAGAGATAAAATCTCATATATTGTAAAAATGATATATTGTTTACATAATATTTACAATATTGAGCTCATACATTGTAGAAACAATATATTGTTTACACATAATATTTACAATATTTACAAATATTTACATAATATTTACAATATTATGTGAAACATTAATATGAGAGAAGGTTTCTTGTGTTAAATCTTGTTAAGTTAGGATAACTTTCTGGATATAAGTACCAACTGTCAAATCTTAAAAAAAAAAAAAAGAAACATTAATAGTGCTCCTATGGAAGCAGGAACATTGCCACATTCCAAATTATGGGCTCTTGAACAAACTACTTCCTGGCTTTCAGAAATAAACAAACCACGTTTCCAAGTATCATATTTTTATGCCTTGCATTCCCAGGAGATTCACATATTTTGCATTAGTGTTCTGCATGCTGAGTTAAAGGTTTCAGTTCAGCCGCGAAATTACTTGCAAGCTTACCTGATCCACCCTTAGGACAGTTACTGCTGCATTCGTAGCTAGCTTGATACCCCAGGATTTTCCAAGGTATGTGTCTAATATGCCAGCTTCCAACATATCCTTCACAGCAGCAGTTTCGGCCTATCAGACAGGGGGAAAAAACATTATTCAAAACCTTCTCAGGCTTCTACCTAGCAAGTTATTGGGTTTTCAAGGTTACAGGTTCAGAACAAGTTATTGCTTTTTCTAATCTCATCTTCTCTCTTCAGAAAGTAATTACTAACAACTTATTCTTCATCACATTAGTTCAGTATCTCACTTCACCTCCTACATAAGGCCACTATACTACATTGAATTTAACTGCTTGCCGATGAAAAAAACTAAACACTTCAGTATTACAGTTCTAAGAAGTTATTCTTCTAGACTGTGCAACACACAGCTTCAATGATTTAAATTGATCTATAAATACTTCATACTGATAGAAGTACTTTTAAATATAACCCTGTACTGCAAAGCACCAAGTAATGTGAGAGACTATTTACCTCAATATCAAATCCAACATTTTTGTTCCCTTCCTGATGCACAGCATAAAGTTTGGAGATGACCTCATTAGCCTTTACTCCAGAGTTTTCTGCCAGTGCTCGAGGAATGGCTTCAAATGCCTCAGCAAACTTCTTGATGGCATACTGGTCAAGCCCAGGACAAGTCTAAAGTGAAGTTGAAAACCACGTCAGCACATCAAAAACCGTAAGATAGGGAGGCATTTTTCCCACATTTTTTATTGATTTATATGCATTAATACACATACATACACACACAGAATACTTTATACCAAAATGTAAGTCACATATGTATTTAAGTACGTGCGTGTGTATATAAAGAAAATAAAAAGTCAAAAAGCCCATTTGCTGTACCTCTCCGTAAGATGTGATCTGCTTGGCTAATTCAATCTCTGTTGCACCACCTCCAGGAACGAGACGTTTATCCTGTGAACAGACCATCCCAAAATGCAGTGTTTTGCTTAAGCCATCCTATTAATTTTCACTTTTTAGAATTTATATACTCTATCAAGAACGCAATAGAACTTTATCCCACACAGACTTATTAAGAATCTGCTTCAGAACAAACATGCATTTTAAGAGAAATTTACCAGAATTTACTCATTCATTCCAAATGTCTTTGAAGAAAAACAGCTTCTTCTGTAAAAAGCAAAATAATAATGCAGTGGGTTTTGTGTCTGGGGTTCTTTGGTGGTTTTTTGTTTGTTTTAAAAAAAAAAAAATTTCAACTCTTGGCTAACTAATAGAATTTCTAGATTTTCTCATCTTTTCCATTAACTTGGTGGGAAGTATCATGCAGGAAACCAATCTGCTGTACACTAAGTTTAACAGGTCAACAGGTATCACAAGGTGTTGGGGTTTTTGTTTTGTTTTTTTCCAATTAAGCATTTTGTATATCCTTTGGCAAACCAGCATCCATTTAAAAGACTCCCAGTCTTTTAAATAGAAAAGTAATCATCATAAATCAGGACCACTCCTGGAGACAATCATAAACACACAGTCTATGGCTGGTTTTTGTACTCTAAATCAATATGCATGTCTTGGTATGTACAGAACATGAATGTCAAACAGAAGTTTAACATTTTTTGCATGCCACCTTATAAGTATATATACAATCATTTCCTTTTGTATTAAAAAAAAAAGGGAAAAATATTCAAGTCCACAAAAGTTGCTCAGAAAAAACTCTGAAGAACTGAGATCTTCCACCTATAAAGCATATCTGTAGTATGTGGAGGAAAGCATGTCTTGTCACCAATGAACTAGAAATTTAGTTTGCAACCAGTCAGTTCCTCCTGATCACCAGTGACAAACAAAGCTACCTAGTTTTTCTTCTGTGTCGGGTTTCCAAGGAACATTACAAAACATTTAGGGAAACAATTAAGAAAGAGCTGATTGCCATTAGAAAGTGGTAAAACTAATCCATCGTCAAGAACTCGCTCATTACTGGAAAACTGAGTGCAGTACATGCTGAGCACCACCTTTTACGTACACTATATTCACAAGGATGTCGGCAGCAATCTTCTCTACACCTCAATACTACACAGCCTTCTCTACACCTCAAGAAGGCTCCTGTCCTGGTTTCGGCTGGGATAGAGTTAATTTTCTTCCTAGTAGCTGGTACAGTGCTGCGTTTTGGATAATGTAAATATCTGCTACAGCTTTTGTAGCAAATGAGCACAAAGCAAGCACGAGCCTTGCCTCAAACTGATCCATAGCTCAGTTTTGGTAACTGAAGTGTTCTAGTTACTTACCCTTGTGAGTACTTTGAAAGTATTTACACCATCATCCACTGCTCTCTCTATGTCATCCATCAGATTGTCTGTAGATCCACGAATGAGTATAGTAGAAATGGCACCATCCTCCTTTTCTGTTCAGACGGACATGTGCATTACTGAATTAAGTTTGTTAGATGTAAAACGCATACGAACATCATACTTGTAGAACAGCAGTATTAGGAGTTTTGTAGAACATACATACCATGCTTAAACACAACAACTTGTGTATCCCCAACCTCCGATAAATATACACTATCGCAGTGACCCATTTCTTCTAGAGTAGGGGGAGTCTGGAAAGAAAAACAAGAGTTATGAGGTGAACCCGCTCATCAGTACTCTCCCTTCTGCAACTCATTTGAAAAGTCTGTACCAGTCTGGGTAGGGCTGTTGCACCAACGGTTTTGCACAGTCTTCTCAGATCCCACTTTGAGTTCAACCTTTAAAAACAAAAACAGTCTTTCTAATAACAAGTTTCCAGAGCAAACATTAACACATACGAGTAAATATTCTCTTGTCAGCATTTTGTAAACTAATGACATCTACAAAAATTTACTGCATCAAGTTATAAAATCCGCTCATCTATTTTTTCAAGTTATAATTATCTATTTTCAGGGATGCTATGCAAAGACTATTTTCTAAGAATTTAAAAACAAGTAAACAGTTCAAATACATAGAAATTATCAAACTTCATCTTCTAATGCGTAAGACTTGAATCCATCTTTACAACACCTCTATAATAATCCTTCTTTGTTATGCAAGTGATTGCAGTATGATGCTCCATTTCCAGAAGTTCAAACTTTTTGGACACTGCCAATGAAGTTACAGCTTTCAACAAAGGACCACTTATTTGTGTGAGATGTGAGAGCTGCTGCTAGTAATTTGACTATGTTGTGCAGAATGTATTTTGAGGACGTACAAACATGCTTTTTTTATAGATAAGAAGATTTAAGGCCCACAAAAATGACAGAAAAGTATTAAGAATTAGTTCTTCCGTCCATCAATACATTAGCAATGATGAGATACGTTTTCATGCGCACATCACTAAAGCATCACATGAGGACTGTGACCAGGAGGAACCATTATGGTAGTGTCTTATACGCCTTTGAGGCCACATCCCTCTTTACTAGATCCAGAAATTTTGGTATTCTTGATTTCAGTTGTGCTATAAAGGCACTTAAACCAGAATAACAGTACCATATATACAAGTTACTCCCCATTTAGCTGTCACACAAAGGTGAAATACTATCAAGAAACATAAGCTGTGAAACAGCCAAATTGCAGCTCAGATTTTGATCCCACTAGAAAACCAAACAGTCTGCAATATTTTGTTTCTAATTCATTTTAGAGGCAAGAGATAAGGCAAGTACATTTCGTAAACCTGGTAGATCAAATGTTTTTATGCTCTTCTAGTACTTACCTGACTAACATAAGATTGTATTTGTTGGCATAATGAAGTGCCATGTCTGCCACTTTGCCACCTGTTACTACTACATTTGCACCACTATCAGCAATAGCTTTGACTTGCAAATCCATCAGATTTTCTTCTCCCTTACTGAAATTCATCAGCTCTTCAGCATTCTTTATAAGCACGGTGCCCTAGTAAAACACATACACTGTTATCAAATCAGTGTTAACGACATGCCTAAAGGTTTTTGACAAACCATTCTGTCTCCCAACCTATGCATAAACCTCAAGTCATCCTATTTTATAGTACTGCCACCCTTCTCAGGCAATGGGGTAAAACAAGTCAAAAAAAGGGCGATTCTAGCATTTCTAGACAACCTTGACGTTCAAACATTCTAGCACGTAGTTTGGCTCAAATAACCCAACAAAACTAACAACTTCCCAACCCCAAAAACCCTGTAAAGCAAAACTAGGTTCAGATGTTTTCTATGAACTTTTTTAAACTGATGAACTCAATATTAATAAAAATATCTCAATCACCAAGTGTCACGAGTATTTATAGTTAAGTCTAAAAATAAGAGCACATGAGCATAAATAGATATCTAACTTATTGTGAGCTTCTACATACCTTAGTTTCAGTTATCATACCATCAAAAGGGCAGGAATACACAGCTATTTTTGCATCTTTGACAGAAGTAACATCTCCTTCAGTTTCTTTTTTAAAAACCATGCCATGCAGTACTGAGGAAGCAGAGATACCAGCACCCTGAAAGGAAAGAAATGGAACGGGGGAAAGTCGTATCATTGATCATTTATTGCCAGAAAGCTGCACTACCCTTTACGAAAAGCAGTCCTTCCATTCATTTGAATATAGCAACCTAAGTCTTCATTGTAGCACAAAGAAATAAGACTCAAGCTGATTTAGCAACATCGAACATTGTCTTACAGGTTCCCATTTTAAGATTAGCTGGTGGTCCAGCTTAAGGCCTGTGATATTCATTTCCTGTGCTCAACTTGCTATGTATTTATTAGCAGGGAAAAAACACAGGGGGAAATTCATAGTAGATGTAAGCTTGTTCCAATCCTACGTACCATACTGAGGCCTAATGTCCCACTGACAAAAAGAACGCAAGATTAGACCGCTACATTTCCGCCAGCCTGCATCTTAGCCTGATCTTGCGACTGCTTCTACAACAAAGATGCAATCAACATCCCCTTGTATAATTAAGTTAATGTATCTGATTTAGTGTAAACTTTCAACATTAATGATTTTTGTTTCTGAAAGCTGCTCCTGGGCACTAACCAAGGAATGTAAAGACCAATTTCCACAACTTATTATGCATGCTACAACACAACAGAGATCAGAATAGAAAAGGCACTTTCAAAATTCAAAGATCTAAAAATTAACTTCCATTAAACTGTTTACCTTAATAATACAGTAAAGCTAGCTACTTCCAACTTACCACAATTTTGCACACTCTGATATTATCAACATTGAAATGACCAGAATCAGGAAGAATAGACACTGAAAAACGGGAAAAAGAAGCAGTGTGGGGGGGGGGGGGAGGGGAGAGAAAAAAGAAACAAAGAATGAATTTGTGTTGCTTAATGGATAAAGTAGAACAATGACACCATAAATAATGCCTGGAGTTTTTCTGCAGTACTAAAGTTTTGAGATTTTAAGGTTTGAGATGCCTGCCTAAATTTAAGGCAATTATAATCCGCTAATAACCTGCATCAAGAGAAACAGAAATTTTGTTTTTACAATGTAACAATCAGAAAGCAACACCTATTCAGGCTGCTCAGTTAAATTAAGTCCAAATATCCATTTACACATGTACATACAAGAATGAAGTCTGACCCAGAATATTCCGAGAAAACACTTAAACTAGACACGGAAGTTTTTTCTTGGAAGTCTAAAGGGAGAAAACAACAACTCAACGCAACTACAGTCTTGCTTCCATTGTTCTGTGGCTAAGACTAGTAACAGCTCATCTGAAGCGTACTACATCTTCCTAACGATAAAAGAGGAAGAAAGATGGGTTTCTGCTTTAAAAAGACTAGAAAGCTATTTCTATAAACGTTTAGTAGAAAACACAGGCCTTTTCTGAGCCACAATGCCAGTGACGAGTTCAACATAAGAAAGAAGGTTATACTCATTTCAGAGGCTAAAGCATTCCATCCAATTCAACCTGATAAACTACCCATACCTTTTATCTTACATGAAGACATTATTAATGATCATAAGCAAACTTACTCGGTTTTTTAGATGCATGCACACATCCGTTCTTGTCCACTTACCACAGGCCTGAGCAATAAGCTTTGCCAAAAATTGTTCATTGCCATATTGTTTGCTCATCACTGAAGTGTGCAACAAAGATGCCACTTCTTCAACATCTCGAAGGTTCTTTGCAGAAGAGCACACCAAGTCTGGAAGAATTTCTAGGGCTTTCTTGCAAGCCTTTTCGTATCCTTCAATCACCTGTGCAGCAAACAATAAATATTCACTACACCACTTCACTATGCATTCATACTGCTTATATCTCCTTTTCAAAGGGCCATAAAACATCAACAAATGCAAAAGCTTACAAGGGAAGCAAGCAATCACAAGCAGCAAAACATACACTGTTCTTCATACATCTCTATCTAAACAATTAGTTCGGAAGGAAGCAGATGATTCACAATATTATGACCCAAGAATACTGACCAACGGCAATCTGAATTCAAGCCATGTGAACTGTAATAACAATATAACTTGCCTCTGAGACTGATAACCCCATCCTCAGAAGGTCTTCTGCTAACTCCAGAAGAACTCCAGCAAAAACAAGGACAAAGTTTGTTCCATCTCCAACTTCTTGCTCTTGCATGTGGGAAGCCATCACAAGCATTTTTGCAGCAGGATGCTGGACCTTTACAAGAAGTTACACATCTTAGTTACTAACATCCCACCTAGACTACAGTTCCAGGTTTTTCTGTGCATCCAGTATAAGCCCTCTTATTTCAAATTGTATCTAAAGATACTAAGAATGCACAAAAAAGGCGAAGAAAGCAGCACAGATTATCTTAATTGGCTAACTTCCCTAATAAGCAAAAGTACAAACATAGATAAGAAAACCTAAAATCAGAGAACTGAACACTTCCCCTACAACATGAATTAAGACATCCTTGACATTGGTTCTGTGCTATTTTTACAGGATGCAGTGGCTCCACAATCAAGCTCTGCGACAGGAAAGGAGCCTGAAGTTTAGGTCTTCAAGCTGAATTCATTTGTGTAATACGCAAAGTAGATGCCTAAATTACAGTTCCATTCTGGTGTTTTTTCTGCTTGAAGATCACACTGCTTTCCCTTTCTTTCAAAGAAATGCAACAAAAATGCTGTGTTCTTGAATATAATTAGAGCAGCTGTCATTTTATCCCAGAAAGTAACATGCAAGACTTATTAGATTAAGTAATCTGCAGATTACTTTTTTAAAACGTAACTGAGACTTCCACAGTTATTCTACTTATACCGAACACTAACACAATGTGTTAAGTAAGGAAATACTTAATACACTATTTCTATCAGTAAGAATCGAATTCAGTAAAATATTATTTGTGTTGTGATACACACATGAATTTGATAGTAAGAGGAAAAAGTTAGGACAGGTCAGCCTTTCCACACTTTTTAAGTATTCACAGGATGCTACTGCTATATCCTCAGCTTCTTAAATCCAATTAATGTATTCTAAGCAGACAGGAGAACATGGCAACCACCAACACTTGGAGATAAACACAACAGCTATTTCATTCAGAGTTTTCCAAACACTGTATTGTCTAGACATACCCTCTTCTAAATCTACACTGGTTTGGGGGAAAAAAAAGTAGGTGATTATTAACCATCTCCTGCAACTACTTAATGCTGCTTTACAAAAGAGTTCTAGCCCTCACTGTGGATACAGCCCATTGACATCACTCAGATCCAGTGAAAAATGTAAATGATTTACAAAATTACACATGTAAATCATCTGGCAGGATGACATGTATTTCCTTATTAACATTCAGAACCATAGCAGCCCATGAACAGAAACACTAGTTCACGACTGACATCTTCTGAAGCAAGAAAACTTACCTCCAGCTCTCTCAAGATAGTAGCAGCATCGTTTGTAACAAAAAGCTTCTCCAGATGATTGATAACCATTTTGTTCATTCCTAACGGAGGGAAAAAAAAAATATTAAAAATCATTCATTAGGCAAGCATCACTTTGCACACAGATATTGTTTCATAACTTTCAGGTATATCTTACACATTAAAACGTTAGCCCTATTAATAATTTAAGAACCGAAAAGATTTTTGCGAATTAACGCTTGGGAATGTGTTACATTAAGGAAAAATCAATAATTTCTGAATAAGCAGTTTTCTCTTCAGAAATACTAGTACATCATTTAATTAATCGATACTGGAGAACACCTTCTGTTTTGGTATATCTGACCAGACACAGTATGGTCATGTTCATTACAAATATTTACCAAGTTATTGTATTTCCTTTAATTTTTGTAGGTCTTCCATATAGCAGTAAGACAGCAAAGAGGACACAGTAACTGGTACAAAAACCTGGCAAAGGCAGGTACATTGTGCATAACTTAAAGAGCTGGCCAAACAAAGTCTCATCTGTATAGCCACAAAGACTATATTTAGAGTTCTCGAGCAAGTCCAACGTGTTTCCTCAAGAAACAAACAGTTGCTTCTTTGTCGAGGTAAGTTTAGCCTTCAAACATAACATTTTGCTCAAAAACACTACGATAATTTTAGGATTTATTTACCATTTGGTCCATAAGCTGTACGGGTGGTTTGAGCAAGCTCTTTGCACGCCTGGATGTTCCTATAGACAGCTTCTTCTAGTCCTGAATAATGCTAAAAAGAAAAACGTTCTGCTCAGAATTAGGCTTCTAATAAAAAAGGGATGAACTAGCCATTTCTCATCAAAGCAGCAATAATCTACAGAGTCCATGAAAGTTTTTGATTAATTTATATTTGGTGTTTCACTTAAAGTTTAAACGGAAACTAAACCTTACCCAAAGACAGTGAGAAAAGAACTACTGTGTACTCCTTCCCAACTAGGCCGCTCAGCAGGCACAGTACGTTTCTGAACAGCAAATCTGAACAGTGACTCAATTTTCAGTGCAGTTTGCATCTCTTAAGTCCTCCAGAAAAGGCAGTGGCATACCAAAGGGAAATAGAAAATAACCAAAACCAGACTGAAGAGGGGCAAGGGTTTTGTAAGCATGTGTTTTTGTACATGGTTCTTTACTCACAACTCTGTATTCCACAAAAATCATTTCACTCAGTTCTACATTCAAACATGTGCGGTTTGAAAATTCAGAAGCAGAATGATTCATAAAATATTTGTGTTTGAGAAGCCGATCAGCCTGGCTTCAGTTTGGACGCCTTAAGAAAAGGAGGGATCCCCAGAAAGGGCCTCAAGAGCAGGGTAAAATGTACTGCGTGGCCCATAAGAGAAAGGCACTCTAACAATATTTACTCTCTAAATACAAAACAAATATCTCAGGATGTCAGCTGCCTCCTTGTTTTGTAAAAGACAGCTCTTGCTATTCTGGCCTTGAATTCTCTATTAGACAACCAGCATCTAAGCCACTTTGCTTCCCTGCTCTCCCCCTGCCCTTGACATATGCAATTCTTTGTCTCCAAGGAAGATTCTGAAAAGAAAAATAGAGGGCTTTCCGAGTTGCTAACTTCACTTTCCTTTCTATTGAACAACAACCAGAAATTTTCTTCTTTTACCTTCCACTGCCATTAAAAAAAACAACAAACCACCAAACCCTGCTTGCTTTCTGTCCGCTTTTTCAAAGAAAGCTTCTGCTTTATCAGGCACAGTCCTTGACTGCCACCGAAATCTACACTATGTTAACGTTAAATACGATGAAAACGGATTTACGGAAAGGGAGTATGAGGAAAGTATGACGTTACTCTACAGTACTGGCAACGGCGCTTTTCTTACAGGCACAGTAACAGAAAAGAGCCAAAGCATATACGTAACAAGCAGGAGGCTTCTGAACAGCTACACGGACAGGGCCCGGTGCCGTTTTGCTGACCACCACCCGCAACAGCTCTCCAAACGAAACGCCCTCCTGACATCGTTTCCACAGCCAAGGCACGAGGCAGGCGCGCAGCTCGGCAGAGAGCAGCGGCGCCCGGGAC
>NW_008825109.1:18659861-18679797 GCF_000699105.1 Pygoscelis adeliae
GTAACAACACCATCTCGCCTGACATCTTCCTCTCCTCGCGGTGCCGGCGGAGCCCGCCAGGAGCCCGCCCAGCCGACAGCCTGCCCGCCGGATAAAGGCCTCCGAGTTTCTAAAAGAGAATGAAGACTGACAGAACGGGCAGCGTTTAGAGACTGCTAACTTGAGGGGGGATGACTGGCTTGTCCTGTGGCTGTGCGTTTTGCTTTAGGTAGATGAAACCAACCGAAGTCGATGGTTCCTCTCACTTTTACAGTATTTATGTAACATTTATGTCATTTATTTAGAAGGAAAAGAGCCCAGTTCGTGTTTTTCTGAAACAGGTAAGATAGCATGGCTTGATTCATTGTACTACGTGCAACTCACTGCCTCTTCTCGTCAGGGGTGCTGAGTGGTGGTGCTCTTCCCTAGGAATCGTCATCCATGTGGGAAAGTGATGCGCAGTATTGTGGCGGTGGCTGGTGTTGGCTCCGTCAGAGTCTTTCACTGTCGAGTTCAGCATACTGTCTCCCAGGCATTTCTCCGAATACATTTACTGATACATGTCCCAGAGACAGTTAAGAGCCTTCATTGCCACCGATGGCAAAAACTGGCCGTAAAACTTTGCAGACGCCGGTCGAGTATTTCACTTAGTACATACCTGACTTGTTCAAATGGAAGCAAAATGTACTGATAGGAAGACTAAGTACACTCAAGTCCTCATTATCCAGGGTAATCCCAAGTAATATGTGTGCTACAGGACACGCTGAAGAGTACCTTGGCGGCTTACCTTGACATCTCTACAAGTAGTAGAGACCTTGACATCTCTACAAGTAGTAGTCCAGCCAGGAGACTGGAGCTGCTTCTATATGGAGCTGCTTTAGGTTTGATAAGTTTTATTAACTTTGCTTCTGTGCCACACAAAATCAAACATACTGTTTCAAGACGAGAACTTCCAAGGCCTTAGAAATAACACTGCTGCATTTAGGCCACGCAGTGTCTGAGCCTGTAACCCAACAGAGACTGAGTTGCTCCACCTCTGCAGCACAGACAGGCTGCCTGCAAGGTTAATTAAATCACTTGATACGTGTTGCTTAAGGAACCTCAAGAGGACACACTTGGGTTAGTTTTACTGTCCAACAATTCTTAAAATTCAATCAGTTTTAACCTGTAACACATCATGGCAGTGTAAAAAGGAGTGGTGATAGAAAGCAAAACTACATAAAGCACCCCATGAATGAACCTCAAAAAATCTGTATGCAGTTTTGCTAGAAGTACTTAGAGGCAGATGCCACTTGAAGCAGAAGAGGGAACCTATTCAGCCCTGACTATCGTGACCAAGGAGAGTGGGCATTTCCAAAAAGAAGTGCTGGGGTTTGGCATAGGGGGCATAAGCCCATTTATCCCTCTCCTCTCTTCCAATGTATCTGCACCACAGTGCAGCTAGGAAAGAAGGACATGTCCATCCTATTCTACAGCCAAGATATCAGAAACTAAATTTCATAAAGCAACTTCTGTCATCTATTGTTAGCCACAGAGATCGGAGGAGGTACTTACTCCTAAGTCAATGCAGAAGACTTTTCATAGTCATGAGCATGAAGTCACGGGCATTATATCAATAGTTGAATGCATTCTAGTCAGAGACATTCATTTTAGGGCAGAGAGGAAAGATGGTTCAAGTGGTTAGACTGCTGATCAGTAACTGCAGGATGCGTTTCAGCTCTCTGTGACTAATACCCTGCATGACCTCAGTCAAGTCTCTAGCGATTCATCAACACTTAAAAGTTTTGTCATTGTTTACCATATATTTTACATTCTCAATGCCATCAGCTGGATGTAGCTACTTCATTGTTGCAGGACTTAACATGAGTACATTTTTTTCCAGATAGGAAATAGAATGGTTAAATGATGGAATGGCTTCCTGGAAATTTTGTGGTCTTCAGCCAGGAAGTCCGTGGCTCTTTTCCTGTAGGATCCTATCACTTGCCTACATGGATTGCTAACCTGGGCTTAAATTATGATGCCCCAAACGGTATTGATTTGCATTAAAAAATGTTTCTGTGCTCATTGGTATACGTTGGTATTATTCTCCTTCCTTGATTTTCACCAAGACAAGTAACAGAGGAATCAAGGCAATAGTATGTAGGATGCTAAAGAAATGGGATTTTACTGTTAAAAACACTTCTCAAGTTTACATTCATTATAACCTTCCCATAAAAAGAAAGGCTGAATATTTATCTTTTCATAACTTCTGAACTCTGTTCTCTGATTTTTCAGGGATGGCCTCTCCAAAGCACTCACTTCGTCAGAACCTTAGTAAATTTTAGCTCAGAAATTAAATCAAGGTTTATTATTGGCAATGTGGCGTGTTAACGTTGTGAGCATTCATCCTACTAAGAAGGTGACATTCCCTTTCTAAGTCTTCAATAATTAAAATCCTGTTATTTAATTAGTCTCTCAAGTGATTATACACAGGAAATGTAGCTTGCATAATGTTGGAACTACAGCAAAAAGCAAAGTCAGCTCACGCAGGCCAACAGTAACCATCATGGCGTTGCATGGCGCTTCTTGTTAGGTCAACTCTGCTTGAGTAAAATAAGTAACTTGGGCGTGAAAGACTCAACTCTTCTTATTCAGCACTTCAGCTGTCCAGTTCACTCCAGTTTAAGTGTCTTCCTAAGTGTTGCTTCTGCTTGGAGAAGTAAATTTACCCATGTTTGCTTCGACTCATAATAGTGCAGTCATAAAGTCAGTGTTGCTCAATGATTCCACATTCCAGGTCCAGTATTTTAAGGAAGGACAGTGGCCACAAAGGCAGTCCCATCTCTGGCAGCTTGTTTAACCTCTGCATTCTCCTTCCCCATCTCTCAAACCCTCTCTTGCCAAACATTTGTGCATCCATGCAATGAACCAGATTAGAGAACTGGTCTGCATTAAGACTAACCCAAAAGAAGCCTGGCCAGCTTTCAGCTTTCCTGCTCACTACATGGCTGTGCAAAGCCTTGGGCTGGCACAAGGAAAGATGAAGTGAGACAGGGCAGCAGTCTCTCTGTGACAGTGCTGCCTTATGCTATCTTCTAATATTTCTGGAACTGCCCTGATGGTACAGTGCCTTTATTGAAGTTTATGCTAGCTACATTTTTTAAAGCCAGAATTATACAAAAGCTGAAATATGTATGTATGTATGTGATTATGAATATATACATATATATTAATCTGTATTAAACTATCACTAAAACATCTCTTTCTGTTATAATCAGGAGATATTTGGGACTCGCTGTCTAATCATGACTTTGACTTGGCCTTGATCTTTTTTTAGCTACTCATCTACACCATTTATATTCTGCACAGACATTGCCATGCTAAAAGACCATCCAAAGGTCAGAGGGTTGGCTATTGGCAGTTGGCTGCCCTTTCACCAGCCAAAATCTATTACTGTACACATGGAAATCCCCAGATTATCTGTAGGAACATGTTTGTCAAATTCTAGGATGGTAAAATTTTAGCAATGTCTTGGGAAGTTCATAAAAAGGACAGAATGTTAACTTCTATTTGCTTATTCAGCAGTGGGAACCTGAGAAATTGGAAAACAAGGGATAGAAAAGTATCTGCTGAAGTTGTGAGTATAACATCTGACTGTGTTTGTCCAACAACACTGACATCTGGCCAATGAAAAAATGTGAGTGACATATTGAGCGAAGCCTGAGGACCATACCTAGTTTGCAGAGAATCATGCTTATACCTGAAACAGAGAGTTGTGAACCACATGGGGCTGAACATTCAGGGTGAACATAGTTCTCTTGGTAACAGCAGCAGCAGTTACATCAGCTTTTCCCAGATTGTGCTTATCTCATTTGTGACATAATAAGAAGGAGCACTCTAATCAACTAGAGTACTTGTAATCAACCAAGTACTTCTTAGGTCATTGGTCCACAGCTCCTGGGTTAAATGCTACCCTCATCCTGGGCTTATCTCGCTTGCTGGTGCAGCGGATTGCAAGCTAGGCAGGAAAGCAAGATTTCCTTACCATTTGTGTATTCTTACTTCAGTATATGTGCTTTCTGCTATAGCTAATCCAGTTAGCTGGAGTCACTGGAAGGCACTTCTGGGGATTTTAGAGGAGTATTGCCTTTGCATGGGATCAGTAGATTAAATTGTTTGAAAATGTTGACATATTAAAATAGTGATGACAGTCCCCAGCTGAGTTAAGCATCCAGTATGTTTGAATCTACCTGCACAAGAGGCAAGAATTCAGAGGTTCCTCTAAACAAATAAAATTGGAAAGGATGATAGTCTCAGAAAGGAATCGATGCTGTTTGTATTGATTTTGTATTGCAGGTGCAATCAAGGTATAAAATCATGCTGTAGCACTGGTACAGTACACACCAAAATACAATTCAAGAGCATCTACTTCGGGAGAGAAAGCAAAATTATTGGTGTCTTTCTGGTTTGGATGTCATGAGAGAGAAAGCATAATTGGGCAAAAATGACATGTCTTCTAGATGGTGAGTTCTGTTTTGCATGAGGAGGTCAAATCCAGGATCAGATAAGGGCTAGAGAAACATCTCTCTTCAGTTTTCAAAGTGGTCATTTGGGAACTTTTTTCCAGTGGAGTGCACAGGAGCCTGGAAATACCTGGAAATACAAGCCAATTGCTATTGAAAGTTCGGCTGTTATTGTTGGGGTGGGAAGAATTTATCAGTACCTACTGGATATGGAAACTTGGAGAACATCAAACTGAGGAGTGAATAAAATAGTAATTTTAGGCTGTAGTTAGAAAAGATAGGAAATACTGCAAGAGGGTGGCAGGCTCAGGATTGAATAGCTAAAGACTTCTGCAGAAATAGCACACCCAAATGAAGTCATGAAGAGTAAAATAAATAACTGCCTGCAGACTCCTGGAATCAAGCTACTACCACTCCTGATTTGCATTTCTTTCAGCTCTGCAGACACTAAGCAGAAAAAACTGTAGCTAAAAGGTAGGATTCTGAGATCAAGACCACAACTTATGTTGGTTGGTGCCTGGGCCACTGAGATCTGTGGTCTTCTTTCTTCACTGTGTCATGCCTTGACTTGGATGCCCAATCTGGAATTTTCTAAGGATGGCCTAAAACAGTAGTAGATCTTCAGGACAAAGACAGAGGTTTTTCCAGTTTTTAATACTTTGTTTCTCTACTCAAATAATTTTAAAGACCTTGTCCAAGTAACTGCAAATTTTGTTTCTTATATTGTCCCCATTCTTATTCGGGGATTAACTTTAGGGTTCTTAATCATGTGTCATCTGAATATACCTGGTGAGAAATCCATTAATTCTCCAGAACTCAGGTCAGTGGGAGTCTCCTGGCCCACCCGTCTCTGAATCGGGCCCAGGGTCTGCAAAGCACTCTCCTTCTTGCTGCCAGCATAGAGCGTGACCCACCAGCATGACCTGGGGAACTTCTGTGTGTCCCATTATTTCCTGGCTGTTCTGTCAGCCCCATATATCTGCCAGCAGCTAGGAAATTGGCCTGAATCCATGTTTGGTTGTGAATCAAAAGAATTCCAAAGACACCTTTGCAGCCCTTGTTCCTGCGCTGCATAACCTTCCTAGCTGTAACTATGAGTCATAGCTCGCACAGTAATGCATAGTCTTTCCTACATGATTCTTGAAGTGTTTAAAGAAATATTAATGAAAAAATGCTGTGCACTTCTGCAAAGCAGGAGATACTATACCATGTTGTACAAATAAGGGAATCATGCCATAGTGTAGTAAGGGCCAAAGGCCGCGGAATGGATTCATGCCAAAAGTTGGGACTATCACACAGGACTTGTTCCCAGTATTGCATGCTAAATCCCAAAAGTGGGATCTCGTGTCTGAACAGTAGACACATCACCTACTGCCTAAAAAACCTGTTAAGTTGAAGACTATACCGTTGCTATTTAAGTGCCAGAGTAGAGAAAAACAAAGTAACAGATATATATGAATAAATAATTATGGACAGTTTCCGAAGTATCATTTAAGCAGTGCAACACAGCTTACATATAAAGAATAAGCAGGGAACATTTTCTAATAAACACCTTCAGAACAGGTAATTGTGAATGTACCGGTGTTGTAATGTGTGCAACAAAAGAAAAGTTAATGTCCTGGAGGTTTATTTAATAAGAAAATCACCATAATGTACATCTAATCAGTAGGAACTAATGTTTGTACTGTGCTATGATGATATGTAAAGCTACCGAAATGCTGCATTACTTTGTTCACTCAGATTTGCGTGTATTTGCCAAGTATTTGATCTCCAGGTGCTTTGTGTACTACACAATGAATGTGTGAAATGAGAACCAGAGATCTAGGCTGAGGGAAGCAAAAGGATGTTACCAGACATTGAAGTTCCAAGGTGAAGGTGGCAACACCACATCCCTGACTCGGCAGTATCAGTAGTTTTCTTTGTTGGCTATCAGCCAGATTTAATTCCAAACCCTGTATTGGGGTTAAGATACTTGAAACAGTAATCGAGCGGTAAAGACATCTCTGTCTTTTTTGCTTTTGAAGGATAATTGTCCCAACTGGTTTTGGTCATCAGTATTGCTTATCTTACCAACTCCGCAGGGTAGGTGTTCATTGCTTTGCAAAGAATAGATATTATCTGTGATGCATTTGAGCTTCTTAATTTCTATTTTTTTTTTGACATAGTACAGTGAAGTGCATGTCTAAATGTTTGTTATGCATCTTTATGGTCCAACTTCTGAGTTCTATTGACTAAAACATGGGCATCAGTAAGCCATGTGTGCGATCACGACAGATTCTCTGCTAATCATTCTCTTTCATGAAAATGATCCAAAACATATACTGCAGCATCACATCAGTTATTTTGATCCACTAACAGATGTCCTTGTTGTCAGCCAGCTGGTGAAGAGACAGCAGAAGACATTAAACTGGTGCTTGAAGTGGGACAATATGTGGCAGCAAGCCATACCACCACTCTTACTTTGAACATCAGCATGTTGCGGGCGTAGGAGGGAGTCATCTATGTTCCCAACACCTGCAGAAGCTCTGAGAGAACAATTGTCTTGCTTGATCGCTTACAAAGGCTTTGGATAGGTTGGCCCAGAAGCCACAGCCTTCACAGAAAGGAGTGGTGGAAGGCAGAGTGTACAGGACTCCAAACCATACTGCTATGTTTTTGCTTCATTTGAACTTAATTTGCTTTATGAATAAAAGAAGGCATTTGACAATTAGACTTGCTTTGTGCATGAACTCAGAAAAATACAGTGGAATAGGGTTCAGAAAGATATCTTTGGGAAAGACGGGAAACCCAAAGCAGTCATTCAGCAGTGTGCGATTCCATTTACGATGCTTTTGAAAACGCAAGTGAACTCCCTTTGCTCTCATCAGCAGTTTGATGCCTGCTTTTCAAGCCTTCAGAGTCCCTGAAATTTGAACTCACACCTCGTGGGGTACTTCATTGTGCCTCCATGCCTCCTGTCCTCTACGATACAGTCTAACCAGCAATTTGTCTTCAACCTTGAATTTCTGTTACTGCTGGCATGTACAGGAGAACTACAAAAGAAAATGCTCTGTTCTGATGAGACTTATAAAGGATTATGAATTTGAGACCTAATAATTGATTTTACATACTAGAATCACAGTCCAAGCTGAAACAGTGAAATACAGAGTGTATGCTTTTAAGGGTGCCGTGCACAGTATTTTTACTGTAAAAAAACAAAACAAAAAAAAATTCTTGTGATTCTACCCACTGATCATGTAGGTTAAGTTACTAGTAATGGTGTGGCATATTCAGTTAATCTATGGTCAGGCTTAGTAGTTATAATAAATTATCCCAGGACGATCAACAGGGTGAAAATAAGGGAACTCTTAGAACAAGTGGGATTACAGGTTTTTTTACTGTTGTATGATACGTGGTTCCAAAGGGTTCCAAATGCCCCAACAGCCCTCCTGCAGACTTCTCAGCAGCTCTAAAGAAAAGGTGGTTTTCAGTTGTGCATCTATTTCTAGTTGCCTGTGTTAAAGGATTCCAGATATGTGCTTTCAATGTTTCTCCCTGAAATCTTGGAGAAAAGAATGAATCCTCTGCATAACATCTTACAATCTCATAGGAACCTACTGCTTTAACTTTTTGTGTCTATTTCTTGGTTTTAGGAGGCTTAAGTGCGGTTATGGTGAAATCTGTGAGTGGTAGTGTGAACATGAATAGGAAAAACCTTGTAATATTTGGATATTCAGAACTTTAAAAAAGGGATTTCATCAGCAAGTGAAATTAGACAATGTTTCTCAATTTTCACTATTTTGTAATCATTATGGCAAATTATGGCTTGTAAAAAAAGTTTTAAGACAAATATTTGAAACAGGTTTTTTTATTTTTTTACATTTTTAAAATTCAAAAGCAGTCTGTCATCTATATGCCATGGTTTTTGTAACTTTTGAAAGCAATGCTTTAAAATTGAAATCTCATCAACCGCTAAACTGTGGTAATACAAACTACCCAGTTCTAGTAAACACTCTCTTACTGGATTTAACATTTCAAGAACTGTGGGCTTTATTAATAGCTAGTTTTGTTCAATTTAAACCACTGTAATTTTATTTATGGCTGTAAAACTGTAGGAACTAAGTGAATGGAATGGGAGTAATTTTCATTTTAGGTATGTCAGTAGTAATTTTCTAATTTTGTACTGTGTTTGAAGACTTGTAATACTCAAGTGGCAGACAAGTTGATGATTTGAACTGCAACTTGGAATGTACAATTTTCCCCAAAAATGTATGTGCTACCCCACATATCTTACAGTTTTTCTTATGATGCCATTGACGGCTACTTGAGACGGCAGTCTTGTGTTTCATAACGTTTCACCTGAAATGGACAGTTACCAGACATTAAGATCTAACTGCTCATCTAAAGGAAAGGCATTCAAGGTATGATGAAGTTTCACACATAGATAGAGATGTTGTATTTTGCAAGATGAGAATCTTAAACATTTTTATCAGGAGCCTGTAATTCAGATAACTTAAAGATCAGTATTCCCTGCTACCTTCCTGTGAAGGTGGCATTACTGTCACAAGGTGGCATGCCTGTCCCTCACATGAGAATCAGGATTTAGAGAGCTCAAGCAGGAGCTACGGCAGCCTGCATATAGTTCACGGTATTAAAACAATTAGCTGGTATTGCCAACAGAGCTTTAAAAAAAAAAGGAGTAAAGAAATTAAAAAAGATTCAGTACAGGTTTAGTTTGGAGACATCATTTTGTTCTTGGATGACCACATGAAGAAAATAATAAAATCGAAGCCAGGATGTCATTAGGGGCTTGCATGAACATGGTATGGGGAATCAAGGTTGTTTTTTGACAAAAATTGCTGTAGCAAAGGCAATTTCTTATTAAAGAAATTACCTGATTAACTGTGATTAAGGAGTTTTACATTAATATGCTATACTGGTGAAGAGTCAGTATCAAAATAGTCAATAGGTTTCAAACGGTGCAACATTATACTGTCCTGATCCAGTTCTCCTTGTATTGTCTTCAAAGGCTCTTTGACATGAGATGGATGAATTTCTCGAACGTGTCCTCTAAGGGGCAGCATTGAAGAGGAGATCTCTCTGTAAACGGCTGCTTCTATTCATAATATGGAGTAGGTGTAAGTGACTAACAAAATAGTACTTATTCTCTGTTGTCTGGAATTACGGGTTTTCAAAGGTAACCACTATGTTTGCGAGTCATTACTGCCAATCTGTCAAAAATCCTGTAGCAGACATGTTTCAGTTGAAGTGATAAAACCATTGGAATTCTCCCCTGTGGAGTACTCAAAATCATACAAAAAAGTTGGGTATTTTGTTAATTCTTTTTTAGTGAGAAACTGATGGCAGAGCCTATTTGCATTTCTTTCTTGTGAGAAATATCAATATTGTGTCAATTCTAGAAGCAATATGTCATCTTGACTAATGCTAATTAGATAATGTCAAGTCTTCCCTGTCAGTATTGCACTTAAACAGTATTGTGTGGGTGACTTAATATGGGAATATTCTGGAGTATTAATATCACTGGCTTAGTCCTGTACATTAGATCACAAGCATATCTGCTTTTTCCTTATTAAAGTCCTGTGATAAGAGGAAGAGCTTGGCATTAATAATGACAAAATGGTAGTGCTTGGTCCTTCACTTGCAGTCAGCCTCAGGGGCGTGGATAATTATTTAGGAAGAACAAAGTTCAAGTGCTCTTTGCCCCCTCTGAAAAGGAAGCAGATTACTGTCTTTACCCTACTTTGTGTTGTCAGTGTCCCAGTAGAAAATTGGTAGAGTCTTGTTTTCTGGGCAGGAGCTGTCCCTGGGTAAGATGGCCCTGGTGAGGCCGCACCTCGAATACTGTGTTCAGTTTTGGGCCCCTCACTACAAGAAGGACGTCAAGGTGCTGGAGCGTGTCCAGAGAAGGGCAACGAGGCTGGTGAAGAGTCTGGAGAACAAGTCTTATGAGGTTCGGCTGAGGGAACTGGGGTTGTTTAGCCTGGAGAAAAGGAGGCTGAGGGGAGACCTCATCGCTCACTACAACTACCTGAAAGGAGGTTGTAGTGAGGTGGGTGTCGGTCTCTTCTCCCAAGTAACTGGCGAAAGGACGAGAGGAAATGGCCTCAAGTTGCGCCAGGGGAGGTTTGGATTGGATATTAGGAAAAATTTCTTTACTGAAAGAGTGGTTAAACATTGGAAGAGGCTGCCCAGGGAAGTGGTTGAGTCCCCATCCCTGGAGGTATTTAAAAGACGTGTAGATGAGGCGCTTAGGGACATGGTTTAGTGGGCATGGTGGTGTTGGGTTGACGGTTGGACTCGATGATTAAGCTTAGAGGTCTTTTCCAACCTTAATGATTCTATGATTCTATGATTCTATGGCCTTTGAAATTGTCTTGTATAATTTATCTGCCAGAGCAAAGTCTTTTTTTTTTTTTCTAGTGTGCCTTTATAAAAAGGTAATATCTTTGCATTTATAAAAATATAGTATCTTTCATTGGAACAAGCAATTTTGGCTGAATTTGGGTTCATGGGGGAAAGTGGTGTGAGCATCCATCATTAAAGATTGTATCAGAGGTGCACAAGGGTTCCAAACCAACTGTAAATAGGGAGGCAGGTCATAAGTCTGACAGTTTTTGACTTTGTAACCGTAATGACTTCTTGTTTAGTGTACTTCATTCTACAGAACAAGATAAATTCATGCACATGCATCCTGTCATTGTGTGATAGTCATGTGCCTGATACATCTACCGCACTGCTGAACTGTCTGCTCTGCTCTCGCTAGTTATAATATCATATGTTTTCTCTTCAGGGAGGGAGGGAGGATAAATATCTAGAGGAGGTGTGAGGACTTCCTGGACTATTACAAGCCACATTTAGTAATGAAAAATTTTTGCTAATAAGTATTCTAGCATTGTTTCTAAACTTCTCTTCTACGTTTGCAGCTGGCACTATTAACTAAGGCAGTTTCAGTGCTGAATCAGCAGTGAGGTTTCAAATATGGGCAGAATACCAGCTGCTGCTGGGGATTCACCACATTCTTCTGAATGCTGATTTCTTCCTTATAGCAGCAAAGCTTCATGAAAAAGTGTGTTGACTTAAAAGCCTTGTGTGTGTATCCATGAGAGCATGATGACCTCAGCCATCATCAACAAGTGAGGCTGTAATGTCTTGTAGTATCCTCTTCAGGTAAGTTCTTAAGTAAGGTAAGCTAAGCATTCCCTTAAGAAGTGGCAAGTCCAATTGAAATGGAGGGATTACTCCACTTTTACACGGATATGAGAAAATTATCTTTTTATCCTAGGACAGCTGGGTGTGGTTTAGTGGCACAATTGGCAAGCAAAATTGAAGCATTTGTATTTAAGTGCTTGCGAGAAGGTGCTGGTGTTTCCAGTTAGCCAGTGTTAGCCAGTGCTAGCTTTGAACATTTGGCTGCTGATCTCCCAGTGAATTGCTGCACACTGTCAATCCATATCCTCCTTCATCATTCCCTGTTGAGATGACGTGCCACCATTCTTCCCGTAATTAGTTTCCAAAGGTTGTTTTCCCTCTCTATGCTGATGTGAGTGAAGCATATGTTTGCACCTGCTGATTTCTGACAATAGTGAGGCTTTTCCAGTAATATTTCCAACTTCAGCTTTTATCTTGTTTTCCATGCAAGAGATATGCAAGGGTCTTTGGCAGCATCATGTCTCAAAGGCTTCAGTTTTCTTCCTCTCAGCAGAATTAGCTTCCCACAATTTCTGTTTAGAGTTTGCTGTGGAAGCGAAGGAGTTTTTCACCAGTCAGGCTTTCAAATGATTCAAGATGCAGTTATTTCCAGATGGTCTTAAGGCAGGTGTAAAAATTGTTGTGTCAACACCTGTAATTCCACATTACGGTGACTGAGCCAATTTTTTAATTTCTCTGCAACAAGTTCCTTCATTAGATCTGTATGATCCTATGTAAGTGAATTCAGCTACTGCATATCAATTTGCCATTGATTATAAAGTTTCTTATGTGCTATTTTTAAAGTCAGTGCTCAATATATGTTTCATGCTGTTTTTAATGACTTAATTTCATCTGATAGGGTTCAGCCATTTATGAGTGTAGAGCGTGGGGGAAAGTACATTATTTTACCTGTTAAAATACTACCCAGGCAAGGAGACTGGAGGTAGTATCTAAGAACAGTAATGGAGTTCTCTGTTGGCTGCTCCACTTGTCAGGACTTGGGCTGTTAGGTTGTGAGCGAGGTGCAACAAGACTAAACAATGTATATTTGATCTATACCTTTCCATTATCCAAAAGACAAGAAAGAAGTATTCTTCTCTGGTTCTGGATTTCTGGCTGGGAATATTGTGATTTGATTACATCATATTTGATCTTGTGATCTCACCTAGGATAACTGGTGCTGTAGAAAAAAACACTTCTCTACCCAGTTCCATGCAGACTTGAAATGGTTATCCTTATGGACTGCAAGAAGAGATAAGGTCAACAAAGAAATTCTATTTTTGTGGCTGGTGCGAAGGCACTTATTGAATTACCATGGCAGACAAATGGAATATACCATCTAGATTTTAATATTTGGCAAATTCTGAGCCATGCAATCCAAGTGGTATTGGAAATTCGACATGACTCACCGATGTTTATGCTTTCAAAACCAATTCCCTATAGCATGGAGCAGCTCCACCCTGATCAGCCCCAGTGTCAGTAAAGGGGACCAAATCCCTCACACAGTGGGATTTTTAACAAATTTTGCTGCAGAAATAAGTTCATCAGAAATTGTCAAAAATGGGATTCTTTTTGTACTCAGAGGAATCTATAAAATGAAGATTTTGCTCTGTGTGCGGTTTTAGGCAAAGCATTTTTATTTTTTTAAAATTTCTTCCTGGAACTTCTTCCATATGCTAGAATATTTAAAGTGTATTTTTAAATAGTGACTGGCAATCTGTGAAGCACCATTTTAGCACAAATGAGGTCATATGCTACTAAAATACTACTTATACTAGGAAACTGAGATTAATTGAAAGTAGCACAGCTAAAAAAGGGAAGGCAACAGGTGTTTTATTAGATAGCAGATATTGGCTTTTTTGACATCTGTAGAATAACTGATACTTCATCCTAAAAATTGTTACAAATTTGCATGTTTCTACTACTGAATATCAGTAAGTCCCAGTGTTCCTAATTTAGAGTGTTTCTTTAAGGTGTTTTTGATGACTAAAACAAGATATCCTCTTCTAGCATATCACCAGTTTCATAATGTGATACAGGACTGAAAGAATTTTGCTTGGGTACCAAGCATCTGGTGACTAAGAATATGCTAGAAACGAAACAGGGCAGGCTGTGCTGCACAAAAAAACTGGAGTTATCAGCATTCTGTAATTTTCAGAGATGACAGTAAGATGTATGTGCAGCCTGTTACAAAGAAGTATTTTTTGTGTTGCAATAAATGGGAGAGTAATTTTCTTAGATGCGCAGATTTTAGTCACCTACTTAGTGAATAAGAGAAGTGGGATTTATCTCTACCCAAACTTACAACGCCTTTGACTATTGATTTGAGCAAGTCACGGAAGTGAAGCACCCTAGACTTCAATTTCCCCGTTGTTTAAGACTGAGATCTTCCCTAGTTTATTGTTATAAAGTAATTTAGAGAACCTTTTAAAATGTGCTGTTCCAATCCATATCTTTGGGGATTTTAGCACCATAGCCCCAATAATAAATAGATGATAAAACGGTTACAGTCAAATCATTCATCCCGCTGCTTCAAATTTAATGTTCTGTATACAGAATGCTATAATATTCTCACATTTTAAAAATACACTGCCTTCCATAAAGTAGTAGTTTCAGGTGACTAATCATTGTGTAAAGCATGGAGCTGATATTTAAATGCAAATCAGGAGCCTTTTGGTTTGTGCTGTTTTGGTATCTTAGCACGTGATTCATAGCTTTCAGGAGCAGCACACCCCTTAGAAGAGGAGTGTGCATATTAAGTGAAGTACAGGTGATTCCACCTTCTTTTGTAAAGTGTGTATAATAATACAGATTTAACTAGAAACTCTGACATTTAAAAAACATCTATACAATGGATACAAAACATAAAATGATTATGAACTCCATTTGCAAATGCACATACTGTTTAAACTGAGTACAACTGATGCATCAGTCTGGAAATGTGCAGTGTCAGAGATGTGGAAAAACCACCCCTGGACTATTCAGCCATCATTTCTGTCCAAGACCCTTGCTGTCATGGCTATTGAAGATTTTGCATCTCTTAAGATTTTACATAGAGAGCCTTTTTTAGGCTTTTCTGTAATGGCATGTAATGAAGGCACTCATACCATCTAAATACCATCTGTCCATATAAAGCAGGAAAGGATCTTACGATTTGGGGGAAACCCTGGCTCCATGGAAACTGAAGCAGAATATTTTTAGTGACTTCACTGGAGCCAGGATTTTCTGTATCTTCAGACAAATACTTTCACAGTAATGGGACCTGGAGCTGGAGATCGATATCAACTGCTGATGGTATTGAGCTGTAGAATGTTATTTGCAATAACGGTAGTGATCAGAGACAAATCTCTCTCCCTCCCCTTCCAAAGGAAACATATAGGGATATAGGGAGGAATCCTCAATCTTTTCAGAAACACAGCAGGAGAAGAGAAAATGGTCAGTGTAGTCAGAGGCGCAGTCCCGCTTTTCACTAACTCTTTGGGGCAGAGCCCATAGTCTGCTCTAAAATCACACTGCAGTTAAAAAGACAGCCTCACCAGATACCTAACTAATGGTGTAGCTGTCTGATACCCTCCCGGGTCATTGCTGGGGGAAAGGCAGTGTGGGTAGAATATCTTTGCAGTTCAGTCATTTCAAGGGATGAAAAAGGTCTTTTGAGGCCACAAGGGTAACTGCTGACTTCCTGAGATTTGCACCGATTAGATCAATCCTGGGCTAGGGCCAGAAAGTGAGGGGGTGAGGAAGGATGAAAATTTGACTTCAGACCTTCACGTCTCTATTTGTCCTGCAACCTCCCTGTATCTCAGCTGAGTCAAGAGAATCTAGCAGCGTGCCTATACAGGAGATCTGGCTTAGCTAAACCTTTCCCATTTGGAATTTAAAAATATAAAATATACCTTCAAAATACATTTTGAAAGATAAAAGGAGGAGAACCCCCTTTTCAAGCACAGAACAATAAATATGAAGACATTTTGTATAATCATTCCGTAATTGTTCTCCATTTTTCTGCGTTTGTTTTAATGACTGTGATAGCAGTCAATCAAAGAAGTCATTTGTAGGCAGTACATGTGCATGACACATCTACAGAAAATAAAGGTTTAAGCCGAAGAAATTCATCTCTCTTGTGATACTTCAAGATTTATCTACTAATTGCTTGCCTGTGGTTTCAAAACTGCCAAAAGCTATCCGAAATCGCACTAGGAAATCCTCCGAGTTCAGTCAAATCTCTGATTTAGTCAGCTTCAGCTATCACTGCCATCACCAGCTCATCTATAAATACATCTGCTTTCACAGCATACGCATTCTGAAATTTGCCCGTTGCCTCCTCAGAAGTGCAGGGCTATCGTCTGCTATTAGACAAGCCCGGCTTGACCAAAGCCAGCATGAACCCAGCCTAACACGCCAAGCCCATCCCTTGTTGTTAGCTTTGATAGTCGCTGCTATCATTTGATAGTTTGCTTGTAGCCAGTCCAAGTTGGCAGTGTCAGCCCAAGCTGATTGGAGCCGCAGACATTTTTGCTGACTGGAGTCATGCTATCTTTGCCAGTTTGCTGGAATAGACACAGACACTGATTGGGTCATGCTGAAAACATTCCTGTCCTATGAAGCAAGTCTGTTTGTATTTTAGGTTTGCCAGGACTAATGAATTAAAAATCTTGGGCTCGCCACAGTTTGCTGCTTAATAATGTCTGTGACAGAAGGATTTTTTCCTCCCTGAAGCGTGACAGCATCATAATCCCTCGTCACTGGCAAGGAGAGGAAGGAAAAGTGGAATTGTGGAGAAAAGCGGAAAAGGGTGATCTTTTGGGACAGCAAAGCCTATGGGAAGTGCAGGTAGCAGCATGTTGCCCTGACAGCTGTCTCAGCTTCTCAGACCTTGTCAGTTTGTTGCTATGCAGCAGGTGCAGCCTTTTCTTTTATTGAAGCTTTACTCCATAAAGGCAACGACAAGCCAAGGCAGTGGCTGGCCCTGGATTATACAAGTGCAGACACTCCGCTAAGTGAGGTAAGGCAACAGGTGTGAAAACTGAACTAAATTGATAGAGCTGTAACAGCACTTAATCTGAGTTCTGCTGCAGATTTTTTATGGAGAAACAGCAGCCAGTTCTATAGGCAATTGTTGTGAAGAAGAGAGCTGCTCATTAAATCTCGTTAAATTCCAGGTTGCCCCCTCACCCTCATCTCTCTCTACAGAGATATTGTTCTTCATGCATGGAGAAGGCAGGTGGGGAATTGGGGGCAGTTGGTCTGCGTGTTTCCTGTATCACCTCATTTGCACACAGGCTGCTGCTTCCATCCCTCTCTGTTCCCTTTGACTGCTTTTTGTGGTGAAGAGCTTGAAGATTCCGCACAAAAAGGAGTGAAGGGATAAATGCAATATAAAAAAAATGGATAGCAGGGTAATTGCTGCGTACAAAGATGAGATTTCTTTTTGGAATAAAATGAAAATGCTCTTTTGTGTTATGGTAGAATTGACCATTGCTTATTGAAGGGGTATTGATTTTTGCCCTCACATAGTAGGTGGTTAAAAGAGGTAATTTAAAGACATGGCAGACCACAGAGTATGTGACTGGGATAAGACAACAGATTTACTCCTAGCAGTATTGTTATGGCAACTTTAAAACCTCTAGCAGAATGCATCATTTTAATTTCTTAGGCTATGATACAAAATGTTAAGTATACTCTTATGTGGAAGACCACTTGAGATAGTAAGCAGATGTCAGGGGAATGTGTACCACCAACACAGAATGATGAACAGCCTTGTTTCAAGGATGTGCTTATCATTTAAAATCTCTTCTTTTTTTTTTGTCTTTACCTTGTGTTGGGAGGTTCGGAAGGGAAATATGATAAAGAATTTTGGATTAGTAGTTCTGCTGTTTTTTAAAAACAGTGAGGTGTCTTCAGATGTTTCTTATAAAGTGAGCATCTGGGGGGAAAAAAGGGATCAATAATGCTCAGAAGGTAGAAGTTATTTAGTCTAATGCAATGCACTTAAAAATAGAATATTTCAGTTGACTCCAGGGATCTTTTCCTGAGTCCAAAAACATACACTGCAGCAGTTTAGTTGACTTTTCTTTGTCTCTGCCCAATAGATATCAGTTCAATTTTTGTGTGTCTTGATTATTAGTAATGGGGAATAAAAAACGATCCCTGATATCCTTTATGCATTAGTAGAAAGAGACACTCTCAGCTCCAAATGATTTATTCAAAGTAATGATTTTAGAATATTTGTTGTTATTTTAGGAAAAGATTATGCACGTCAAACAACAATTTCTTGTGTAGCATTGCTACAGAGTAACCGTATCACTCTGCTAGCTAAATATTAAGACAGACAAAGCAAACAAAAAATAAATGCTGAAATTAATGGGCCAAATGCAAATTTGATACTCTTCCACTGATTGCAAGGCAGTGATGCCAGGGAAGAGTTTGATTCACTTGTACATCACCGAGGAAGATTATAATCCTGAAATATCATTCTGTTTTATTGACTTTCTGAGACTGCCAAATAATTAAGTGTAAATTAGAATGAGTTGTTGGGATTTCCGTGCAATACAATAGCTACTTTACTGAAAAACTGCAAGACTATTGGCTTAGGAAACTGTCTTGTGTTTTCACTAGCTAAATGCCATGTTGTTCACTGAAATGTGGTACAACATTTAGTAAATTAATTGGTTTCTAATTGACTGAGGAGTTTTTATGGTAATTTAAAAGCTACTCTCGTAATTGTCCACATAGTTGGTATCGATACAATGCACTCTGGATAGCATAGTCTTCAGTCCTAAAATAATTTCTTTATGGGCAGATCTTCTGTGTGCGTGAAGTCCCACTGACTTCATGTTCTCCACACATGGAGCTAATCAGAAGATTAATATCTGTGAATTTTAGCAGCTTTGTGCTAGGTATACAAGGAGATTAAGTTTGCGTTCAGCTATTTAATAGAGTTTAACCAAAACTGCTCATTCAAAAGGATAAATATACATGGTAGAGCTCTGAGTACAACTTTTGAGTGTTCAGAGATGCTTTAATTATGCCATTACAGGTCAGTAGTAGCTAATTCTTTTGTTGCTCAACAATTCTTTAGTGCCCTGCTTGAAATGAACTAGCAGTTTTCTTAATGGACAGGGTTTCATCTCAGTAAAACCACTTTTGGGAGTTGGTGGTCTCAGAAGAAAGACCGAGGACTGAATAAGGTCCCAGTCCGGGAGTCAAACCCATGCAGACAGACCCCTACACCTGCACAGAGTTCCACTGAAGAATCACCACCAAGGTTTGGAGACCCAGTAACTTTCTGACCATTAAGTGCGTGACTATCAGGCACAGTTTGACTGGGGGAGTATGGGTGGAAGGTAGGAGGACGGGTGCCTCCTCATTGACACCATGTGGAGTGGTGTGCACGTTTCCAATCACATGGCAGGCTTGGGGTCATGTTACTCTCAACTCCCCACCCCTTCTTCCTTCTTCACCTTCAGAACCAGGCAGCATTGCCACGAGTCAAGGCTTGCTGAAGGGGCAATGGCGGGGAGCAAGCAGGTGAGGAGAGGGGAAGCTTCCTTTGCCATCGTTCTTTCTAATCTGTAAATAGCAAAAGAAAGGCAGTCTCTGCGCTGAATTTCACTTGAACCCTTTTTAAATGGAAAAGTGAAATGGCGCTCTCTTGACTTTGATTCTAAACGTTGCTTAGCTAGAATGAGAAAGGTAGCTGTGAATGCATGAAAAGCATTAAAACTCATTTGTTGAATGGTGTCACATGCTCTGTAATAAATATATTGTTTGTATTATTGCAGCTGGAACAAACAAGTAAAAGCATTGACTCAAGTGCCCACATGATCACCACCGCCAGGGTACCTGCTGATAAGCCAGTACGAATTGCCTTCAGCCTGAATGACTCCCCAGGTACAGTTTAATTTATGGAGTAAACCACAGTGAAATAATTGCTTTTAAATTTTACATGTTCTTACTGGTGTTTACAATATCAAATGAAGTCCAGTGTTATGGGTGGATTTTTTTCCTGAGTGATAGCATGTGATCAGTTTTCCTGTTTGATAACTTTTATTGTTTCCATTAACAATTTCATTAGACTAAAACCCCTAGACTGACAGTTTAGATCTTAGCTTTCTTTCAGTGGTTTGTGGAATATACTTAGGACTGTAATTAACTATAAAATTTACTTGCATATGCAGTGTGTCTGATTTTAAGGAATTTTAAAACAAGAAAAATAAAAGGGCATTTTGTACTGAGGATGAGGCTAGAGCAGGAAGAGACTTTCC
>NW_008825109.1:18679885-18680843 GCF_000699105.1 Pygoscelis adeliae
AAAGTGCCGCACGTGCCCACTTGGTGAAAGGTTTCAGGAAACGGATGCCCCACATGGCAAGTTCCCTGAGAAAGCAGCAGAAATTTCATTGATGTTTATCCTGCCAGCCAGTGCTGATTGAGCATTAATTCCCCCAAACATACCCTGTACATAACATGGACCCTTTGGAATAGACAAGTATTATTAGTTTGCACCTTAAATATTATTAAGGTCTAGAGAGCTGTTGCCAAACAGTAAAAGTCAGAATGAAATAAAGTAAATTGGAAGCTGGGAAGCATCCCAAAAAAAGTTGGCTGTGCTGTTGCTAAAGGTGAGTGCCTGGAGTCAGGGTTAAGATGTGTTTATGGTATGAAACAGAAGGATCTCTGGTAACGATAACTGAAACCCACTGCTGATGAGTGCTTTATGGGACGGTATGCATTGCAGGGTTATGTGTGAGGCCGCTTCCTGAGCTTTGTGTGAATAGAGTCTCAGCTTGAACACAATTTTCTCATTTTAAAAATATTTTAGAATATGCATTATCTTTCCTAGCTAATTGTTGCGTAATATTAATTTGCAGCTACAAGCCTGAAATAGAATCTCACCCCCTATGCAAGGGAATTTAAAACCAAACATTTTCATATATTATTGTACATAACTTCCAGCTCATAAAGATGAGTGACACAGAAAGATTGGGACAAGGAATATAAAGAAGCACATGTGGCTACATATGTGCCTTTTTTCATAAATTAAAATAATCTGGTAATTACATCTTTATTACAGAAAGTAATAATGACTCATTCTCATCTCTCAAGATATAGTAACATGGTAAATTTCTTACAGGAATTATGGCAAAGATAGGCCTTGAAGAGAGATGTAAAAGAAAGGGGAGTGCTCTTACAAATTATGGAAAAAGAATGCTTATGTGAGACACTGAAAAAAAGTCAGGGAAAGCTGAGACCAAGGGAAAATCAAAGAG
>NW_008825109.1:18680882-18694524 GCF_000699105.1 Pygoscelis adeliae
CGGCAGTAGGAAATTACAAGGTTGTGAATAGCTTGGAAGAAGAGGACATGAAAGGCAGGAAGCCTAGCTTCCTTAACATGGCATCATATTTTATTTTTTACTTTTCTATCCTGCTAATAGTTCCAGCCTCTCTCTTAACATTTAGAGAAAGAAACTCAATTACAGAAAGGTAATCTTTTTCTGCCACATTTTGTTGAACTTTTCCATAATTTTGAGTCCTTTATTGTATATATGCAAGTGTTCCTGCAGTATGCAATCCAGAATCTCTGAGTACTGACAAAACTAAATAGCAACCAGTAAAGTGAGTGCCATGTTCTCCTCAGCATCGCATTGCCTTGGGGGCTACCAGGAGGTCTAAATCAGCATACTGTTTTACCACGTCACAGGAATTCCGCTCTTGCTCTTAGTGGTAAGCCTGAACACGGTTATTATATTTGATATATTTACAGAAGGCAAAGGAAATAAACTTTTACCAGGTTTAAAAATTTCCAGCAAACCATAGTTGAATCAAGAGAGTACAAATAAATATTTAACACTTTTTTTTTAAAGATGAGCTGCAAAAACATTTAACAGATAGACCTTTAGGTATTCCATACTTGGCTTTTCTTTTTTTTTCTCCTTATTTTTTAAAATTTCTTTAATATTTTATTTCTTCTTGACAAGGATATTGTTTTCATGTCAAACAGGAGTTACGGGCTGTAAGTGTGATAGTAAAGCTTAAGGTGAGGCTTGTGTGCTGCTAGGGTCTATACAAAAAGTCCTTCACCAGGGCTAAGTGGTGAGGGAATCTGTCTGACTTAAGCTTTTCCTTAAATTTTACCTCACTTGAAAGGCACAGTGACAGTTTTCACCAAGTAAGGCTGCATTCTCCTTCCGGGGGCTGTATAACTGCTTACTAGGAGGAACTGGCAGCATAACTGGATATAAAAATCTTCTGGGTGGTGATTATCTCACTGGCTAGGATTGTAACCAAGCACTGGGTGTGAGGAGCAGCGAAAGGAGAAACTGCTCTCAACTCATGAGAAGAGATTACTTTGTGCTAACTGACCTGCAAGAGCAGACCTGGCTTATCCTGAGTGTACAAGAAATAATTTAATTGTGTTCTATTATTTGTCAGTCAACACCTGATGACTGAAATCCTGGCCAGCTTTGTGTAGTATTTTTAATGTGAAAGTAGGCTAACCAGTTCCTTAAAAGTCTCAGGAGCAGCCCATCAGCAGGTGCTATATAAGACAGTTTTATTGTGTATCTCTTATTCCTGTATATATATAGATACCTTTTACTCAAGTTCACTAAGCTGCCATCAAACATAGGTTTCCCAGGGCGTGTCTGCACACCATATTGCACCAGTTTGACCTAAGGTACCATTTTAGATTAATGAATTTGAGACATATTATTTCAGCCTATCTTGTGTCACTCGGAAACTAATGCAAGTTAAACTGAATATGGTGTTCCAAAATTTAAATAAGTGTTCCCAAATAGAAAGTTCGTTGTAGTTTATCAATTTAATTAAACCAGTGAAATTCAGTATGTCCTAGTCTATATCACTGACTCTTATTTACTGAATGTATCGAGATAGAATGATTATAACAGGAGCTTTATTAAATTTATACCAGTGGATTTGTTTTGTGTAATAGTTCTAAGGGAAGGTTTATAGGTAAACATCTCTTCACCTGTCCTCCTAGAATAAAAGCTTGAATCTAGCTGAAAAGGTCTGCTAGTGACGTGTGGTGGTAAGTGACTGGTTTTGAAATTATTAGTAATTTCTTTTGTTTGAAATTAGTCTACCTCTGATAGCACTCTCCAGAAAAATCACTGATAACAAAGGCAAAATATACATCTTCTAATGAAACTGACAGTGGAACAGTGTAATATTTTTGCAAGCATAGCAAATGACTTATTTTACTCCTCTTTATGCCTTTGTTATCTTAGTGACCACGAAGAATTTTTTGCTTTTATAGTTGATCATGCAAGACTGTTTTGCAATAGTTGCTTCTTCAATAGCAACCCTCAAATACCCACTCCATCCTCATTCTGGTTGTAATGGCAACAGAGGCTTTCCAGCAGATAATGTATTAGTTGAAAACCAGTGGGGATTGCTAAAATAGATGGCTAAAATTTACAAAGCTAGCTCCCTAAAACTACACCCAACCTACAAGTAAGTGGCTTGATCTTTGGGAAGTTAGACAGGAACTTAGGTGTGGTACCCTCAAAGGGATAGTGGCTGTGCGTTCATCAGAGGATGCTTTAGGCTTAGGTGAAAGTATATGGAGTAGGAGGGCTTTGCTCTTCTCTCTTCTGTTATGGGCCGTTGCTATTTTTGGGAGGTCCACAACTCTTATTATTGAGCAAGCCTTCATAGCCTATTCCTGGGTCAGGCAGTGACCAATCCCCACTATTTTATGAGTGAGGTAACTGCGAGGTTGTGTAAGGTCACATCAGGCAGGGCTGTGAATAGAAGCCTGGGAGCTTCACGCGGCAGTGCCAAGTCGCAGTCACTTAGCCACACAGCCTTCCAGGATGAATTTGATGAGTCTATGCTTGTCTGTCAGTAACCAGGGCTGGAGCTGCTGGATCTCACCGCCCTCCTAGGGCCACGACTGGACCCCGATACACAGTTTGCCAGTGTTGTCCTGCTGCGAGTTGCAGTGCTTGCAGTTGAGTTTGAGCAATTTTCCTGTGTAAGGGCTGATCCACTTACAGGATAACAGCCTACTTATGTTACCAATTTAATTCTTTAATTTAGGAGGAAGAGATCTGAATACACTTGCCCACGCGTGTAGGAGAAAAAAATAGTACCTGAGTGTATAATTAAAGACTGGATCATAACTCAGTTACTCAAGGAAGCAGAGCTGTGATTGGCATTTCCTAAATTTTGAGTGCTGGATTTAGCAACCTTAATGTGCTTTCAACACAATTAAATTTTTATTTCTATTTCTGTCTGTCTTTGTGAAGATCCTAGAGAAACTGTAATTTGCGAGTTTATACTGCAAGTAAATCAGAAGTTGTTCTTAAAGTATTTATTCATTAACTACTGACCATAGCCCATAGCTCAGTTAAATGGAACAGACACGTAGGAAGAGACTGAGGTGTTACGCTTCACTGTACCAGACATTGTGTCAGACAGGCAGCGAAGTGTGAGGGATTTCGCTCGTTCATCTACGTGATGGAAGTCTGGGCTATTGGAATCTCCAGACGGCCAGAACATGATTAAATAAGTGAAGCTTTCCCGAAAGCATGATTCATTCCCAAATGCACAACATTAGCATATATCAGGGGACTGAGTGCATCAGGACATCACTGATAGGTAGTAAGCCTTTTGTGTGAAGACAATCAGTCTTAATACAGTTCAGCCTTCTAAATCAGATGGCTTGTGTGGATCTCTGTGCCACACATTAGAAGCCTATCTCACGTTTGTATTAATAGGTGCTATCAGCAGAGAGACAAGAGCTCACCTGGACAGTGAAAGTTGAACAGCTTAGCCTTGCTGTCTTTACACAAAGCTGCTCATCACGCCATTTCAGCATGAAGGTGTGTTGGCTGGGCAGCATGCTTAGGGAGCCTGTTCTTTTGTTATGTTGTTTTGCTGTAGGAATGGTCAGAGAGCTGGCTCTGACATAGAAGGGTACTTTGTCTCAGCCCGACTGAATGGAAAGCAAAAGGAGGAAGTGATTTCCCTGGAGACCCTCCCTCAGATGCTCTCTGTTATAATGACAGTTTTCAGCAACAGGCACGGCGAACGTATGAACCTGATGAAACAAACATGAAAGTCAAACTATTCCATACACATGAACCAAGTCTTTGGTTAAAAAGAACATCAACTGCATGTGCAGAGAGTTCATCTTGTAATCAGAGTTCAGGTCTTTAAACCTTTAGTGCACTTGTAAATATAGACCTTCAAAATTAGTTTCGGGATCTATAGGAAATCGGGAAGTGCTACTCATTTAGAAATCGTGCAACAGATACTTTAACTTAGGTGGCTGTGATGAAGTCCCTGATCTGACTCTTTCACATCACAGGTTAGTGCTGTGGAGTTCGCTGGGATGGTCATAACATTGACATGTATGTTTTTCCTCCTTTCTTGTTTTCTTTTGACCAGAATCTTGACTCATTTTCAGGTGCAGCAAGCTGCAGTCTCCGATTTTTTAATATTTTTATTTTTAAACAAAATATGTTTTCAACAACCAGCTTGAATTATAAATCCTTTTTCTTTATGAGTGACAGGGAAGGGAGCAGTAAAATAGTGACCACAGGGGTGAGATGCTGTTTGTATCTGGTGAAGAATCAGCCTAGCTATTTTCAGGGTTTTGAGGTGCAGAAAAGCCGCTAACTTTATTATAAAGGGGTTCTTTGATTATATCAGTGATTCCTAATAACAATCTAGGCACTCGTTAAATATTGATAATAAATTGAGAAAAGGAGAAAAAGAGATATTTCTGAATTCTATTGCCTAGTTAAGGAGATGTAGAATAGAAAAGAACAAATACAGACAGGCAAGGAGATAGTTATGAGAGTGTTTTGATCTTCAGAGTATTTTCTTTGACATTTCAGACATTTTCACTGTTTCTGATTTTCAGAGTCATAGATTTTTAAGGCTAGAAGCCAATGTGATTTAGTCTGATCTCCTGCGTAACACCAAGTACTCAAGCTTGAAAGGGCGATAGTGATTCTTTTGGAAGAAAATGCAGGAGTTTATATCTTTCCTCTTGACTTTCTGAAAGCATCCTCAAAAAAGTTTTAGGAGGCGAATGACTGCTGTCATTTGCTTTCCCCTTGTGTGAAATCTAAACGTGTTTAGTTTTTACCAAGTGATCTTTGTTGTTATTGTTGTGGTTGTTACTTTGACAACAGTGAACTACAGACTGACACGATGCAGTAATTTATTTCACTGGAAGCTGTGGGGAAAGTTTTTTGGTGTTCTTTTTGTGGAAAACAAGCTTGCAGTTAGCTGTGAAGATTTCTGTTTGTGGAAAACAAGCTTGCAGTTAGCTGTAAAGATTTCTGTTAATTTTTGTAAACTAATTACTTCAGCTGAAAATTTCAGAGGAGCCTAAGAGAATTAGGAACTCGGAAAAATTTCAAGCCACTGAAGTCCCCAACTTTTCTCGATGATGTTCTGCACATCAGATGATGATTTAAACAAGTCTTAAACTATCATAACTAAAAAAAACCCTAGCAGCTGTTCAATAGATGCTAGGGCAGGCCCATTATAAAATGTACTATGGTATGCCATAATGGTTAGGATACCAATATGTTCTATTTTTAGTACCATTGACTCAGTCACTTGAGTTCAAAAAATAAGCAGGGAACATCTGTTTATTGAAAGGATTTCCTCTATAGTAATTTCTCTCTCTATTCCATCCTTTTTAAAGTATTTCCAGACTTTTTTTTACTGGTTCTTTTCTGAAGATAGTCCAATATATTTTCTAATATTCTGACACTGCATTAATTTTGTTTTCTTATTAATATCCGATGCAGTGAAAAAGTAATTTTTGGCTGATGTTTCTTGAAAATTCTTGGGGTTGCTTTTACTTTCTTTTTCTTAAGTTAAAATTGTTCGAGGTCCCTCCTTAAAGCTACTGTACCAAAGATTGTACTGCTGGAATTGTCAAAACAAATAGCAGCTTAACTGCTGTCCACGACTCTGGTCCAGTATCTCTGTCAGAATATTTAACAGCTATTCAGCCAAATATTTGTAGAGCAGCTGTACCCCTAGCCGGACTGAGTCCTATTCCGTCCTTCCTTTTAGCCTTGCCATATGATTCATCTTTCTTCTTTTAGAATATTAGTCTATTTTAAAATATTGTACAAGAAAGCAACAGCAAATTAAAGGTAAACACTTGCCTATCAGTGTGATACAGTTCTATACAATTAAAGCGATTTAAGTGTTTTCCAGAATGGATGTGTTTGGGACCTGGTGTGAAAAATGAAGTTGGGTGGGTGGGTATGACTTTTTGTTAATACTAGCAAGACCCCTACCCCATGAAAATACAGAACTTCACTTTGTTTCCTGAGAAAGTTCAAAAGCTTTTGCTTTTGCCCTCTGTATCACTGTATTTTTTTTTCTTCTCTGGGCATCCCTTCCTAGAGGGTGCCCAGCTCTGGCTATGTTAGTTAAAGTAAGGCTCTGACCACATGTTAGCCAGCATGTTTATTTTTCATAGGAGAAGGTGGCTTATTTTACTTGTTCCCACTAACCTACTTTGCTGTATGACCACTGAGGGCAGGATAAAGATAACAAATATTTGACAAATAATTTAAATCCTAGTCTGAACTCTTTAAGAATATTCAGAATCCTGCTTTGATATGTGGTCCTCTTAATCTTTTGGGGGTTTTGTTGTAGCGTACAAGTCTGCCAGCATAGAGCAGTTTGCAGGATCTGACCTATGTTAGCAGTTTTCTCCTATGAGAGCCATTCTTGCTTAATTTTGACACATTACAAATAACTGACTCTGTAAGCTAGCTAATAGTAACCTTCTCTTCACCTCCCGTAACCTGTAGTAAGATACATAAACAGTCATCACAATCCAATGCAAAACTGATAGTGTGAAAGTCACTGAGAAAGAAATATTGCAGTGGCTAGCTGTGATGCTACCAAGTATGATTCATATTTCTGATCTCAGTCCAGCTACTAGTGGGCAGGTGTCCACATCACAACACTGACGTAACTGGCACAGTCTGTCCCACCTTTGCTGGAAGCCTGTACTAAAAATAAATAAATAAATAAAAACACAGTTTGGCTTGATGTCATGAATGAACTAATTCTAGCCCATAAGGATTGTTATCTACAGGTTAGAGTAAAGACATTTCTTTGCAGTATGGAGAAATTTGTGGTGCTTCCCCATTCTAATCACATCTGTGTAGGTAACAGTCTAATAGTTCCAGGGTTGCCAGGCTGGTTTGTATGTTCTTGTGGTTGCCTTTGGGTGGCGGGAGAAAAGGTTTTTATTATTGTTGGTTTAGCCCTGATAAGTCATTGTATTGTGACGGGGAAGATGTCTTTCCCTTCATTCAAGTAATGAACTCTTTGGTAGTAGGGATGCTATCCTTGGAACGTTCTTTACTCTGCAGTGTAATGGAGAGCTCAGGAAGAAAGATTGTTTGGATTTATTGTTTTTATTAAATTGTCACATGTTCTACTGCTCTAACTGGCTTTGTTTTGTTTCTTAATCACTGCAGTACAAAATAGGCTTTCTGTCTTCCAACACCTAAACATTTTCTTATTGCCAACCCACTAGTATTTTCAAGGAGTCTATTAAGGTATCTCAAGGGTAGAAAAATAAGCAGATGCGGAGGTGTTTGCAGGATCCTGATATTATTGTGAATATATGCAATGTAGAACAACATTAAACAGATCATTTGAAATGCCCTTTTTGGTAGACATTGACTTTTAACATCATGTTTACCTTTTAGATGATGCTTCCTCTGAAAACTTCCCTTTGGCATTTCCAGAACTAGAACAGCAGCTGCAGGTAAACTTTTTTTTTAAACTACAGTTCTACTTTACATTCACTAGATTTGTTATGATAAAAAACCTCTGGTTGTTACACTAAGGTGAAAGTTTTCAGTGGTGCTTCTCTAACCTATTAATATTTAATAAGACTGTATATTTCCATAGAAGAAAACATTGTCTTTTCAAGATCTGCAGAAAAATTGATTTGACATTTTTAATTCAGTTGCAGGGAAATGACTATTTTAACAATCATCTCACCTGCTTTTCTTACAATTCCCGTGCAAAACACAGCACGTACTGCTGCACTGCAATCAAGAGAGTTCTTGTGGTTTTGATGGGAGAAAGAATGAGCCAGGTATTATATTCTCATGCCTACAGGTTGTGCTAAGACCGATACAATCAGCTTTCTCTGAAGCATTCCAAGAGAATTCAAAGGTATATGTTGTAGTGCCATCTTATCTCTAATCTTGGGTAGCTAAAGCCAGTCATCAGGATTGATGAGAGCCTCCTCAAAGTTACTCTAGTTCGTGCCGCCGCATAGCCAGCCACCCTAATGGTTGCCCTAGCAGGCGTCTGCAGACAGCGTGGGATAAAAGTGGTGCATCCTTTTGTGACTGGTCCGATTTTGTCAGCATAGCACAATGGAGCCCCGATATACTGGACAATCAGACGGCAGTTGATGGCAACTCCATGGTTCACCAGGCACAGAGCCAGTTCTGTATCCAGGGATTATTTCCCTTTCCTCTGTGGCGGTTCTGGAGTGTTTGTTGGCTTTTGTAAACTACTTCAGATCATCTGTTTCCCAGGAGCGTTTAGACTTCCTCTGATATTTCAATATGAAGGCAGTTGTTTCCTGAGTGTAAACTGAGAAAGGCATTAGCAGACCGTGTTGTCCAATGATGTCATCCTTCCTGTCCCCATCAACTAGTGAGACAACACTGGAGGGCTGCTGACTTAAAGGACTGACTTTTCTCTCCTGCTGCTCTCATCAAAAGGATGACTGAGGAAGGAATGGAGGATGACAGAGCCTCTTCTTGCTCTATCCCTCTAATCCTGAGAATAGGGGCAGGTTCTTTAGGCATAACTAGGCAAGATTATAGGAAATAATAGCAACTCAAGATTTGGGCTGAAAGGAACATGGTAGTATGTTGGCCTCTTTATTCCACTGACCTTCCAGTGCAGCAAAAACAATTGATATTTTTTTCCCTCAGAAGAATTCAATTTGAGAAAAGCAGTATTATTTTGTGGCTGAAGCACTGAATTTAAAGTAAAGAGCCTGCATTCTGTTTCCAGCTCTGTCAGTGACACATTGTGTGATCGCGGAGGAGTTGCTTCATCCCTCTGCTAATCTCTGAAACAAGGTTAATAATTTTTACCTTTTTTGTTAAAGAGCATTGAGATCAGTGGGTGAAGACTGCTCTAAAAGAGCAAAGTATGATTATCATTACTGCTGTTGGTACATAAAACCAAAATTACTAGTGTTAGATGTAGGTACTTTACAGGCCAAGTGATGATTTTTTAATTAGGACTTTTATGACCCATTTCTGGAACATATAATGTACTCTAAATGTGTAATTTCATGATAGACTGAAATTGCTCCTCTGGAAGCATTCAGGTCTGCTGGATAAATAATAGCCCTTCAGTAAGAGTTTTTTAAGTACACACTAGAGCAGTTCCACTAAGTACACCCCCTTGGTCTGTTAAGTACCTGACATTTTTTTCAAGAGAACCTTCCTTTACTCTCATGATCTCAATATGATAACAAATTCAAAGAAACAGTCAAAGGCTTTGATTCAGATAATGTTCTTTTTATTATCCTTCAGAACCTTTTTTTGGTAATATTGAGGTAGTTGAAAGGATAACTTATGAGGACTATCTGGCTGACTCAACCACTCAAAAGTGTAAAGTTAGTGGTAGTGCTTCATCCCTTAGCTTTTCAAGCTTATGTGCATATTTATATTTAGATGCCTTTATGTTCAGCCAGAGGCAGTTAAGTCAACACAGGCTTCTGAGCTGATGCAGAGGTGACAGGGCATTTAGCTTTAGCAATGAAAACTTGAGTTTCCTTGCTTTTGTCAGTCTGGATCACAGCTTAAAGTTATAACTATTTAATGTAATTACATTATGTTTACACTGCTTTAAAATTTCAAAAAGGAAATAACTGTAACAAAGTTATAATTTACCTAGTTACATTTTCTTATTAATTACTTTTAAAAATCGCTGTAATTCGAACTGCTAAGGGTGTGTCAGCCCTGTATAGCATGTGGTTGCAGTTTATGTTAACGTAACCATACCGGCTTTGAAACAGGTCGCTCCTGTATTACAGAAGCAAACTACAACATGGGCTTCACCAGGACCCGCAGAAGTACTGAATGGTGCTGTCCCTTGCCATTCCATCCTTGCTTTTCTCTATCCCAAAGTTAGCTGGTATAAAGCAGCACACATGAAGTGTCATGTAAACGAACCCTTTAATCAACTGTGGCATAGCAGCCTGAAATGCTTGAATTCGTAAGAATGCTGGTACATATTTTCATAATAAAAATATCACATCTACAGCCACAAGATTTTCATCACCATGCCATAAATACAGTCAAAAGCATTTGTATTTTATTTAAAGAAGCAAACTATAAATGCTGGGTAGGTGGCTGTATAATAATAGGCACTTAAAAAAAAAAAAGAAGTAATAACTTTCCAGGTTTCAAACACACAAAGCAAAATTTTGAAACTTGTTTTAAAAACAAAACAAAGCAAAAGGCCAAATTAGCTGATCTTCAAGTTGGATTTTGAAAGCAGCTTGAAAGCTATGTAAGTTCACCGAGTGACTTGGAAAATCAGAGCCTTAGAATTTTATGCATGCAGGCAGCAGACCACAGCCCGAGTACCAAGCAATTTGCACCTCTGTTTTAGGCTTCAAGCCCTTGTCCTTCTATGTTAGGCCCTGGCAGACAACTTGGCTGTTTGAGCAGAATTACCTAGTGTTCCCACTTTTCCCACCGCGATCCTACCATACCTACTCCCCGGGCACTGGTATCCAATGGCAGGGCAAAGTTCAGTGCAGCCTCCCCCTGACAGGGTAATAAACCCTGCTGTCCAAGCGCCGGCGCCAACTTCACAGGGGTAGAGGTAGGATTGGCTGGAGAAAAGGTATTTCTAGGAGACTAACTGCAAATACCTAATTCTCTGTAAGGACTCTTACTAGAGGACAATCCTAGTTGAAAGTTACAGCTTCTTTCTGAAGAATAAAAATGATCAGTCTAGTGTTCTGATCTACTAGCTAGGTTCAGACGAAAAATGTTGTCTTTTCCAACTACCTTTCTGAATGTTACATTTTTCTACTACTCTGAGAGGAAGAAATTCCAAGAAGCAATTTGTAGGAAAATAAATCAATTCTCTAACTCAAAAGTTTTGCCTTTGCCTTTTTTTTTACTTAAAAATTAATGTATGGACAACCAGACACAAAAGCCCTACATATGAGAACAGAGCAGTTTAAGCTATATGCAGGAAAAGCCTGGTTTCTTTTGCAGCTTTATCATTAAAAAAACTACAAAGAAGTTCCTGATATGCTACCAGTAAAACAAAGCTCATATTAATAAACTTCCTGCTTTCAAGTCCTTTTGTTTGCAGTATTGGAAATTATTCTCTTCCCACCGACGAGCAAGACTTTGTATGAGGCTAAAGCACTTGCTTATTTGGGCTTCAGTGTCATTCCCCCCCACCCTTGCGTGAGCAATGTGGTGGGTAGCGCGGCGAGGGTAGGCTTGCTACATTTGCCAGTTTGTTATTGGGAAACGTTAACCTTTGCCTCCTGTAAAAGTTGGACTGGGCCTTGGAAGGCGCTTCCTTGATTAGCTGCGTAGTGGGTGGTGGCCCCTCTGACAGACACTCTACTACGGGTTATCTGCTATATTTAGACACCTACATCAGCATCTAAGGCCTTGTTGTTTAGGTCACTGAATATAGAGGAAGGTATCTAGTGTTAAGTACCCGCATTACTATGCCCTGTGTGCTCTCTGTCCTCTTCCAGCGTTTCCTGTGACTTGCTCAGTTCATCTCCCTCTTCTCCGTCAAAGTCTTTATTCCAGCTGGGAGTTTGATCTTGGAGAGGGAAGAATGCAAGTCACATACGGATGCACAGGGTGTTCTGTAATTCTTTATCATCTCTTCTCATGAAATCGTGAGCTTGAGAGAGGCATTTATGTCGTATTTTCTATTACGAATCTGTTGAGATCAATGAAGTTAGATGACTGTAAAATTGCTGCAACAGAGAAAAGGCTCCAACCATTTACCATATCGGTTTGTTAAGTCAAGGGGTAGTTTTTCATGCTTCAGTGGGAAATGTCTATACAAAAGAGGTAATGAAAATATGAAAGGGACAGTTTGTTGTGTGTGATACAAACATTTAGCAGAAACCTTGTTTACTCTGGAACTTTAATAATGGACCTATTGCTTCTACTGACTGCCAAGACTCTTGTTAGACACGTATAAATTAGAAAGTTAAAAGTATACTGTATTTTTAAAGGGTATGCTGTATTTTTTAAATATGTATTAAATTCCGAGAGAATTCCTAGAGTACCGTGGTACTCTATAATTAGATTTGATTGCCTATGAACTTGATAAGTCTCCTGCAATGCTGCTGTGATAACTATGGTCTTATGTGAAGATTATGTAAGACATGGATGTTTACAAAGTCAGGGCATCATACTAAGGGTAGAAAAGAATGGAAAGTCTCTCAGGAAAGGAGAGCAAAACTCTCGATTGCTCCCAGCCAGTCGACTTGAATTGTTTGGAGGAAAGAGAACTGCTTACTTTCATAGTAAAACTAGTCTAGACTAGATATATCCCAGACTAGATATCTGAAACTGGTTGAAGAGTTCCAGTTGCACAAAAAAAAGTAGCTGCAATGTGCAGCTATCACTTTTCCTTGGAATTATGTGCTTTCTTCTGTCATGGAAGAGTACACAAGGCCATATAATGAACATGGGCCACATGCAAAATACTGGCACTGAACTTTTTGGTTTTCCAGAATAGTTTAGCTGAAAATTACCAAATTTACAAAAAGTGAGACACCACTCTAATTAGACCAGTTCTAAAGGCTGCCTTCTAGACGAGTCCACATGCTCAGCTGGCAAAACTGCATGATACCATTTTTTCTTTAAACTTCGACCTTTTCAGGAGAAAGTTTTGCACTTTTTTCACAGTAGAATCAAAAAGTAAATGCAAACAAATGAAGGTGAATTAAAAAATAAACTGTTTTAAACTTTTTGAACACTTGGGTGACACTATCAACTGTACAGCTTTTGTGGATACGGAATGCTAATATTCATATGGCAAGGCAAAACACACTTTGTCATGTGAGTGAAGCAAAAAAAAAAAATACTGAAAACTGTCCTTTTGTGTCCCCCAGCAAAGATTTTAATTAGAACAGCTCATTCAACCTGTCTTAAAAAACAAGCAGAACCACTCAGACTCTTTCTATTTCTTCATGAACTGCCTTTGCGTATCATCTTCCAACATCTTTCATATCTGGATTCCAAACAAATATCTAAATAAACAGTGCGTATGTCTTGTGAAGATGTACATACATACGTGCGGTTACAGAATAGCCTATAACAGGATCTCTTAATGTCTACTTGCTGGATTCTGTAGAAAGTTTGTCAACGCCACAGTGAGTTATTCAACAAAATACAAGGAAAAATATCAAACCTTGTTGAAAACCGGGCATAGTGGGATAGACCCCTAATATCACTGAAAGCTCTAGCTTTTGTACTGGCTTTGTGAACAAAATCAGAGATGCTGTGTGCACATATTTTGCCAGCACAGGAAAATGAGGGTGGATGACACGGAAGCCTGAAATAAGCAGGATTAAAAGTAGCAACTGTCGCCATTAAATATAACTTTCTTTGGCAGGGGTGTTTTTTGCTTATGTAGCAGGTATGCTTTTATATATATTAGTTTATGGACGGGCAAGATAGTTCATGAAGTAACAAGCTCGGGCTGTCCTAAGGAGAAATTAAAGTATGGCTGTTGGCTTCTGAGTGAAAAAAATATATACTACAGATGGAACTTTATTAAGGCCTGTTGTAATTAGTCACCTGAGTAAACTAGCAACTCTTACCAATAAAACAGTATACAGAATTCATGGATGAAAAGTGCTTTCTACTGGGAATTTCAGTTCTTTTCCTGTGCCAC
>NW_008825109.1:18694606-18734270 GCF_000699105.1 Pygoscelis adeliae
TCCCATGGCCTGGCCACAGGCATTCAAAAAAGTCATTCCAGGTGGAACGGGGAGCAGAGAAAGGCTGCTTGGATAAGCTAGGGAAAATGGAAATTTCATCTAGGATGGATTAGAGGAATGCAGCTTTACCGAGACATAGGTCTTGGAAAGTATACGAGAGGCCTCTATAAGTACATTGCGGGTAAAACAGGTAGGACAAAGAACCACCGTTTGAATGAAAGATAGTGCTGGCACAATAAAAGACTATACAAACCTGTCTTCAACAAAACCAGACTGGAAATGGCAAAAGTGTTTCTAATCCTTGGTGAGGCTCTGGGCCAGTCTTACAACTGAGGCAGGGGACTTCAGTTTTTCTAAGACAGAACTGGGCAAGCCTCTGAATTGCAGGATTTGCTTCTCATAACAGGGGACTGGACTCGCTGATTTTGCAGGTTCCTCCCATTCCCGTTCAGATGAGTATGGGCTAGTCCAGTAACTGTTACTATTCTGTTATTGTTTTCTGTGGAAATATGTTAATACCATAAATGTCTGCTGGCTAGTTGGAGTTACCCCTTTGAAACAAGCAAGTTTTGTCTCTGTTTCTGCATTTGTTTTTCAGGAGTTTGCCCTGCCTTCTTCTGAAAACACTTCTCTTGGCGGGAACAGATGTATCATTAATTCTTTGCACTCTTGTTTATGTCAAAAAAGTAGGCTGTTAGACATGGGTAAAATAATTTCTCTGTGCTTTTGTGTTGGCTTGCATTTTCTGAGGGGCAGCAAAGAACTGACCAGACTTGTGTCTCTCCATTTTTTCTTGTGATTGCAGTAGAGGTGTTTGTTAAATAATGAATGCATAAGCCTGTTTCATGTCCTACTGGCCAGAAATTACTTGTGGACACTGTAGGTACTATCTCCAAAACCTTTCTTAGAAATTTCAAAATTACAAAACAGTAAACCAAATTGTCCAGTCATCTAGTCATATAAAAACATAATCGAATTTACATTTTAAAGTAAAAATACACTCAAAATTAAAAAAAGTTCTTGACATAGTGCTTCATAGCATCAGACAAGACTGAAAAGAATTGTATGAACAGAATATTAGTGAACTGATTGTATCTTTTATTGTCAGTTTGAGTGATAAAATATCAATGTAAGAAAAAATGACACTGAAGAGGAAACAATGATAGGAAGGAGTTTGAAAGTCAGCAACTGGTTCTAAGTGGGAATTAGATACTAAGTCTCAGCATGACTAGATAATTTTTAGCTCTCTATATATATCTTTTGAGTGGGAAGCTGGAATATAGAAACTGAGTGCTGCTTTAATTTTTAAACTGGTTTAAACCAGCTAGATTTGTGGAAACTAAGTTGGAAGCAAAAGCAAGTGTTTTTTTCTTTTGAAGTATCACTGTTTGGGGACTTTCCCCCTGGGTACTGTTCAAAATTGTTTTATTGTGACGCATTTGTTGTTTGCTGATCTCTGGTAGATACCAGAGATGCTACTTTGGCTCACCCTTGCATTCTTGGATTAGAGCACTGAGACTTCTATATTCTGTCTTGTTAAAATTATGCTTATTATTTGGGTGACTATATGAATGGTGCTATTGCTCATCCACATTGAAATGCAATTAAAAGCCCTTTCCTAGGGACCAGATTCATCAAGTAATGGACTGCCCTTTCCCTGGGGTCCCAAATTCTCCGAGCTCAGAGAGAATAAAACAATGTGAAACAATGTGAAACAGTTCCGCCACAGCATTTTTACATGTAGAACATGGAAAACGAGTGTCTGTTTTAAAATTTCAGTGAGGAACCACGTACTACCTACAAGTACTTGCAAGGTCCATACATTAGTTAACATCTGTGCATAGGGGTACATCTGTGCTTCAGGTACATCTGAAGCCAACTTACCCTGCCTCCTGGATAATTAAAAATACTTTTAATCTTTGTCTCTGAATATGTTTAGTAAAATTTAAATTTCCAGTTTAGCTAAAACAAAGGTTTACAAGATCAGAAATAGGAAAAGTCTGAAGACTTGTGCTTTTCTTTTCCTAACAATGTCATTGAAGGAATATTATACTACAGGGAAGAGTCAAAGTAGGACAACAAGAAATAAAAAATAATCTACTTATATTGTGAAAGGCAACTGGATGTTCTTTAACTGGACAGTAAAGGAACTATTTTAAGTGCTTCCTTTTGCTTCAAACAGGTGGCTCAAGCCTGCTATTAGGAGTTCATTTACAGTCAATTGATTCATGGCTAATAACTTAAAAATACTACACTTCCTGAAAGTATTATAGCCAAAATGTGACGGTCAAGCCTGAAGCCTAAATTAAGTTGCATTCTTTTTAAGGAACAAAAAGCACTGACATCTAACCAAACTGTATTTTCAAGATCTTGGTTGAAACTCAGGACAGAGTGGTTTTATTTGCCATATTTATTACCCCCAGTGTGCACTGACAAAAAATTAAAATCTTACTGCAATAATGTCAGTATTTAGGTTAGGAGGTACAGTGGTTTTGTCTTCACCGTGTCTTTTTTATCTGATTTTTTTTTTTAAATTCCCGTCATCATTCAACTCTCAATCTCACCTGCACCTCTCGTGGAAATGTAAAACACTTTGCAAATATAGTTGATTGAACTCTTACAACATTTCTGCTAACTGAGTACGTCCCCTTCTTCTACAGGAAATAGAGACGAGGAGATTCTGAGTATGATCTTGAGCAAACTACTTACAGCTTGAGGCATTGCTGAGATAGAACCTATCGTGAAATCTTGGCTGCACTGGAGTCAGCAGTAGAACTCCTGTTGAGTCCAGCAGAATCAGCCCCAGTGTCCCAATTCATGGTCCTGTCCCGTTTAGTAATAAGCTGGAAGAAGCATTGCATCTATGACAAAAACAGTGTTTAGTCAATAGCTTTCCATGTCTTTTCTTCCCATCTTGCAGAATTGGAGAATAAGAGCTTGTTTGCACACAAATTACCCTTCTGCTCAGTGCTGCAGTTTCTGCAGTGAAAACACGCTCCTGTATTTTATGGGTCTGACCAATGCATCAACTTTAGCATTCTTATCTGTAGCTGAGAAAGAGGGAGGTAAGGGAGAAAAAATCTTTCTCTGAACAATCTTTAGGGATACTTTGCAAAGTTGACAAGGAAAGTTCTGAAAATCCTTACAAGGTTTGAAAGTTTATGCATATTCTTATGCAGGGAAGTGGCTTTTTTCCCTTCCGTGAAAGGCCATCACTAGGAATATTTGGCCATATCCTGCACCTAGGGTGGAAAAAAAAATTCTTTAAGCATTCTCACAGGAATTAAGATAAATGTTGTATCTTTCAAAATATGTGCTTTTTCCTAATATTTCATTCAACAGCAGTATATATACATTTTTTTCTTCTTCTTTTCTTGAAGCCGCTGCCTCCTTGTCATGACTCTAAGGAATCTATGCAGGTGTACAAACAGCACTGCAAAATAGCAGAAGAGTACCATGAGGTCAAGAAAGAAATAGCTCTGCTGGAAGAAAGAAAGTGAGTAACTTTGCCAGAGTATTTACTGTTGTATATTCTCTTTGTAAAATCCTGTTTTAAACGTGAGGGTTTCACATGATATTTTCTGACCTTATACCTCTGCCTGATGGTCACAGTACAGCACAACAGTTAGGCCATTGGTCCGTAGGATCAACTGGGACCACTAAGGACACAGAGCTGTCCTAGCTCTGGGCCCTCAGTTATACAGATGTCCCTTAAAACCTTCATTAACAGCCTCCAGGTCACTTAACAATCTAGTTCAGCTGGTGCAAGTCCCCTTTTTAGTTTTAGGGATTTTTTTTCAGTTCAACTTTAAACGTTTTAATGAAGAACTTAATTGATCCTCAGTTAGGTTTAGAGTACTTGACAATATTAGTAAACATTTTTCTGTGAGGTGCATTGTCTCTATGTACATTGACATTTTAGGTGATCATATGCAATGTGCATAAGCTGGAGACTTTTTTTCTTGTCTACGGCCTATACTCATACCCCTGTCATCTTTGCATAACTGTTACGTGGCAAAGAGCACTCTGTGACTCTCGATCCCTTTCCACAAGAAACCTGAAAAAGAAATTCAGGGAGAGGAAGAGGGTGAGTAGTGAAAGTTTTTAACAGACAACCAACCCCAAGGAATAACAGTTACTGCTAAGTAAACTTTCTCTTTCAAATGCTTTTTTATTTTTACATTCACACTGAAGGTGACTTCAAGCAGTGTTGCCTTCCTCAGGGAAAGTTACCTCAGTGTCGATCTCTGAGACTTCTTGTGAAAGTGAAGACCACACCGTCATTCTTCCAAATGCTGCTTGAACAGAAATATTTGTAATATAGCAACAGGGGTCAAAAGAGCTCTGTTGCAGAGTGGGCTTTGAGTAGAAGGTGGACCACTGTATCTGTTTCATAGCAATCTTCGCACAGCTGACCATGCAGTTCAGCCAAGTTTGCATCCATGGGAGTCTTCAGCTGCAGAAGCAAGCTGATGGGAGGGAAACTGGTGAAATCCTGTAATCTTACAAGTAAGATAGCCAAAGATCTCCTTGAATCCAGACTATGCAGGGGAAGAAAGTGAGACTTGTCTTTATCGGGGTTGATGGCTACAGGCACAGTATAGTTAGTTGTTGCCTGAAGTGTCAGAACTAGTTGAGGTTTCCCACTACAAATCCCCTCCCACTGTAGGACCTGCATGGCACTCAGTGGCTGACAGGTTGGCACAAAAGTTAAAAAAGAAGAAAAAATGACCAGAAGAGATTAACACTACATTGTCCCAGTATTTGCATTTGATTCATCATCAATTAAACTTGGCCAATCAAAAGTAATTGGTGTTTTTAAAAAGATGTAGAGAAGATAATGAATTCAAATAATTTTGCAATGATTCATCAAATTTGATTGTCTAATGTAAGCTGCTTACATGTGTATTTAGCAACCAAGTGAATTCAGTGGAAACCACGTGTATTTGTCTTCTCTGAAAATCCAAACTGAATATAAAATATTAAATGGTTGTTTAAAAGTGCTTAATTTTAGACATATAAACTCAAAAGGTAGCCTTAGATCATTTGGGTTTTAGAGTCTACTAATGTAAATGCATTATTATTACTGTCACATACCTGAATCAGTTATGCACATTTATGAAGTAAGCTTGGAGCCTTTGAAAACTAGACTTACATATATATTTTTGCATTTACTAGAATGAAAAAAAATGCTGTTTGAATGCATTTTCATTTATCTGTGGCGTCTGTGGTACTAGCTGAATTAGAAATATGTTGCTCCTTGGAAATGGCAGATACCTGCACAAAATTGTTTACCTGAGCTCAAAACTATCCTCATCAGCCTCTGAGCCCAGAAGTCAGCCTCTCAGCAGTGGTTGTCCTGGATGAATTAAGGGGCTTCAGGCTGGCATTTTCCTTCATTCCACCAGTGGATGTCAACAGTAGAACAATGTGAGGAAGCTTCCACCACTGCTACCTTTGCTGAACCTGTTCTGTGGATAGAAGATTTCATGCCCCAGTAAACATATGTTAAAACAAGAGTGGCTGAATAAGGCAGCAAATAGAATTATATTATTGTGATTCTTATGTGCCTTCTATTTACATATTTGTGGCCTAGATATTCACATGCTGTGTAGCTGTGAAATGTGACAAATATCAGTGCAGCACCTTTCACCACCTTCCAGATCTCTTAATCTGAAGAAGTGGCCCTACAAGCACTGAGATTGAAGATGCTTAATTTCCTACAGATTGGTGCACTGTGGTAATAACAGGATTTTGAGGTTTAAAAAGCTGCAGGTGCCAACTGAAGCTTTTTCTCTCCAGATGGGAACTATTTATGACCCCTCCCTCCAGGCAGATTCTCCATTTTGTAGTATTTTGGAGGAGGTCTCACAGTACTGCCTTTCCCCTTTGGGGTGTCTTTCCTTTCTGTAGCAGTCTGTTTTTATCAAACCTTCCAGAAACTAACTGGGACCTCTTCACCACATGAAGTTTGGTTGAAATTGAAAGGTGGTTTAAAAAGTTATTAGGACACATACACCTTTACACACATGTAAGCATAAAAAACCTGAACACATTAACCTTGATTTTTATATAGATTTTTATATAAAACTAGATAGAAGGAGAGTATAAGTGTAGAGGTGAAGGAGTAAGCAAGAAGTAAAAGAGAGTTTTGGTCTAGTGATCACTGATTTATATCTAAAAATTATCTCAACGGTTACAGTTGAAAGTTAAAGGACGTTTATGGGGTAGCATATGCTGAATGAAGAGGAGAGCGGATTACAATGGCTGGGTGGCATGCGTGTTGAATATTCCATTCTCAGAAGGGAAGGATGCTTTGACTTTTCTAAAAAGTCTGGTGAGATGCACAGCTTTTAGCCTCGAAAGCAGTTATGATCAAATGGAAAAGATGGAGCTGTTTGCAGCTTTCTGAAATTTGCCCCTGTTGCAGGTGTCTTTCTTTATCTTCTACATTTGAATTTGAATGTATGGGAATAAAGATTCACAATTGCCTAATACACCTGCTATCATCTATTGTCTATTTCTTTTAAATATTATTTTGATAAAATGGACAAAGATAGAGTTTCACCCCTTGTAATGGGAATCAACAATTTGTGCAGTGGTCTTTCTTCAGTGCACGTTTTTACCGAAGGCAACCAGAAGTGCTGTTGGATGGTGCCCCTGCCAGTGCTCTGAACTTCCTCTCCACAGATCAACTCACCTGTGGAATTAAAATGTCAAGTCCCACCTGGCAGTGTCTGCTCCTGTGGTGCCTACTGGTAGTACACTGTGCACACAGAATACTGAAGACAATGATTGTCAGGAAAATAGCAGAAAATGGATTGAGCAAATATTTTTGATTTGTTGGTTAGGAGGAGGAAACAAAGTTAAGTTAACCTGACATAAATGTCCGTACAGGTATTGGAGCTCTTTAGTAAAACAAAAAATGGAATAGTATTCATTCTACTTCAAACAATTTTTGTTCCAACCTCCGAAGTTCAGTGTAACCTTTTATCCATGAAATAATGCATGCAGGTGTATTTCTAAAGGAGGCATCTTTAAGAAATAGAAAGTTGTATAACATTTTAAAATAGTCAAAAACGTTTACTCTTTCGCAACTTTTCAAAGGCTTTTAATTCTGCTTAGCTTGACTTGTCTTTCAAGGTAGTGTGAGGATCAAGTATGGCCGAAGTATAGAAAGGCAGTGGTATGCAATGACAAGGGTGCTTTTCGTCAGGGCAAGAACACAGTTTATTTGCCCCTTTCTCTTGTATGCAGTGTAGATGGCAAGAGAATGTAGTAAGCTGGGAGTGGGAGAGAAGACAACAACTATTTCACAGGAAAATGGGAAATGTGAGAGAGAAAGGGAGGTTGCAGGTTCAAAAAAGGGAAAATCAAAGGACAAAGCAAATAAGAAGGGGAAAAGAAGTTACTGGGGAAAAAAACAAATGGAAGCAAGAAATTGAAAGAATTTAAAAGAACATTGGGTAGATTTTTTTGCTAATACAAATCATTATAGCTTTGTTTGCTGTCTTCACTCACACTCTTCCCATTTATACCAGCAATATGTAGTACAAGGGACAAAATCACTCTGGAATGGGAGACATGATCGAAAAGAAAGAAAAGGGTGTGGAAGCGAGAACACACCACATTTAGGTCACAGAATGTAATTTAATTTATGTTCCAGAAACACACATGTATTTCCATAACAGATGTTTTCGGGTATCTAAGTTTGGGTGAAAGGGATGGGATGGCTGGTTATTTTGAGCACTTGTTATATTGCTATTACTAGATAATGACCCTGGATTATGTAGTTAAATATTAGAGTTGCCATGGTTGCTAGCTATATCTTATATTCTTAGCACTGGCTGGTTTTCTCTTTTTCCTCCCCCAGACAATTCTAATATAACTCTCCAGAAAATATTATTTGACCACCACCTGGTTGAGGATCACTCCTTTTCTTTGCCATGGATGTGATTTCTTTTCCTTCTTTTACACATATTACAGTAGACATGCAGTGGAGATGTCTGCTTAATTTTGTGGGATCCTTCCATATGCTTTTGCATGCTCTTATGACCATAGGACTGTTTCTAAGGTCTCCAGTCCAGATGGTTTCTCCAGGTATACTATTTCTGGAGTGTCTTTCCCAACACTGTTGAGACAAGTAGTCTTCAGACTTTCAGGTACTGCAGAAAAAGGTTGGTATAAACCATAAAGGCAACCTTTTATCTTAATAATTTTCCCATTCTAGACCTGATTTTTCATCATCTCACATGTATCCAAAATACATGTTACTTGCCAAATAGTGGAAATTACAGCTTTCCTAATACAAAGAGAAACCTCAACTTGCCCTATTGCAGTGATGAATACTTGCGGGCCTTTTGTGTGTTGGCATCTGAGAAATATTTTCATTTACATTAAAACAGGCTGTCTCATTGTTTTAAAAATTAATTAGTAGACTTTGAACACGCAAGGGCAGTCTCCTCAGACAGCAATTACCTTACAGGGTCTCATGATTCCTCCTGACGTGAAAGCCATGTCAAATACAGGAAGAGTAAATGACCTTATGGCCACCAGAACACACAGACACATGTTAGCTGGGAAGAAATGTGTAGTACAACAGATGCATGATCCTGAATACGTTGTTCACAATGGGGGAAAGACAAGTCTGCCTCTTTGCACTCTGGAAGCTGTTTTCCTTGAGTCCAGTCCATCTCCAATACACTTACCTCCAGATAGATATATCTGCTTCGTCTGTCACTTTCCTCGGTATTTATTAATTGTGAATATTACTGTAAAGGAACTCTGTTCTCTGCATGGTCAGTCATTAAGGCCAGGACAAGAGAAAGAATTTCCCTAAGACCACGCTGGGTTTTTCTCCTGCTCTGGGATGGCTTGTGGTTTATTGGTTTATGATGCAAATCACACTGGTCTTCTCTTCCCACTCCAACACCTCCCCGAAAAAGAACACTTAAAGTGTTCTTTACAGATTGTCTCAAAGCTTCAAGTACATCAGCACCATTTTAGAAAATACCGTATCAATGCTGTTAATATTTAAACTCAGGGTAACCATTAACAGAAAACACAGATTACACAGTGCTAGATCTATTTATTAAGCATCCATAACAAAGGCTAGATGGTGCAAGAGCTTGGTATGGTGTTCTTTAACCTCTGGAAGCTAAGTTCAAATCCTGGATTAGATCAGAAGCAAATGTTAGTTACTGTCCTCATCCTTTTGTGAGCTTCGTAAACCACACCATTCATAACATTTAGCAATTCCCTGGTACTCTAATTTTAGATCTGTGTGGCAGGCTGGCAGTATTTGCCTGAAACATCACCCTACCCTGTAAACAGGTGTTGATCCTGATGGGAAGGGAGTAAGTAGGTTCTGCTGACTCAGAAGTGGGCAATTTTACTACCTCAGTGCAAGGAAACTGCTTTCTGCGAGGGAGGTCCTAGAGTGTGGACTGCAGCAATGAGTATATTTTGATCTTAATGCATTTATATTTTATTTAATAGCAAAGCTAAATCCCAGGGAAAAGAAAAGTTATCTGTGCTGCTTGAGTATTACTGGAGAGCAGCACAAAAGCCGTGTGTGCACAGAGCCTCATCTTATCAAATCAGGACTGACATTCATTAATAGAGCTGTCTGAGTTTGCACACTGTCTGTCTGTGCCGCTCCTGGCTCAAGTCCAAAAAGAGTAGTTAGTACCTTTCATTTACACGTACTAGAAGTCCCTATGGAAGAGGTTTACCGGCTTTTAAGATGCTGATTACTTATTAGTGTGTTCACTGCATGTCCCTTTAAGAACCTCCTAAGTGTAAGAAAAGTAAGGAAGAATGATTCTGAATTAATGTGTTTGGAGCACTTCTGAGTCAACAGTCTGTAATTTGAAAGAGCTTAATTTAATCCTCCAGTCCAGCATTGCACCAGTAGAATAATTGCAGAGAAATACTGCTGAAACTCTCTTTTGGTCCTAAGAGACAAAAATCTTCAAGAGGAATCCCTAAGAGACTGAAGTGATTAAAGCTGCTGGACTTGTAAAATCTCATTGTCCCTAAATGCATTTCTCACTCTCTAAAACATACATGCAATTACGCCTTTGTGGCCTGTAGTCCCATTAATAACAGCTGGAATATCGAACTGTCTAGCAAGATCAGTTCATCTCGGTCAATTTGAAAATTGGTTGATCTAGCATGGCCCAAGCAAAGAGAAATGAATGGCTAGCTATTTTTAAAATTTTTACAACTGTATTATGCCAAATGTTAATAGAATTCTGCTGAACAAAAATATCCACTTGATATTTTCTCTTGAAGACCTGACTGAATACACCTCTCGCCTGGTGCAAGGAAAGAGAAGAGGCTTTGCTGCAGCATAGCTGCTATGCATTATCTCAGTGGTATAAAACAAAGCCAACATCTTTAGCTACGGGAGGGTTTCTATACATTGTGACTTCTGGATGATTTGAAATTGCTGTAATGGCTGCTAACTCTTCCCTTCTGGTTTTTTTTTTTTTTAATGGGAAACACAGCTGGGAGAAATGAGTGTGCCAGGGGTCTCTTCTAACTTGTGACTCTTTGAACTGCAGTAACTGTGACTGTAAACAGTCAGCTAAACCACGGGCAAACTGTGCTATCACCGAAAGCTGTAGTAAAGACAGAGGAAGACCAAACTGATCCTAAAAGAAGGCCAGATAGAAGTGTTTTTCAAAACCCAGGTGCTTACAGTTTTGCTGCTGCAAGTGGTAGTTTTGCAGCTATAAGTAATGCAAATGATCAGCAAATACTGAATGCTAACATTTCATGAATACTTTGACCTGTGGCGATAGAATTACTAATCTGTAGGAATTTCCTGTCTGAAAGCACTGGTCTAGCTTGACAAGAGGGCTCCTTTAAAGACTGCGGCAAAAGCTACCCACTTTGAAGGCATGACATCTTCCCACTGATGTTCTACAAGCATTGTTTTGACATGACTGAGAAATAAAGTCACAGGGCTATGAACAGTTAAAGATTAACTAATCTCTGAGATAGAATGATCAAAAGAACTAAGAACCTTTTAGAAGAGACTTCCTGTAGCAGGGGTGAATAAATGATTTGACTCAAAGGGGGAAAAAAGCAGAGGCCAGGCTAGCCTGCTGGGTAACTAAGTGGAGAGCGATTAGATACCCCGTGAGTTACTCACGCCTTCAGTGTGTTTTAAGACCTCTTTTATCTTAACTTCTGCTGAGGTAATTTCAGCTGATACTATACAGGAGACTCCAGCTCATGGCCAGCTCTGGGAATACAGGGCACTGTGTTGGCTCCATCCAGAAAGCAGCAACAGCTTGAATCCTCCTGTGCCTGTTCTTAAAAAGACCAGGAGGGGTCAGGTTTGCAGCTCTAGCGCTCTTCCTCAGCAGCAGGGCAAAGGTCTGAGCATAAACACATTGTTCAGATACAATATATGTGGTTCAGATTCACGTGCCTAGTGTTTACTAGAATCATTTTTCTTTGTAGCAGAGAAAAGGAAACCAGGTGTGCTTCACAGAATTTACTGACAAAGCTAACCAACCGCACAAAAAAAACCTTGCTCACTTTCAAATATGTTTGGTATTGAGAGAAAAATAAATCGTTATTCTTCAGGCAAAATATTAGCCTGCGGTCTCCAGGAACCTGATTCTCCCCCGTGAACTGCATGTTCAACTCTTTCTTACTGAAGTTAGAGATACTTGAAGGTCCTCAGCATTTTGCAGGTTTGGTCACTGAACAGCAAACCGATCAGAGATGGGTTTGTTCAGCAAACAAATCAGAGATTTTGGCAGCTTCATCTTTTAAAGGGAGAAGGACTCTAACAAATTACATTTCTAGGCCTCTGTTTCACAAGAGCTCAAGTAATACCATGTTAACAACCTATAGTCCCGCTTTAAGCTAACGCACAACGACAAATCTTTGCATACTGCCATTTTTAATCTTTGGTTTTTTTCATAATCGTCAGAAAGGAGCTGATTGCCAGGCTGGAACAAGTGGAGAAAGAAAGCATGGATGCTGCTCAGCTGGCTAAGGAGTACGCAGAACTGACAGAGGAGAACCGAACGCTGAAGCTGGCCCAGACGCAGTGTGTAGAGCAACTGGAAAAGCTCAGAATACAGTACCAAAAAAGACAGGGGTCCTCATAACTCTCAACTAGCTTATGTGAGGCAGTTAATACAGGATTGGTCCTGTGCTGGAAAGAGATTTTAAAATAAAGGTCTGTTTAATATGTTATAATACTTTACTACAGATACAGAGTATGTAGAAGTCTATATTTGATTAAATGCTTGCCAGCCAGTAGCTTAATATAATGGATATTTCATCCATTATATAATGGATATTTTATTTCGAGTAACATAATTGAAGTTAATCTATCCCCATTATATGTTCTAGTAGATCAGGTTTCTTTTCTAAACATATTTCTTCCAATTTAAGAAGATATGGACACACTAGAAAATGATATAAATAGTCTCTGTGTTGGGAATTTGGACCATACTAAGGCATACAGCAGGGACAATGTTAATATATGGAATACATGTATGTTAATTTTAGTTTGGTGAAGATTTGTTTAATTATTTTCCTCGTGCCTAAAGTGTTTGAAAGTTATCTTAAAACGGATCTCCTCATGGGTAAAAACTATACTTTGTTATCCCATGTCAACTTCACATTCTTGTATAAAATCTGAGAAATTGCACATTAAAAATGGAAGTAGCGTAATTATTTTTTATCAAACGAGTGTACTGCCAGTAATAATTTGCAAGTTATGAAATTAAAAGGAAACAGATGAGATCAAACTTTCCTTCCTCAAGCGTAAAGGTAGCTGGAGAGTCTTTTTATTGTACTTTTTGGCATGCAAGAAATGAAAAATTAATGTATGAATACTACCATCATAGTTTCGACTGAGAATATGTCGGTAAAAGTACTGTGAGGATAATTTTGTTCTTATTTTCCGGTCTGTTTTGAAACATAAGTGGCTGTAAGTAGGGACAGGAGTTCCGTGATATACAAATAACCTGGAAGTAAAATGTTAGTTTTACTTGCTCTATTTATCCCTGTATTTTCCTAGATCAATTGAAAATCCTTTGTTATACCTCCATTTCTATTCATACAGTATTTTTTTCATTAAAAGCGGATATAGAAAAGCCATTTTATGTTCTGAATATTCTTAAATCACCCTGTATTTTTAAGTCTGCTTGACAGATGCAGCTTGTTACATCTTCATGAGGTTAGAATTCAATTTGATGTGTCATTAGTACTGAAATGTGTCTTAGTAATTGAAAACTATGAACTTCAGATTTCCGCCAGAACTTTAGCTTTGATTATTATCGCTAACCTATTATAAAAATGGGGCTTTATGTTAATCAGAACAGTTCCTGGCAAAGTCTTTTGGCACCAAAATGTTCCCCAGCGATTCCGGCACCAAAGGGACAAAGAAACGCAAGCTGCTCCTTAATTTCTCTGTGCTGACTTCCTACGGCATTCCCTGCAGCACAGGCGCGAAAACAGGCTCCACGTTACCATAAGCCCCTGACGGTGCAGTAGGAGAGTATGAGGAGGTAGCGGGAGAGGACAGCCTTGTCTCCGCTTCTCCTCCCGAGCCGCCGGGACAGGGGCAGCGTACGCCCCCGGCGGCCCTGCTTACTGCCTTACCCCGGCCAGTGCAGAGACACGAAGGGAAATCGCCACTCCGAGGCATGTGCTTTCTGCTGGGATGCTCCACCGGCAGTGTAACACTGTGTTTGTTCCTCTTTCAGAGCACATATTGTTATCTGAGGGTCCAATTTTCACTGTATCTTGTGACAGTTGGAGAGAAAAAACCATAATGAATAAGAAGCACTTGGGATGTCAAGCCCGGGAGCGCTGGAAAAGCCTTGTCCGAGTTTTGTGCTGATGGCAAACGTACCCTGTACAGACGTCAGGGTTCTGCTTTGAGCACGGGACGCTGCAGAATCTGGGGTGCATTATTTTTGTCTGTATTTATGTGTTTTGAGCAACAGGTTTGTCATTTTCAAAATTAATTTGTTGATTTAGTCACAGATTTTTCTATCTAGCTTTCAAAACGTCAGCCAGTCTGTTTGGTGATTTCAGTGAATTCATTAGAAACTGCACAAGATACATAAAATTGTTTTGTTAGCAGACTGGCTTTGGATGCAGATGGATCAGACAGCAGAACTTTACTTACAGATAACTTTGTTCACCTTGAAATTTTCTATTTAAATGCAGCCATTATGTTTGAGATGTCAGAATAATATCAGACCATACTCTTTGAGAAAAACCTGAGGGAGAGCCAAAGTCATGTAGAGAAGTGAAGCTGGGCATCATTTGGGACACGCAGCTATTTGAGAGTAGCCAGAGAATAAGGCTTTTCTAACCTATAGAGACTGACCAGTATGGAAGTCTTCAGGAAACATTTTTACAGGTGTACAGACGCCAAATTTGTGGTGTGATCCAGCTACCAGCCTGGCTAAATATAGAACTCTCAAAACATCCCAAACTAATTGAAGTCAGAGATCGGTATTTAATGTGGACTGAGGCTATTTGCAATCAAATTTTCCTCCTAGTTTTAGTTATGGTGAAAGTAAAAAATAGCTGCTTTGTATCAATGTATTTGCCTGCCAGCATGGATGCTCATGTGCCTGAGAACAGTGACTCAGAGAAGTTGCATCACAATCCAAATGAGTAAAACTGAACTAGAAGTACCAAGGAAGAAGACTTGAAGTATCTCATGGAAACCAAATTTTTAAAGCAAAAATAGCAGCGAAATGGGATTCAAAGACAGGAGGGTAGATAAATGGAATTGTCCAAAAATATTCATAGGCAAGTGAAATTAAAATGCAGAAAAGTCAACATAACCCAGAAAATCATTCAAACGTTGCAAAGAGTAAAAATGGCTGGAACAGTCTTCTGAGAGGTAACTGCTGTATTTGTTTGTCATATTTATGCTGTATTTTCCAAAGAGAAAATATGATTTGTGTCCTTTTGTTATTTAAGGAGAGACCTTAAATTGTTTTGCTAGCTAGGTCCATTGTAAGTATAGCCCTGTAAAAAAGCGTTTTATACAATTATTTCAAAGATGGTTTTACATCGTATTTCACCCAAAAACTTAGAAGCCAGTTTCAGCTTTTGAGTTCAACTGCCAGTGAAACATTCAACTTCATAACTTCTGACTACAGCCTGTGACGACTGCAGTTGTATTCAGCAAAACAACAGCGCAGTCTGAGGCTCTTGCTCGCAATTCATCAGTGGTCAGAAGGCAAGGAAAGGCATGTGAAAGGCTCGGATGGCAACAGAAGTTGCTAAATGCATACTGCTACGTGCCTACAGTGTGTTACACAGATAAAGTGTGTTTCTTGCTATTAGCCAGGTTATTCAGGTTAGCAGAAGTAAGCATGCCACTACGACGACAAATGCATTTGCTTCAGACCACTTTAAGAAAACAGTGAAGTACATGGGTTTAAAAAAGCAAGACCTATGCTTTCCATTTCCTATTATTACTAACTAACTAACTTCCATCATAACAAATGCTGAACAAGCTCAATTTAAGCATTCCAGTTAGCAAGGATATGACTCATGTAGTCTCGAAACAGACAGAGGCTAGGGTGATTTTACACTTGAAAAGTCTGGAAGATAAGGACCTGTGGGTTTGGGTTTGGCGGCTTTTTTTTTTTTTTTTAATCTCCCTTTCCAGGATTATCTTAATTCTGGCTGGTTTTGTGAATTAATGATCTTTGGAAGTGTGTCACCTCCCCCCAGAGGCTTTATGGCCATCTAGGCCTTTGGGAGCATTACACACTCTTCATAGCGGGTACAAATACACAAGGGTACGACACAGAGGTGTTCTCAGCCTTCCTTTGGGCTATGTGGTTGGGGAGCTCTGGCACGTGTCCGTTTGCTGCTCGAACTCCAGTCACAGACCAGCTTGCAGAAACGAGCGAGTCGCAGTCTTAGTCATGGAGTCAGCCAGTGTTTTTTCCTACATAAAATTCTTTGCTCGTTCAACACGCAAGACAGAAGTGTCTAGAGGAGCAGGGGAGACTGCTGTCTGGAGGAGCCTTGCCTCTCTTCTCGTGGAGGGTGCAAAAGGTGCAGTGACCGAAGAAGAGGATCGCGGGGAAAGGAAGTTGGTCCAGGTGGTGATGTAGCAGGAGGAGCGCTGGCCCTCGCCAGCAGAAGCGTGAGGAGAGTTGACAAAACCTGGGTGCTGGCATGACTTTTCTTTCCTTTCCTACGCACGTACTTCCACAGACATACGTGCGCACCCACAGCTCTGAGGGTCTTCTCCTTCTCCCTCCCGTTACAGTGTCCTGGCGTGTATACGCATGGATAACATGGTGGTGAACATCCTTGGGAAACCCATGATGAAACTATTAACTGTCTTCATGACAGGCCTGGACGGTGTGCAGCAATGAAGGCCCAGGGCTGTTACTGAACAAGAACTGAAAAACTGGCCCCCGTTGTCCATCCTGCTGGCCGCCTCTGGGACAAGACCAGACATTGTGACTGCACAACTGTACCACACTGCACATTAAGGAGGGAGGGAAGCAAGGCGGAGTTGGATGGGCGGCTTCGACCTTACCCTTTCCTCCACTGAATCCCTTGGTTTTGCAGTGTTAAACTGGGAGTTATTGAGATGGTCCTTCAGATGCACACCAAAACTGTGCAGCTGACATTTTAAATTTAAAGAGATTGATTATTTTATAAGAATGAAAAAAATCTACCCTGCTTGGGACTGTGCCAGTCACCTCTAGGTTCTTCAGTGCTCCTTACAAGGAATGTCATGTGTTACTCGTACCCGTATGAATGAAAGATGACAATCATTCACAAATTACTCTTAACCTCGACCCAGGCTTTCTAGACTGCACTGTCTGGTGGTTTACACTGTAGAAAGCACAAGATTTAGCATATGAGTCACTCAGCTTTTCTACACGCCAATCATCAGTTCCCGCTTCTAAACCTCAGTTCCTTTAACCCCCCCCCCCCCCACAACCCCCGCCTCTCCCCTACTGAGTAAGCAGCATCAGTCTAGAGCTCAGGTCCGGTTGACTGGTGATCTCATGACGTGGTGTGATGATCAGTGTGCGCTTGAGATGGTTTCCAAACATTAGTCACAGGACGTTTTGTGATTCAGTGGTGGTATACGGCAGCAAGGCACTCTGCCAGGGTGCAGGTGCTGGCTGTGAGATACGCTGTCTTTCTTTGGACTGGTTAGGAAAACACGAGAGCAGGTGGTCTGTGGCTTTAGTTATTTGTCTGAATTTTATATTAAATTTTAATACAGAAATTAGGGAAATGAAATGAGGATGTGTGTGCTGATGTAACAAATGTGCAGCCAGATGCCAGACTGTGCCTTGGGTGCTCAGAATGAGTAAAGTGATATGAGAACTGTAAGTGACGGAAAGGAAGTAGTTACAGCGAGGAAGAGGAACTGATGAGTGAGCTGTGTGCCTTTACTGCTTGCTTTCTTGCTTCTTATGGCTTGCACCAGTGGGATGTATAGGCTGTTGCCCTCAGCCCAAAATTAAGCAGCTTTTCTTTGGATGTTTCCCAAGGCTTTTCTAAGCCTAGTCTACACAAACATTTTATGCTGGAACATTTACTTCATCTAAGGTTATGGTTTTGTCCAATATGTTTAGTATCAACAGAGCTATACTGTGATAAAGATGCTTGCAGCATTGCAGATGGTTCTTCTATAGAAAGATGAATAACCAGTGTCAGTATATGACTCTTATTCTGCTAATCATAGAATCATAGAATATCTTGAGTTGGAAGGGACCCATAAGGATCATCGAGCCCAATACCGTGCCAGCCGCTGTATTTGCAATAAAGATAAATAAATTACAGCCTTGATAAATAGCCTATGTATAGTAAAAAATACACTGAAGCTAGAGCACTTTTGTACTGAAATAAATGCATCCCCACTAATGGGCTTTTGCTGCTTTCACTGCACAAGTAGAGTTTGGTGCTTTTATTAACTAGATCCCCAGCTACCCACATGAAGGATTAGTGATGTGGTGTTCTGTGATCAAAAAACTTCTGCCTGTCTTGTGACTTTCCTACAAGCGTATGACACATCTCGGTGCACAGCCCAGATTTGCCTTTGCCTACAGACGTTCTCCACAGCCATTTCATCGCAGCGCTCTCCCCAGCTTGTTCCCTTGACTCTTGCCTGTCACATTCCTCTGCTGTGCTTGGATAGCTGAAATAAGTCAACCACTCTGACTTGAGTAGTCAGAAGCAAATGCGTCATTTAAAAACATTACCTGCTAAAAACCTGGACTGTCTTGTGGTCAGACCCTTTTGTATTCACGTTCTGCAAGTACGTCAGTATACAGGTTTACTGATTAGATGTCAGTACAAAAAAATACGAGGCAAGTGTTGATATTCATGGAAGAGAGAGGCACATTCAAACATACTCATACAAATACCATTCTAAATGTTAGAGATCACTCTCTGGTTGTGCGTCTAATCAGAAATAAAGCCCACTATTCACATATGAAATAGTACCTCCTTATGAAGTTATCTGCACCAAGAAGAATGTGAACAACTTATTCTTTGAAAGAATTTCAAAAAAGGAGTATCCTTTCAAGGAAAAAACCCCCACATAACAGTTCCCAGCTAATATGAATTACACCCAGCTATGCACTAACTGCTAAAAATGTGCTTAAATCTATTTATAACCCTTTAAATAGCTCCCATTAGTTTATGTCTGTAAAAGATACCCTTACATTTGACTGTATGAGCTCCCTCTGGTGGGTAACGTGACATCTACCACTACTATTACGAAGCAAATAGAGAGAAAATGTTTCGGGTATACAGTTATGTTTATCCAAGTAGAGTTTTGTTTATTTAAGTGTTTATAGCTACTAATTCTTTCTGTTATCTAGGTATAGGACAGTATACTGATTTCTCACCATCTGATCATATCTGAAACTACCAAAAGAGTGATATCCAGTATTTTTAAGATACTGGAGATACTTGCACAAAGGTGTAGTTTTCAACAACACATTGGACAACAGCTAACATGAGCAAGTTAAATGAGTTCTGGCATCCTAGAGAAGCTGAAAATGTTCATAATACTTACAAATTATATTGTAATATCTTTATTTGTCCTAAGTACTTCTGTTGAGTTCAGTTGGATTTACACGCCTGGAAACCTGTCCTATAGGGCTTTACTTTTTCAGAATACTAGTCAGCACTAACTGATTTCAGACACTTTATGTAAAAAGTATTTATTTAATGGTACAAAGAATCAAATATGCTTTAAACAACACAGTACAGAACAGCTAGCTAATGTATCTCTTTTTTGCTGGCAAATTTTAATAACCCTTACATCTCATACAGCCTGGTATTCACGAGTTACACTTTTACAAAGAAAACACAAGTGTTATCTTCCTATTTTTCTCTTTGTATTTAGGTTAAATACTCTGAAGACAGGAAGTGTTAGACTTCGGAAGAGTGCCCTAACGCTTGGGCAATGGTCCAGCCACAGTTCAAGTTTCAACGACCCAGTGTGGTTGTGCTGGAATATTAGGATTGTTTTACCAGCAATGAATTTGATGGCTCTTGCACACCACACAGTTTATTTGAGCAACCATGTTTTTGGAAAATTTGGGTCCCTAGAACATTTTGGAAGGAAAAAGAGCAGAAAAAGAATGCTAATAATTTTGCTTTTCTACTTTAGCTGTTTCAGAATTCCCCTTTAATTGATAAAAAGAGGTTTATGTTTTGTCACTTGGCTGAAACCTGGCAAGAGACAAAATTCTAGTTATGCTCTATGTAAAGGTGAGGCATGAAAAAGAAAGAAGACATAAGCAGGATTTTATTAAAGGCAGTGGACAACATTTTATCACAACAGTTTGTGAAGCTGTGTATCATCTCCTGAGTATGACTGTACATGCAGTGTTTTCAGATGTTTATGATATCATCCTAATCCTGTAATTTCTATTCAAGAGACTGTTAATTCACAGTCTGACTGCCAGAGTGCTCTGAGGTAAATCTACCACTATATTACTGTCCAAAAGGAAATCATCACTGAATGTTTTTCTTGAGAATGTGGCATTTACAAGTGCTTAACATTGCTTCTGAAATGAGGGTGTCCACATCTAAGTGAGTAAGGCTGCCTGGTAGGTAATCAGCAATGCCAAGGCGGCACCACATGGTACACTGGATTTAGGCCCCGGTTCAACGCAGCACTTATGGTGGGGCACTGCGGCCACATCAGACAAACCTCTTGAACACATACCTAACTTCAAGCGATGAGTAGTTCCCACTGATTTGCCAGTAGGACTATTCACAGTAGTAAAGTTTTATTCACACACTGAAGTGTTTTGCTGGATCAAGGCCAGAGAGACCAGCACCTCAGCTTGAAACTTGACTGTTAAAAGTCCATTGGAATTTAATTACATGCTTGGAGTGTTTAAACACCGTGCTGCATCAAGGCCTTTCTGTTGAGCTGTCTGTCAATGAGCTAAGCAGGTCCTCACAGCATCTAATAGTGGGGAGGACCTTCATGCTGTGAGGTGCGTATGAAACTGGGGCATCTTTCTCCAGCGCTTTGAGCTGGGTCTAGATCCAGTTGCAGCTGCCGAACGAGACAGACGCTGGCATAAGATGTCAAAGTAACGAAGAAAACATTCTCTTTTGTCATTCCTGGTAAGCACATTTGTTCCCACTCGCACAGCTGCAGCCATGCCAACCCTTATGAAGTGGCTCTGTAGGGTCATTATATGGAACTATATGAGTTTTTTTTTAAAAAAAGCAAGCAAACACAGAAGAAATGTCAAATATTTACAAAGCACTATAAAATACATCTAGAAATGGCTCTTAACTAGAAGAGTAACAGCATAATACTGTTAAAGAATTTTAGAAATACTTCTCTTGCTTTTCTTTTCTTTGTAAAATTTATCAGAAATACTGGACTAGGATGAAAATGCCATGGGTGTCTCTGCCAGATAGGTCCCATTCCTCCTTTTCTCTCCCTTCACGTACCCCTCCCTGTTCTTCCAGTAAGAGGAGATCTCAGCTGCTTCAAAGATGACATAGAGAAATAAAATGTTTCTCAGAGTTGTGGTTGCGGCACCCTTTTCTCAGAGAAAATCCCCTCTGCTTTTGATGTAGGAATTGGGCAGAGGAGGAGTGCTTGTGCTAAAGGTGTGTTCTCTGCCCTCCACGTGAATGCCTGCTCAAATTAGGATGTGTAATAAGCATATGAAATTTTCAGTTTGCATGTGGTAAGTAGAGACTTAGAGCTAAAATATTTCCTAGCTGAACTTACTCCGTAACATAAGAGCATCAATGCAGCTGTGACTGTTGAGCACACAGATTGCTTTCCCCTGCAGATGCATACTTCAGACAGGCATATATGACCGCAGACAGTTTTGCTTGTGATTTCGTCTCACAATTTGCTTCTCCCATGCTGTCAACATGCTTCCTTTGGTGATTGTAAATTGTGAGGGAGGAAGACGTCATGTTCAAATACAAAATGATTAAACACCTGGACCCAGGAAGGAAGAAGAGACTGCCTTTAAATTTGGCTAAAACCCATTGCCACTTTTCTGATTGCTTTATCATCACTGATAACTACTAACCAAAACCAAAGCTTTTCCTTCTTTGCCTTTCTTTCTCCCTTCCCTTCCCTTCCCTTCCCTTCCCTTCCCTTCCCTTCCCTTCCCTTCTTTTTTCTTTCCTCTTTTTTCCTTTCTTTTTTTCTTTTTTCTTCTTTTTTATCTAATCAGGAGTAGTAAAACATATGCTTACAAAAGATAAGCAACTTACAGTAGAGTGCCTTTATAACATAGATAGGCAGTGAGCTCAGACCTATTATGATATGTACAGCTGAACAAACAAAATGACTATTTCAGTATGATCTTAAGCATTTGGAGCTTTTTGTCTGATGACGCACTTTCCTATTTCAAGAGTAGGAATTACTTAATATCTGCATGAAGCAAGCAGAGGATTTATGAAACACATCATCTTCAGCTAGTCCTAGCCTCACTGGAGCATTATTGAGGACCTTTATTTAAAAACAAATAAATAAAAACTTCCAGCCCCATTTACTTATTTATTAAATACATTTATAAATATCATTTTAGTTACAAGAGTCAATGCCAGCTAAAGGACGAGGTTAGAAGAAGAGGAGTAGTCCACAGTGGGCTTAGATTGCTCACGATGTAATTTAAGGCAAGTTTTCAAAACTAAGTAGTGTTTGGGTCAGCAGCATGCAGTAGGCTCTCCAGGCTTCATCAACAGGGACTGGGTAATAGGGCTTTCTGAATATCGGATTTTTTAAATAAATCAAAATTGACACATCACAGCAAGCCAGACTTCACCTTTGAAAATTTAGACTGACTGAAGATCTCCTCTGACATCTGACAAGGACTTGGACAACACAGAAAGTGCCCCAGTTCAAAAAAGTTGTGAGCAATTCAGATTGCATGTTATCTGGGGCTGATGCTATTCTAGGAACAGAGTCAATAGCAGGGAGTAGGCATTTATTCAGACTGTAAGTGCCTCCTATAGAGGTCTTCTACTTTTCCACTGACCGTATAGGGAGGGACCTTGGGGTCTTCTTGGGCCTCTTACTTACCACATCTCATATTTGTATAGAAGAGCCATTCTTTCACTTAAAACTTGACACACAGCACTTAAGTATTAGCCTTCTGGGAATGCTGTTAAGACTGAGACTCCTGGCACTCTGAGTCATGCTATGTGGACATAAAAAGTACCTAAAACTCTTATTCTGAGTAGCATTAGCACCACATTGTTCTGTCTTCACTCAAAAAACCCCTCTCAGAAACTAAATACATATCAACAAACTATTCTGCCAGCCACACAAAGGTGTGTATGGCATGGGTACGAACTGAGCACCCATGGGCAGCAGCGGCTGCTCCACACCTTGCCTGGCTCATTCTGCCTGTTGCTCTTCATGTGACTGGCAAAAGGCAGAGAGGTCTTCAGAGGACAGAAAATGTGGCCATTTGTCACCAGGGCTCCAGAAGTACCATCAGGGGGCAAAGAAGAAGCCGAAAAGACTTCAGACCTGCAGACCAAACACTCCTGCAGCTCCGCAGAGGTTCTAGGGCACTCGACAGTAAGAGGAGATAAAGCAAATGAGACAATGGAAACATTCCTGCCAAAAACAGTTTTAAAAAATATTACTGTGGTGCTGCTGCAATGAAGATGTATGAGATACAAATGGACAGTTGTCTGTACTATATGGACAACTATATTCAAGAAGAACTTGAGTTTTTTCAGGGTTCAGCCTGAAGCTTCTTCGAAGTGGAACAAGATCATTTGGTACTTATGTAGTCTGTGAACGAAAAATAAATAAAAAAACCCTGAAGAAATGCTGTCTCTGTACTGCTTCTGGTCTGAAGCCTGATAAATTCAAATCCTGGAGACAGACAGCTGACAGGTGGTAGGACATTGCTTTTTTTAACGTGCTGAAAGAAGAAATTATTTGGTGTTTTGAGCTAAGAAATATGGGAAATACACCCTACAAACACATTTGCTCATCTGCACTCTTTGACCTTCAGAGGGTTTTGATGATGTCTCAGTTTAAGAATAGACTTTTCATTCTATCTTAGTAGAGTAATAAAGATCTGGAAAGCAGAGAGATATGCCCTGTAAACCTTGTGACAATGTACGTGGGTCTTTTGGGCCTTCCTTGGAAAACTGTTTCGGACTGTTTCCTTCATGTGCAGAGGACGGGGAGAAAGGCATGCAGTGATATCTTACCACCCTCCTCCCCAGTGTCAGTCTGCAGGCCCTAAAAACCCAGGACACGTCTGCTGACTCACCTCCGCTGCTGCAGGAACTCCTGGGAACTCAATCAGGAGCACACCCACGAGGGAGGGAGGCGTAGCGCCTGGGCTCCCCGGCGTCCTTTGCCATGCCCCCACCTGCAGCCCACTTTGTCCGTTCACTCTGAACAGCTGACAAGCTGATCTGGATTGCTGTTTTTTTCAGTTGCTATTCCAGGTGATTCCTTCCTGGATCTTGTTACTAATTTTGTTTAAAGCTGGGCCACGCATTCTGTGAAGTCAGCTCCAATTTCATCCTTCCTTCTGCCTAATTATTGCTGGAAAATCTGTGTGCAATTTATCCATGTATCCATGGTATGCACCAGCAATCCATTTTGATAGGGCAGAAATGTTTAATTTTAATGCTGCCTATAAACAGTTTCAGGACTGAACTTTTCTGTTACCTGTTCTTTCTGCTAGAACTTTTGTTCCTCATTTCCTTTTGTGTATTGAACCATTTCATTGTGGTTTTTGTTAGAACTGCTCCAACCTGCTGTCAGATGGCTGTTTTACAAGAGTTTCTCCCTCTCTGTAGAAAAATTAATTTAATACCCACACCAAAACTTTATTAAAAAAAGGAATTTATTGGCAGCAACCTAATAACTGTCTTAATTTATTAAGTCAATTAACTTTCTTCATGGGCAGCTTTTCCCTGATTGTAAGAGTCTCTAGCAATAAACTACTTGTTTTATAATTATTCTGCTTTCCAACCTCTTACTGACCAGTTGATTTATTTGTCCTCAATGCTCTTTTGAGCCCCTTCTTTACTTCTTCTTTTTTTTTTTAACCAACAGCAACAACTTTTCTCCTCAGTATAAGCTTATTTCTCTTTCACCGCCTGTAGGGTAGGGAGAGGACTCTATCTCTAGTAGGTCTGCTTTGGCACTGATAGTCTGGAGGCAGCTTTCCTACCCATTTTCCTAGAAGTTTGTTTCCTGCCTTTATCTGATAACGCAAACATATTTTGTACTTTAACAGTTTCTATAAGCAGGATGACTTTAAATTCAACAGGCAACAATACAACTTCTCTCAGCACTTCTAATTTGTTTCCCGGAGGAGTTTTTGGTTAATTAATTCTACCTCATTCCATCAGTGGTTAAAATTTATGCTTTCACTGTAAGGATTTTCCAGGGCATTATCGACCTAAATACCATATTTTTTTCTTTGGATGAAGCTTCATTTTTATTATATGCAGCCCAATAATACTTGCTCAACTATGGTGGCCATCTAGCCAATGAATCAAGCACATCTTGGATCTGGAAGTTAGCTAGCATAGTTGGCAGTATGTTGTATTTTGCTGTTTGAAACCTTGACAGCATCTGAACAAGCTCAGGTTAATCCCAGCTAATTTTCACATTTTTAATGGCCTGCTGCTTATTTTTATAACCCATCAATTACAAGCTTAAAATAATGCACGTGGATTAAAATAAAATCCTTGTGATGTGTTCAAGAGAGTAGCTGTTTGATCAACAGAAACAGGCTAATACCTTGAGAACTAATGAACAGAAGGGGATGAGAAGAACTAATGAAAACTGGTGATGGCAGTTTTGTTGTCTGTGACTTTTTAGTAATTTCTACCAAAATCATTCCAGAAGCGCTCAGAGGAAAGAATTGGAAAGCCTTGTCAGCTTTGAAGACAGTGTCCCCATCACCGGAACATAGGTTAAATAGGTCAAAGTCCACACGCAGAGGGCGAACGCTGATCCTCTCATGTTGCAAGTGGGTCCCTGTACAGCGAATTTTGCGAAATCTGTGAGCGGGGGGAGAGCAAACAAGAAACAGGGCCCTAATATTTGGGTACTGGGGCTCCCCACCCAAATTTTATGCATATATTTTTTGATATAATTTGCAGCCCTGAGGTAAGGGGCTGAGTACTTTCTGTTTCCAGCTAGGTGCCCCAGCCAGGAGGCAACGTGCTGCATTTTGCAGAAGGCCTGGCCTTGCCTGTGCCCGTTGGATGTGCTGTGCTCGCAGACTGCAGGCACTGGAAATGCCACTCAGCACTCCTGCACCCTGATATTCAAGCAGGGCATTTAGGCGGGGACAAGGCACCAACTTTCTCGCACCGCGGCTGGCCTGTGCATACTGAGAAGCACAACCAGAGGCACCGAGATGATGCTCAGGTCAAAGAAGGAAGGGTGGAGTAAGCTGAGCCACGTTCAGGAGGCGAAGCAGGGAACCTATTGCTTGGTTCAACATTTTGGATGTAAGCGGGCCTCAGTTTTAGATAACTAGGTATATTTATATACCTAGATATACCTAGGTATATTTCCAAACTCCTCCCTCAGTCTGGCGTTTGCAGTTGTGCTACTCTATCACCAGCTCATGACTGCTGTTTTAACTCCTGTACCAAATGCAGTATGTTTAAAACACACAAGCTATTTGATATGTGAAATTGCCTTCCCCCCTTTTTTCTCTGGTTAATATTTTACATCTTCTAGCTTCCCAGAAGAAACACTGAAGAGCAATGCTTGCAAATAAATTGTGGTTCTTTAATCTTTCAAGGCAAGTTTTTCTTAAAGTCTTTGGTAATTCTTTAAGGATAAGCTAGATGTCCTACCTCAACTTAGGGTAGAAGTGCAGAGGGGTGCATCGACCCCGGCTAATACAGTGACCCTTCCGAGGACAGACACTGAGCACAGCAGATCCCCTCAAGGCTGGCCTGTGCAAACCGCTGGAAAATTCCCGGGGTGTGAGTCTGCTCAGCTCTCTGCGGGGGCACCTGGTTTCAGAATGTGACGAAGGGCCTGTAGGGTCGTGCTTTGCTTGTCAGGGAGCCCCATCACAGGCCTTGTTTGGTGAAAATGCTGTCTTTCTTGAGTGAGAGACTCATCATCTTTATTATTGTTCATCGGGGTATACTGATTTATAGTACCAGTGGAGTTGTGTCAACTTGCACCAGTGCGCGTTAATTCACATCCTTCTGGTTGTTCCCCTGTTCTAGTAAATCATAGCTATCTGCAGCAGCAGATGGCTCCTCTACAATACGCATTATTCTTTACATAACTGTTAAGATACCATGTCATTTAAGTCATGTCATGACAAAAAAGATAAACGAGACATTTAATTTTAACATCATTTTAGATTTAATATCGAAAATAACAAGACATGACTTAAGAAGGCGCTTCTAAGGTAGATTTCTCTATTCTTACCAGCATCAGCAGCGTAAAAGCTTGGCAGAAGTTGAATTCAAACAACTGCACCACTTGTGATCATCTATAGTGTTATTTCAAAACCAGAAAGTACCTAGAAAATACAACTGACTCTTCAGTCAGCAGTTTTTTGTGCTGCATCATTTCCACTGCAATTGGCAAATAACGAAAAAACAAGCAAGCTGTTCGTGTCCTGACAGAAATGAGGCTTCCTTGGCACTGTACAGCTAAGAACTTTTAAACCCAAATCTATACTGCAACATGCATTTGAGAAGTTTCTACCGGTTTTTAAGTAGTTATCTAAAGTATTTCTCGCCTTATGCAATGGCAAGTATCGCTATCAATGAAAGCCAACTTTGTATTAATAGAAACATGTGAAGCTTAGTCATCACACCCTTACAAATACAACTGCCAACAACATAAAAGCAGTTATAAGTTTCTTGTTGGTAAAAGAACAGCCGCTAATCCGAATAAACATGACTCTGCTGACACATGACCTCTCTCAGTCAAAGTGACAAGATTTGCACAGTGAGAGACAGAACTGGTAGAACCTCAAACCGTGTTTTATTTATATATCAGTTTACATTTTAGCTGATCTGAATGAACTTCAACAGATGGGTTTAGAAGCCTCATATAGGGACCAGCTGGGGAAAAAAGCAATTTTCCAAAGACAGTAAAATTGGTTATTATTGATTATTACACAACAGCACTTTCTCAAAACTGTTCTTATACAAAATACCTGCTATTTCTTGTTTTGCAAGATTGGTGTTTGGAAGTTTCCCTCCCATTCTCCTACATCATTTCAGTCTTCTAACTTCTATTGTGCCATCAATGAAACTGCCAAGCAGTTTTAAAATAACACAAATCAAAATGATGGAGAAAAAAAAAATCTCATATTTCCTGCTATGCAACAGAACAGGGTATGTTTTGAATAGATTTTTAAAGGCTTGCTCATTCAGATCTTAGTGGGACTACTCCTCTGCTTATTGACATGTACTCTGTTAAATGTCTTAGCAGACGAGGGACCCAGTGTATACTCTATTCCATTTTACTCTCTCTTTGGAGTATTTAGCACACAACCCTACAGTTCTGTAATTTTGCATAAACATTACTCACGTGGGCTATAAATGCCAAAGCCTACGTTCCCAGCTGGAGTGGCAGCTCATTTGCCTTCCTGAATGCTTCTGTTTCATTTATTGCTTTGTTCCAGTAACAATGTTAAAAATGCCCCTGGATTGTTCATTCTTACCTACGCCTTACAAATTATTAATAAGGCGATAGTCACTCCTGTGTATCTACATGTAATTTCTGCATGTATTTATTAAGTTCATAAAATTAATTTTTGTTCTACTCTCTGCATGCAAAAAAAGCATGTTTTTGTTACTTAAACTATCATTTTAAGACTTCTTCTCCTAGCACTGAGTCAGCTGTGCAGTTTCTGCTACGTTTCTCTGCCTGAAAGGAATGTGCTGTATAATATATCTCATGGTGTCATATAATAACCACTGTACAACCCAGTCACTAGCTGCCTCAGTTCAGTACATCCTCCCCATTTTCTGAGCCCGTACATGAGATGCGGCAGGTGGTGTCATTTTTTACTGGGTAGTGATTCATAAGCATTTAACTAGAACATTGGTATTTTGTTCTTTCTTAGAGGGACTTCATGTGAAATAATTACCACAATTTCTGATTTACAGCATTTGTCATAAAGTACAAGGCATTTGCATTTTCTTAGGCAGTAACTTGCTTTCACATGGCGGGAAGGCATGCAAATGAGCACTCAGAGCTGAAGTTTTATATCTTATCAGGACCAAACATGACTGTGCTCTGCCGTGGCTGCACATAGGGATGTAAACAGGTTGACCGTGACTTGCAAAACTCCACCTGAAGCCCAGAATCCCAAATTTTCCAACCCGTTCTTAGGTGGAGGGACATGAGGAGAAGTAGGTAATATGCACAGGTACAACACACCCTGGAGAACATTGCTCCTGTGAGCAACTCACAAACCCTAAACTGACCCTCGGTGTTTTGAGAGGTTAGTCAACAGGAGACTGCTCTGCCGAGTGCTCCCTCTTGAAGCCCCAATTGTAGCAGCGTGCTCAGCAAAAGCAGGCAGAGAAGATATTGCTCCGGAGATCCTATAAACAGTCACATCCCTTAGAAAGGCTGCAGGGTCTTGACCTCCTATGGAGTACACCATACCATAGACAACAGCCTTGCACAAAGTCCTAGAACAATCTGCTATGTACTCAGATAGTCTTTGAGTCAACAGAGCCAGAATTTGCTAGATAGACAAAAAGATGAGGATTTTGTACAGGAGGAAAGAGATCATAGTGGCATATGAAATAATATGAGAAAATGAATCTCCTAGGCTAAACAGCAGTTGGAAAACACCTTACAGGGAATTCAAGGTCATGTTTGCGATTCTCCTTATCAGGAAATAAGTGTGTGTGCAAAGAAGTACCCACAGGAATTTGATTGTCTTCCACCTTTCTGGTAGAGCAGCAGCCCTTCCCTCCCTTCACCTTCCCGCCTCTTCATCGCCCCTCTGAATGCTTGTTGAGAGGTAAAGCAGCCAACACGTAACCCAGCCGGTCTCTTCTGGGGACTGAAGACCCTATGTGAGCTCTGCAAACAAGAGATAGGGGCTCATTTCAGGAAAGACACAAAATACGCAATAGGAACTATCACCAACATACTCACAGGCTGCTTTACACAACTACACTCAAGCCTAAGATATGTTTGTCCAGTTTGGATATTGAATCTGGCACAAGGCATGAGGTAACAGTAGGCTGCTGCCTGGTCCAGGATGTCTAAATAAGTCTTCACTGACTTTTTCAGGTGTTTTTGCAGAGTGTTTTGAAAAGCTCCCAGGCTAGGTAAGCTCTGGCTGGGACAGCATCCAGGCTCCAGCAAACACCCAAGACCTGCACTGTCATTAAGTGCAACATTTACATGTTAGCCTGAGAAAAAGCAAGTCTCAAAAGGTGTTGTAATCATTCGACAGTAGCAAGAACAGCACCAGAGGTTTTTGCTGAGTAGATATGTCAGCTTAGTCCCTGACCAGGCAGGTTGGCCTATTTCAGCCCTTCTTTAGTACTTCATCCCCGTTAAGGAGAGGCTGAGGGGGGATCTCATCAATGGGTACAAACATCTGAAGGGAGGGTATAAAGATGACGGAGACAGGCTCTTTTCATTGGTATCCAGTGACAGGCAATGGGCACAAACTGGAACACAGGAGGCTCCATCTGAACATCAGGAAACACTTTTTCACTACGAGGGTGACCGAGCACTGGCACGGGTTGCCCAGAGAGGTTGTGGAGTCTCCATCCCTGGAGATACTCAAAAGTCATCTGGACACGGTCCTGGGCAACCGGCTCTAGGTGGACCTGCTTGAGCAGGGGGGTTGGACCAGATGCCCTCCAGAGGTCCCTTCCAACCTCAACCCTTCTGTGATTCTATGAAGGGAAAGGGGAAAAGAAACAGTGTGTTCCTGAGATAAACTTTGAAAGTGGTTTCAAGAAGCTCCTACCTCGCACCGTGAGAAACCCTACTCCAAAAGGTTTCTAAAAAAGTTTGTGAGTCTCCTCCAGTGCTGGCAGAACCATTCTCCACAGCTGAGGATCATCAGCTGTCCAAAGAAGGGAGAGGAAAAGCAGGAACAGCAGGAAACTGCCCGACTATTGTGTCCTAGGTGATACCCCATAAGACAAAAAATTAACAAAGAACCAAGTTATCAGGAAATGACAGTGTACAATCAGTTCCATTATTTCTATAACAAGTTCCAGATTTGCAAGTACACTTTCCAATTGTCAACTTGCTGTTTTCAGCAACTTTCATCCTCTGGCAAGAGATGACCACTAGTTTGTGCATCTTCTAATGCTCTGTTTTTGAGAAGAGACCCCATCACAGTCAGACCCAGTACAGAGAATTGCAGGTACATTTCTCTCTTTTTTTTGCATGTTGATGGTGATACCTCCTTCTGAGTCTTATTTGCACTGGGTTACCTTTTGCTGTGTGTGGCAGTTTCGGGCTCTTTGTGACTTTCACAGAACTAAGCTAGAGATAAAATCAAAAGTAGAGTTAAAATTGGCCTCATTTTCCTTTCGGTATGAGTTGTGCACTTAAACCATGACTCATCATGGCTTGCAGTCACACCCAAGCGCACGACGAACTGACTGGCCAGTCGCTTGAGAACAGGAGGAAATCCAGATAGACACAGCAGATGGGTGAAGATTGGCTCCCTCCTCTTACTGGATCACCGCAGTGACAAACAAACTAGTAATCACTCCGGTTTCTCAATTGAGACTCCGACTCGGTAATGAGTCCCAGAAACTGAACAGCTTCTGTTGTGGGGCATTTAACGTGCAGCTCTAAACAGAAGCAGGCACTGAATCAACTTTTCCTCTGTTATGGCAAATGGGAAAATGTACAACCTCAGAAAAAGAAAGCCCTTTTTCAGAAAGCTGTGACAGTAGAGTTAATATGTCGAACAGTCAAACTGCCTTCCTGGCAAGTCATTGTGTGATCAATACAGAAGTAGTATGTTATAATAAGAACCTTATGCCGTGAAATTAAAACCTAGCCAAGTATTTGAGTGTATGGTATTTTTTCCTAATTTTGGTATGCTTTCCAGTCTTAGCCAGGTCTTCAAATACATCATTCACTTTTGCAATCATCCTGCGTAGCAAAAGCAAGCTGGGTGATCATAAAGAAGAACTTATTCAAGCAAAAGAGTAGCTTAATTAGGTACTTTAAAAAAATTATGTTATACCATGCTGCAATCATATGTTGTCTCTTCTTTATGCCTCTGTCGGACATCACCAAAAGCAAATGCAATTCCATTCTTCTGGTCCTGGTATATTTACAATAGCCTTCAGACAGCCTAAGTGTACGTCAGTCCTTCAGAAGCTTTCTACCAAAACATGTTAAAATTAATACTTCTTCATGCATTAGACTCAAAAGGCAAATATGCTTAGATATACTGGAATGACAATTCATTTCCATATTTTCTTTCAGAGGGCTTGAAATGTTTCTGTCTAATGCCAGAAAACCTAGCCTTTTGAATCATTTAGCCAGTGTTTTTGTTGTTCATCTGTCTGTCTTGGTTGCGTCTGACCTCTGTGATGATTGTAATAGAAAAAACATTCAGCTTTTCTTTCCTTTCTTCACTATGACTCAACATCCTTCTCCTCTCAGGGGTATGACTACAGTTCTTAGGGAACAGGTCCAAAGTTTCAATGTTTCGCGTATCGCAGAGATTTATGAATCTGCATGTGTGTGAGAGAGAAGCCACTTCTTTCTTGCTTTCAAGGGTCCGACCCACAAATACTTTTGTCATTTAAGAAAACGCAGGGTATCTCCTTCCACAGATATAATGAACGTTCCCTGGGCTTTCCTCTGGGGGAGAGTTTGCATTTTACTAGCAGAGAACAAGCCAGTACTCCAGATAGCCCGACTCCTCAGTTAGAGCAGTTTAGAGTGAAAGCAAGAGAAGAGCCCCAAACCAGACACACATGGGAATAATGCGCTACCAGCTCTTAGTCCTCCTAAACTAAGGGTGTGCAGAGGGGCCATCCCAAGTTGCTAATCTGGGAGACTGTCAATAGACTATATTATAAATTAAAGAAAACAGATGGGCTTTTCTTTCCCTGGTACCGCAAAGGCTGTTTTCTGAAGAGATGACTCTTCCCCAGCGTGACCCTTTCACGGGGGAAGGGCACACGGAACCGGTGGGGGCTGCTATGCATTTAGTTTGGGGGCCTGTGAGTGCACCTCCTCAGCCCCCCCCAAGCATGAGGGGTTTCACCAGGTCTCCCTCCATCTTCCCAAAACCTCGGTGTTTCCATAAATCTGCTTGCAGACCTGCATCTGGCTGAAAGCTAAGCTTCTGCTGGTTTCAGGCTTAGTGGTTTTCTGCTGCAGGGAGCTAATTCACCTAAAGCCCACACAGCTGCGATCCCACGGCATTACTTGAGACTGCAAACACTCATCGAGCCCCAGATGACATACACTGGCTTTCCCACGTACACCGAGGTTTCCTCCCAGGCTTCAAAAGAGCCACTGTGTGATAATGCCTGGTCTGGACAGCCTGGCTGCAGGAATTTCACCTCACCTCCTGAACATTTCTGGTCTTTTCCCAGGTCCCTCAGACCAGGCATTGCTGTCTGACAAAATTACAGCCATTACCAGTTTTACTCCAGGTTTCCAGGAAAGTGAATCCATTTTTCATGAATAAATCAATTGTTTTCCTCTTTCAAGCTAAGTACCCGGATGGGGCTTTTTTAGCTGTCCTGCTGCAATTCTCATTCTTTGGTCTTTTCATACAACTCCCTCAGCCTATCTAAGCAGAGCTCTTATTTTCCACAGCTAGACCCTTTTACGTCTGTTTCCCACCTTTTTGCCATTGTTTACACACGGTTTATAACCCTTCTCACAGAATAAAAAAAAACCCTCATTCTTTTAAAGAAAAAAAATCCCATTTTTTCCCCATTGAAATATTACTGTTTAATTTACGGTTGCTGTTTTTAAAAATAATATCTGGAAAAAAAACAGTTTTAACTGAAAGGCCAGTTTTCATTTTAAGAAGCTTTGATGAGAATTTGGACCAAATTAGCCTTAGATTTAAGATAATCACCTTTATAATTGCATTTTAAAAGACAGTTTACTAGAATAGGATTTACTTCTGGATGAAAAGCATTTTTTCTCTTTATTTATAAATAGGGAATTTAAAAATATTTTCCTTGTGATTAACAGTATGCTTTCCCAGAATGAACAAAAGACTTTTGTAAGCAACAAACTATGAAAAATAAGCATGTGTGTTCCTAAGAATTAGGACAGCACCACACACATACAGCAAAAGACAGTATGGAAATAAATTCTAAAAGAATGTATTTAAAGACTTCAAAAAACATTTTAAAATAAGAGTCAGATTTTCAGCTTGTACATATTGGCAGAGCCCTGAGGTTTCAGTCACTTAGATACATCACATACCGTAGTAGCTCCTTGATAGCTCAATTTACAGTTAGAAAATGTTATCCAAGTATAGGTTAAAACACAGCTTTTGTGTTTGCAAGTTCACAGGAGGGAGTGGTTTGGTTTTCATTTACCGGACTGTAAACGGACTAGTCTTCTATATGACGCCTACAGAAGTCATATTTGGGGTGGATGTGTGTACAGCGGGGTCTTCAGCCTCTGCCCCGTGAAGCCAGGGTGGCGGTTTCCACCAGGTGACTCCTGACACAGCTCGTGGTGTCGACGAGCGCGGGAGTACACTAGAAGCAGGCCACAAGCTCAATTAGTTGTTCCAGAGAGACCAGACCGGTCCCAGTCGGGATCTCTTCCCACTCCACCTGCCATCACCGCATGCATGTCTTGCAGATGTGCAACACAGCTGCTGTACGTATGCACGGAAAATCTGCGGTGCCGGGGAAATACTGGAATTGCTGCACGTTCATGAATGTGATTTACTGCTTACGACACCATGGCCAGTGCTTCCAGGAAAGCATCGGACATACTCCATATGTGCAGTGCACTCAATCTATGTGTGTAAACCTGGTGCGTCTAGGACAACAGCATGTCTGTTACACCTGATTTACTGTGGTGATCTGTACGCTCATTTGGCTTACGACGAGAAATGCTGGATTCGTTACTTATGTCTAATCAGCCTGGTACAGTATAGGTAAGGGACCAAAGACAGAAACCCTCTTCTGACACTGAGGTAAGTGTCCTGCTCAGCCAGAAAAAACTGGACATTTCATGATGAAAGGAAGATGGGCCTTTAGCACGTATTTTTTTCAATGACTCCACAACACTTTTGCTCTAGAAGATTCTGATCCCAGCATCCTGCAGAAGTATGGGGGCACAGGTTCCATTAATCCGTAGTCCTCCGAGTTATGCCTCTAGCCTAACCCAGTTATCCACGTTCCCACCACAGACAAAGGCGTGAGACAGGCATCTCCAAAAGGAGTTTCATCACATCTGTCTCAGACACCTACCATAGGAAGGGAAGAATTACTCCGTGAAGATGCCTATCTAGTTCCATTGACTGCACGGGAGCCTAGATAAGTAGCTTAGACTAGACAGCTAAATTTTAGATGGGTAAAGATAGGTGAGATGAATCTCACCTTTAGCGTTGGGATATGTTGCAATTTACCTCTGGAGAATTTATTAGCCAAGTTTCTGTGGTATGAAACCAGCTTCAGCATAGGAAGAGAGGGCAAGGGCAGAAAAGATCATACACAACATTAAAGATGGCCTAAATGTTCCTTATTTTAGGTTGTGCTCTGTAGTCAACACAACTAACCTCCAGAGACCAGACCACTTTCATCTCTCTGGGCCACTACCCAGCCATAGACTAGCCAGAGCTCAGTGAAATGGAGCCACAAACTAGTGCCAGCTGAGGCTGGTGCATCTAGTGTGCCAGAAGCAGCAAACACCACTAGCAAAGAGACAGCTATAGGCAGGCTTGTTAGGGAAATAACAGCATTTGATATAATGTGACTTAAAATCCCATTAATGTCGTCAATGTATCAGGAAAAAAATCTATTGCAAAAACAAAAAGGACATTTTTCTTTGTTTTCTTCTAATTATATTGTTATTACTTGTTATGATGCTCACCAATTCTGTGAGTGTTCATCTCAGTTTTTATACTGTTTTAGCTTTAAAACATTCACTATTCATCTGCAGGAAGAGGTACTTCCTTGTTTTTCAGCTTAGCTCCCAGATCTCCTTTTTGCTGGTTTTACTTCTCCTTTTTAGGAAAAAAGTGGACTAACTTTTTTACTTTTCCTCTCTCCGGTTGTGTCTAATTTCAGTGAGGAAAGTACTTATTCAGTTCTCCAGTCTGACTATGAGTGAGAAGCAAGCTGTTACGCCATAATTTCATTCCCTATCATGTAGGAAGTCAGCATTGCATCGAGATGCATGCAAGTCAGCATGCAGGATCGAGAACAAGAGATGAAGAACCCTTCTTGGTGGGTGCGGACCAAGATTTGGTAGCCAATCGTCAAGCCTAAGTAAGACCTCCTTTTGTTTTGATTTCTTTTTGTTTTGATTTATTTCTTCTCTCTTCTGTTCCCCTCTCTTTGCCGCAAAAGTCTTAAGTGTAAGACCAGGAAAAAAAAACCCTCTTCATCTAGTGGTAGGTATTTTAAGTTTTCTGCTTATGCTTCAACATTGAGAACATCCTGTATTTCTGCAACTCAATTTCCACCATCTAAAAGTTGTCTTAAAGCTGCTTTCTTCACATCTGAGTACTAGTGTATTGGGAATTACCAACGTGTGTAAGAGCACGAGAACTACAAGTCACAGAAAACATAAAGAGCAACTGTAGAAACTTAGATTCAGAATACGTTAAGAACTGGTAGTACCCAAAAAGCAAAAAGGTCCCATTTGGATATCATTATCAAATAGCTGTCCTTAAATTTATTTGCCAACAAATTGCTTATGTTATTTTGTAATGAAACTCCAGTTGTACCAAGGAATATATTGACCAACTAATAACAAAAAATAATTAAATGCTGCCTTCTTAACGAGGTGAAAGGCAGTTATCGAACAGTCATTGAAGGAAAATCTGTATTAGCCTCTGTCAAAACTGAAAGCCTAAGAATTTTGTTCAATACACTCTTCACATGAGCGGCAGAGAGAATCACGCCCTCCCCCCACGACGTGTGGTTTTGCCGAATCCTGTATGAGATTAAAAACATCCCAGATGCTCATTTTATAATATAGCTGTATTTGGCAAATTGAGGCCACCAATAATTTCTTGCTTAATCAAAATACAGGAGTTGTATAAACACAGGAATAACAGTTGTGTTACCTACGAAGAGAACTGTCAGAGGGGTTATTTTGATTTACGAAGTACTGGATATATCTTGTTCCTTTAGCAGAAATACACATGAACAGATTCGTCAGAGAATTCCCAAGGAAAAGGGGGGAGCGGAGAGGCAACCCTTCCTCCTAGTGGGGGATTCTTCTCGTTTCAGAGGCATCATACCTCCTTCAGAGAATGTTCACAAGATCAGTGTGTAAAGTGAACAAGCAAAGACCACAAGTGTATGTATTTTTAAATCCTTAACTGAATATCCAGTTTTGCTCTTAATTCAGCAATTACTTTGGAATCTTCCATTCCTCGCCCGGTCCCATCCTTTACACTGCCGTTGTTCTTCATACTCTTTCAGCACCTCTTTTGATTTGATACCCTCTTTGCTTCATTAGCTCCAGCGTGGCATAGGTACGTCTTTGTCCTGGTTGTTAGCGCGGATGATCATACGGCTATATAATCCTGTTTGCTGCAGGCCCTTCAGAGAAAGCATTGCTTGACTAATCTCACGTACAACCAACACAGTAGATTGTTTACTTTATTGGTGTTGCTTTTATTTGGTTTGTATGATTGTCAGTTACAAAAGACAACTGTTACTCAGCTGTATTAGCCCACAATAAAGACTCCAAGAATCCAGGCATGTGTAAAAGTAAAATGAAAGGTCTGTCGCTTTGGAAGACAGCTACAGTTTATGTGCCAGGCCTACAGCAGGTGTAACAAAAACACAGACTGACTTTCACCTGCTGCAAAGCTATACAAGGTGTTAACACCTATCTTAAATGTTGTCGATGGAGGAAAAGACAGCTTTTATTTCTCAGACTTCTCCATCTGCATGTGCAATTTTCAGAGGAAGTACTATGAATCCTCAGAGCCTGGAGCAACTGGGAACCCTTGAGTAAGTCATCTGGAACTGCTACTTGGGGTATATGGTTGCACACCTGCTTTTACAGTGCTTCGGGTTGTCATTTTTATTTTGGGTGCTAATGAAGATGTCCGATTAAAGAAACGGAGGCAAAGAAATGCTAACAAAAATGCACCCTACAAAACTGAGACTAAAGGACTTAGAAATGATCCAAGGAAAAGTGAAGCCCATCTGTGAAATGCAGCCACACCCCACTTAAAAAAAAAATCCCATTCAGAACCCTCTTTTCGGCTAGCAAACAAATTAGTAAAGCAGCAGGGATTTCCTGTCTGTTATCAGTTTTAATCTGGTATAATGACTTTTGAAGAAAGCTATTGAAAAGTTCCTTTCTAATTTGCTGTGAAAACGAAACTGCTTGGTTCACTGGGCGGGGGTGGAATCAGTTCTAGATCCCTTAGACCTCCTACCTGTGTAATTTCTAACTGGCTTGCCGCTGAAAGTGAATAAAAGAAGAATTTCATTAGCATTACCATGGTAATGGTAGTAACTCTGTAGAAGAGAGTATTAATACATATAGGAATAAAATAACATAGAAAAGTATGTTTAACAATGACACTCCATGCTTTTCAAACATAAGCATTTTTCCTTCATGGTTTCATCTGTTTCTAAAGGTCAGTCATTACACCCAAACATGAGGGGAACTCCCTCCCCTTTTATACGCACCTACCATTTCTAAATATTACCAGTAAGATCTCTGCTCATACTTTCCCCAAAAATTCTCAGTAAGGCTAAAATGAAGTTTAGAACATCTACTGTAAAAACAGCTCGAGAAAGTTATGTGACACTTAAATACAGTGTAAGACATTGTATATTTCTTATCTGCTTTATTTTATGAGGCACAAATGCAATCTTCTCATTCAAATGTAAACAAAATTGCTAAACTTCGTTAAAATTTCATAACAATGAAATTCTTTGCAGTGCATCTTTTGCCATCATTAATGTTTTATTCAGGATATGCAGCTTCTGGAAAGAGGTTGCCTTCAGTGTTGTCCTTGAATAAACAGGTACATGGAGTTTACCCCCCTCTGATCTGGCCAGAAATTTTTTTCCCTTTTAATATACAAACGAGGAGAGGTTTTTTCCATCTTTCAATCAGTTTCCCTTTGCATTGCCTTCAAGGTGATGCTGGGGAGAACAAGCTGCCCTCTGGTTATTTTTAGCAGAAGGAAAGACCTTACTGCTACTTTTAAGTTGCTTTGGAGGAGACAAATAACACAGCAGCAGTTTCTAAGACATCCTCTTAGCTGTCTGAGGCTGAATTTGTACATGAGATGGCATCACACAAAAATACTTGTCAGGACCTGAAAACAGCATGCAAGCTACCTACAGATAGCACTCGACATCCTAGTCCGCCTTTCAATAGGGATACTAGCTCAACAGTAACACCACACCATTTCCAGTTCTAGCACTGGTGTATCTGTTGCTAGCTGAAGACTATCTCTTCACCACAACTTGCTCAGCAGTTTTTTTTTCGCCTTATTTCCTCTTACATAGCGCAGCACAGAGCTTGATAGCTCATCTGTTTCTGATCAGACCCAGACGAGGACAAGGTCTGTCAGCAGGACACTTCCAGCAAGTCACCCCTCACATCAACGCAGCTTGGGCTTCCAGAAAGCATTTTAGACCACACGACATAAGCTCAGCAAGTCAGTAAGTTACACCAGCAAAAACTCCCTCAGGATGGTACCTTTACAAAACGTTAGTTTAACATTTCCTGGCACAGAAGTGTCACTAATCACGTTACTGGTCAAGCCTGTTAATCGGTGGCACTTCCCAGCACCGGCCTCGCACCGCATTTCGAAAAGAGCAGGAGTTTTACACCAGTAAAACACAAGAAGCCGGTCCTGCCCCGTCACGTCCCCCCCTCAGACGACACACGAGCCGACCGCTGCCCGGCTGCGGGGCCGGCAGGGCAACCAGCACTTTCCAGCCAGCAACGGCTGCCCTTTGGTGGCGCCGCCCGCAGAGCCCCTTCCCC
>NW_008825109.1:18735163-18751830 GCF_000699105.1 Pygoscelis adeliae
GGCCGGCTCCCCCTCCTCGGTGCCGCGCTTCAGGTATTCTTCCCCCGAGGCCTTGTGCCCAGCGCCGCCGCGGGGCTGGGCAGTCAGTCGTTGCTCGACGTCTCGTCCCCGGTTTCCGCGGGTGCCCATGTGCTCGTGCGCTCCGGTGACACAGGCGTGACTCTCCCACGCCGCCGTCCCTGGCCCTGTGCGAAAGGGGGAGCTCGGCCCTGCTGGAAATCCGGCGGTAACCCCGCTTTGCCTGGGTGAAACGTGCAACTGGTGTGCTCGGTGTTTGTTGCCTTCTGTGGGAGCTGGGGAAGCCTTATTTTAGACCGTAAACAACGAGAGCCAAATCCTGTCTTGCTCTGTACAGCGAGATACTTGGCATGCTTTGGGGCATGCTGAAAATGTAGTAATTATAAAAGAATCGTCACCTGCTTTTCTGTCAAATTACATTTACATTCTTCATTTCGGCAATATAACAGTAATCCCAAATTCATATACAACTGGGCCCTCTAAATGTTTGTTGAAATAAAAAAGGAAAAAGCAAGCGTTCTAGCAGTAAAGGTAAAGCGAAGATAACTGTATACACAGTTTCATCATGCAGTAACTTTTGACAGACATGTTAATTTGAGGCACTTCAGGAAGGCACTTTCAGCGTGTGAAAAACATATTTGACTGCAGTAATGGAATAATTGCAATCCAGAAACACTGTAAATTAAGGTTACGCAGCACTCTGAATACTCCAGTAATTGAGTCAGTTCTTTAATCTCAAATATTGTGCCACACTGAAAAGAAAAGGAAAGAGAAAATCCTGTCAAACATGGTGAGTCCAAATTAAAGCAACTAAGATATTCCAAATTTTATTTTGTGGTTTATGAGTTTACCTTTAAAGGTGACTTAAATGGCATAATTATTCTTGGAAACCCTAACGTGTGAGTAAATCTGTGTGTGCGTTAGCAAGTAGTGAGGCCCGAAAGTGGCGGACATGCAGAGAAACAGTTGTCACTGAAGATAGAATATCCACATTGTATGCTTTTCAGAAGGGCTTCCTTCGAGCTAACTACTGAATCCCTCAGTATTTGGACTTCAGATGTGCTTTCAGAGAGCATTTTCCAATTTAATTTAGTCTAAAAAGAACCTACTCTTGTTGTCCAGGTCCATCTTGTGGAGTGAATGAAAGCACAGTAAGTGGGATGTTTGGGAAGTTTGCACGCTCCTGATTCTAACCAAAATGCTAAAGTGGAGGTTTAACTTCCATCTACTGTATTTTTGAGTGTTTTAGACTCAAAAATGTGGAATATCTTGGTGTGCTAAGTATTTATTTGCTTTTAATAGGTTCTAAAATCCTTATGCTAAGGATATTTTGAGCAGTAATAATTTCATGTTAATATAAGAATTGTCTAGTATTGAAAAACTCTTTACCCGATCATTTGGATCAGGTGGCACTCTACGTGAGTTGTATGAGTCCCAGATAACTTTAGCCTATGGTTTAGGGAAACATAGCTCAACAAGTCTCGTTGTTATGTCATTCCCACAACACTCCCCCCACCTTCCCAGTTTTATAAGATGAGGTGTTCATATAGATTCTTCATAGATTTCCTTTTAATCATAGAGATGTCTTTCTTCCTGCACTGGGCATGCTGGTGTGTTGGGGGGGAGTGGTAGGTCAGTCAAAGGATTCATGTTTGTGTCTCGGTGCTGGCATTTTAGTTGTCCTTTAGAATTCGACCACTGAAAGTTTCACAGGGGAGGTTTTAGGGGTAGAAAAAACCTTTGTGCTATTTATAGCATAAGTCCTGTTTATATGCAATCCTTAGTTAAACCATAGGTAACATGTTAGCTGATGCAAATGTGGCTAGGAACAAAACCTTAAGTGAGCAAAAAATAACTGCTGAAACAGCCATGAAGTTGTATGAATTCAGCCTAATATGACCACAGTGGGGATAACGTATGAGGACCCACCTGCAGCTTTCCCTGCCCCCCACCTCCAGTTCAGAGGTTAGTGGTGTGGAGAGGGAAAAAAGTAATAGAAAGGCTCACTTTGCTGTAACAAATCATAGGCTGTATCACAAAAGTAACTCCATCTCCAGCAGTACGCTGTATTTTTAGTTAAGGCCTTTGTCAGGCTGGAGGGAAGTTCTGTTCTTGTGAAGTAATACAAAGGGAAACGTTAGTATTTTGTATAAATGTGAGTTAACAGGTCAGAGTAAGGCTCAACTGACCAGTCAGCTACTGAAGCCTTAGAAGGGAGGGGGAAGTGCGCTATAAAGGGCAAATTGACTTTAGAAGCATTGGTGAAATACAAATAAATTGAGTTTAATCATTAGACATACATTGGAGAGCGGAAGAGGTAGCCTAGGGTATCAGTCAGTCAAAATGCCTTTAAATGAGAGCGTGCATCTTAAAGAATATTTAGTTAGTCTTTAGAATTGTGTTGAGATAACTTGTTTGTGAATGACTTCATTTGAACTGTCAAGATAATGTTTGTAGGTGTTTGTTTGGATTCCAGTCTTGGCCCATTGACTAATACTTTGATAAGTAAATAGATAAAGTTTGCTATCCCTGTTTGCACTTCTTTTAAGGTCAGTATTTTCTATGGTATCATCTCAGAAATACTTATTTACATCTCAGCTAGTAAGGCCATGCCTTTTAATACCGTATGTCAGATAGGAAATGTTCTACAGTTTCCTGATGGGAAAACTGAAACACAGCTTTGTGTGATTTGGTGGAGGTGTTTACTAGAATTATCATTTGAAGTCTGGTCTTCTGCATCCTTTTTTTTGCTTATTATGTAAATATTGCCAATTCTGATGAACCTATGCTTTTCTGTTTTCATAGAAATGTTTCTGAAGTTCTTTCTGATTTGTGTCTGAAATATTCGTAGGATTTTCTTTCCGTTTCACATACTGTGAAGAACAGTTGTGGAAACAAATCTGAGTTAAAAAGCTCATACCAGAAACAAGATTATGAAGATAATTTCCAAAAAGTATTTTCTTTGACTTGCCAATATATTTGCTTCTCAGCTCTTTCAGGTTCTTGTGTCCTTCTAAGTTAGAGTAAGATATGTTAGAACCACAGATGTTTAATTTAGTATTCGTTATAAATATTTTGACATACATACTTGTGAATGGATTCTGACAGTCATTAAAATAATTCATGTGGTTTGTTTAACTGTGGCAAGGAGTAGAATATGTAGCTATAACTGCAAAGGTATTTGTCCTTTAAGTAAAGGCAAGAGTTGACAGTGGATGTTGGTTGTGCATGCTTTACATTATGCCAGTTTACCCCTTACCGTAAGTGAATATTTTAGTATCTAACCTAGTTCTTATTAAAAAAAACCAAAACAACAAACCCACAATTTCTACTAGTATTTTTTGGGATGTTGTGTTTGTGGAGCTTTTTTGTTGTCGGGTGTCTTGGTTTTTTTTTTCTTTAGGTGAACCATGCCTTTAGGAAGTCTGTGCATTGTTACCTTCCCAGAGTAACTCTCTTTGAATACCAGCAGAACTGAAGGATTGTAAGTGGTGAGGTTTTGCTGCAACGGAGTCTCTGAAATCCCTTTGGTCCTATTTCATTTTTTAGCACTGAAATAAACCAAATCCCACAATACGCTTTTTATCCCTGATCCAAAAAGTGAACAATTAGCGTTGTGTAAAATAATGTTAATCTGCAAAGTAGTAACACTTTTTCTGGCTTTGATATGGACTGCTTTATATCATCTCCTGAGGGAAACTATTCAAACCTCTGCTCTGTGGAAAATTTCTATGATTACACAGTGTCAATCCTTTTCCCCATGCCCCGAGTTCTCATATAGTTTGCAAATATTAAAAAAGTGACTATTCAGGCTTAAAACCTGGAAAACAAATTAAGACTCTCAGCGCAGACTTAAAACTTGCCAGACTTCCCATGATTCTTTTTAATTCTCGCTTGTGACTTGACAAGAGTCCAAATGCTGTGGTAAGAATTATGTTGCAGAAATGCAACATAATAATTTTTAAAAAGCTCATTTATGTAATTAAGCTGTGAACAATATACTCCAGGTGTTTAGACTAATAAATAATATAATTTAGAATTTTAATTATGAATGTGCTGATCATCTGAAGATGAGACTTTTTTTAGAGGAGAAAGCATTGTTCTTACGAAGCAAAGCTTACTTTTTGCCTTTTTTAAATCACTTTCTTCTTTTAAAGTCTTTTTGAGCTAAAGATGGAGAAGCAATAAACACGAATACTAAAATGCGTGTTCATTCCTTGTCAGCATAACATGAATCAGCAGCTATTAACCGCTGTAGCCATTCATCTGTAACATAACTTTATTTCCTTAAAAGGAGAGGTAGCTGGGGGCAAGGACATAGATATAAAACTTTAGAAAAAAGCCTTTGCAGTGTATTTTGAATAAACTGTCTCTTACACAAACTGTCTTGTTTTAGCAGTAGTAAATGATAGTTGGCTCCTTGTACTTTACATCTGTGGATGACAGATTTTTTTTTATAGGATAAAGTAAATGTAACTGTCCACCCTAAGGGAACTGAGGGAGATAAGTGACCTGCTGGAAGTTACTCAATAGATCGGCGTAGGAGTCAGGAATAGCAGCCACTTTGTTTTTTCCAAGCTATTTTTTTGGGGGGGGATCTACAATGCCTTTTTTCCAACTGTTCAGGAATTTAAAGTGTTCTAAGAGTACAGATATGTTACAAGCAGACCTTTATTGTCTGCTAGGTGATAAATTAATCTTGCCAGTTTTATTGTGATGGTGTTGACGACTGAAATTGCATCTGGATGTCCAAGTTCAACCAGCTCAGATAGCAGTGACAGCAAAGGTGTCCTGCCTGGGTTCTGCAGGTACTGAAGGGGAGCTTCATTCTGTGCTTTCTCTTATTTTAAGAACTTTACCCGTGTACAAGTGACTTACTGTGATTACTGCAGAAGACTGATATCCAGTATGGTATTAGTGGATGGTTGTTCGCTAAGTAAGTAAAGACCAAGGAACTATGGTTTTGTTTACTTTTTTAGTAAATTGGGTAACTTTTGGGCTGGATCATTTACAGGAAACTTGTGGTAGCTGAAGGTCAGAAAAAAAACCCCATACGTGTAGACTGAGTTGATTGTGGTGGTAGAGCCACATAATTGGTATCTGAGTCTAGGGATGGATAGATAGATAGATAGAAGGTTAGTGCTTCTTTTTAGGAATATCTGAAATGGATTTATTGACCGGTGGAAAATAAGTAAGAGGCTGTTGCTCTTTAAAAGAAAGCACTGACTTGATAGGATGTAACTCCTGTAGCTCACATATTTTTGCCTGGCTCTTGCTAGTACCATTGCTATCTTAGTAGAGCTTAAGACAGAAGAACCACAGGTCAGTTTGTGTTGGTTTATTGCCCCACTTGCTATTAAGTGTATTACAGGTGATGGTAACAAAGTACAGTCCCGTGTTTATTTGGCAGTGAGTCTTTCACAGACAATCATTAGATTTGGATGCTAGACTCGATTGAATCCAAATGCCTGTGGGTTCCCATTGTATCTTGGTGACCATTAGATACTGAATTTTCTTTTCCGGGTCCTTAGATTTACCGTCAAGAGTTTAGATTGTAAGTTTGACAAATCAGCTATGTCTTTCCTGAAAGTGCAAGCTTTCTAAGTAGTAAAGGCATGACCATTATTGATTTCCATGGATTTCTGTGGTCTGATCTAGTGTTTTTAAGGACTCTTGAAACATTCAAACTCAGAATGTTCAAAAAGTATTTTGGTAAACGTCTACACAAATCATAGGTGTGTCATAATATAAACAGAAGCAGAAATGACAGTGATTTGCACTTTCAAACCTGTATCTCAATTTTAAGGGCCATTTTAGTATTCTTTGGCTGTTTGCCTTAGAGTCTCGGAGCCTATGGAGCTCATTTCTGTGACTCATTCATTCTTTCTAGTTGTGAATTTTCTTCTAATGCCACCAGCGGATCTTTCCAGCATCAGCGGGTCTGGCGTTTAAAACATTCTCTTTAGCTGTAAAGCGTACCCCTTTGTCTGTTTGAAATCTCACCCTTTTCAGTTTTTGTGGTGTTTGAGTATAAACTAAAGGACACTGAATTTACCTCTGTGTTAGCTGTCTTATTGTTGTTCTAAGTCATTCTGTGGTAAAGTTCCTGGCAGCTGTCATAGGCAGGCAGAGACACCTCCAGCTGTTATTTTTGTCGTCTTTGTTGGGAAGGAATGATGCAAGTATACAACAAACCAGCTATAAGCATACAGAATTGGTGTTATCTGACTGTTTTTCTAAGTTACTGAAAAGCTTAGCTGTAAACTATATGGCATTTTGGAGGATTTTCCAACATTGATGCAAAATGCAAGATACTCTTTATATCTTCATTTAAAATCTGAAGAAGTTCTTACTATTAATTCACTGCATTGAATAATAGTATGTTTTATTTATTTAGTCAGTTTGGTTGATTTTTATGATCCTGTATGTTTGGCATTCATGATTAACAAAGTATTTTGGACAGAGCATTTGTGTGTTAGAAATTCTCTACAGAAAAGCTGGAATTCTTTGGTAGTTGTCCAGTGGGCACCTGGATAAGTGGCAATGATTTGGGATAATTGCTGCTGATGTTAATATTTGCAGTGAGCTGATGGGTGGTACAGTTGCTTTATTGTTCTAAGGTTTTGAATGTTGTCTTAACGTCTGCATCTTACTGCTAATGCTTCTGGTTAGCCTTGTAATTTTCCCCTTTGAATGGGATTTCTGTTTATCAGCTTTTTGCAACCACAAAGGACTTAATCATTATGGCAAATTGTGACGTTTGGGCTCAACAACACAAAAAAAGGCAAATGCTCATATTGAGTGTTCTCTGTCAGTATATGTAACACTGTGTCTTTTGCTGTCCTTTGCATAATGGGGAAAATTACTCCTCAGCATTAAATACTTGAGAAAGTGGTACTGCATCAAATCCTAACTTTTAGGTGTGGTTTGCTAGGAAGACCTATTGTAAAAGGCATTTACAGGTTTATTATTATTTTAATATATATGTGCATATATATTATATAAAATTATGTATTATTTATATAATACATTATTTCTATATTTACATATATTATTCAAAAGTATATATCTTTTTTGTGAAATGCAATACAAAACTCTTTCCAGGACTGTGTAATTGTCTGAATTTTCAGAGACATAATTAAACATCAAGCAGTTCTTTTGCCCTGTCACAAATGTACGGGAGGTAAGCTGGTTTCTGTGCATGCTTTTGTCAGCTTCAGCGACAACTTGATGCTTCAAAGCTTCCTTCACCTCTCGCATAACCTTTTCTTGTTGACCACAGGATATTGAGTGCAGACTTTTACATGTTGCGGTGGTGCTGCTGAGCATGAAAGTTAATCTACCTTGTGCCAGATTTATATGTGTGTGGATGAGAAATACATCACACTATTATGAGTTTTATCCTGCTAATATGTTCCTACTCTTATGCTATCTATTCCAAGGTAATATCTGTAACTTAGCAACAACAGTTCCTTATAGCTTTACCTGGTCTCAGCCATAATGATTATCATCTTTGGAATATGTGTATATATATATTTTTTTTTTTTAAAGTATCAGGTGGGGAGACTATGGTTTACCTAAAGATTCGCACCAAATGACTCTTTAAAGCAGAGATTGTGGGGGAAGAAAGTAGAGGATCATTTAAATAACTTCTTTTATTCTGCAGTCAGCTAGGAGCTAAAGAGCAGTAGTTGCTACCAATTGTAAGCAATCAGATGAGCAAACCTGCAGTCTAATTTTAAAGTACCTTACACTTACTATACTTCGCAATTGCCTCCATGTTAAAAATATAAGCTAATGAATAACTTTAAATGCATGAGAAAAATGAGTCTTGGATGAGATCTGTATTTGCCAATGAATATTGGTAGGCATCTTGCTCTGATCTCTACGCTGTGTACTTAAACAAATGTATATTCCTTTTTAAAATATTGTTGCAGTGCTAATTTTCATTAAGATAACAAGTATTTTATATGTTCTTTGAAAATAAAGATATACATATTTAGTCAATGAAAAGTAGAGATGTCTAAATTTACTGAAGATATGGTAATTTTACAGGTACCTGTTAGGCATAGTTTTCCTATTGAATTGTATGTTAGCAGGGAGAAACAAAAATTGGAGTTAGTTCACTTTGATAAAGCAGAATAAACTTTTATAGCCAGTATTTAGGAGAAAATATTTTTGCCCTTAGGCAAAATATTTTTTTATCTCAAAATCACTGTCTGATAAAGAATGGAAACTTCATAGTAGCATGCTTGGTTGTGTTTTCAAAGCAGAACTTGATTAATTCAGTTGCAAGTGTTCCTTTATGTAGTTTTTATACTAGCATGTGTGTTTATATACGTTCTCTCCTTCCCGTCCCCCTCCCCCCCCAAGACTATGAGGTTATTAGGTGCGCAGAATTTCAGGTGAGAGGAATTTGAGGAATGCTCTGGTACTGACAGTACTAGTTTTCTTCCACTAACTGAGGGTTTGTAGTTAGTGAGTTTTCATGTTGTTTCTTCTTTAATCCTTTCAATCTGCATTGTAAGGACTATTTTAAGTTTTGGAAGATCTTTTTGGACTCTCCTTATTTTCAATGGTAACTGCTGTATCAAATATCTCAAAGAATATTCTTGCATGTTTTTGTTTCGTAGCATCTTTTGCATTTAGTCACATGCTTGTTTGTTGACACTGACAGTGAACAGTGATTTAAATGTACAGTCATCTGCTGACTTCTGGAATACTTTTACAAGTTATCTGTACCTGCTTTTAGTTTTCCTTACTTAAGTGTTATTTTAAAAATAAAAATAGCGTGGTAGAATAGGAGTTTTAGTCTGGTTTCCAAGAAAATAATTTGTGTTATCATTGTTTGTAGTGTCCATTTTCTTTCTTTTTAGTAACTTGTTGCTGCTTTCATTTGAATTGCCTGAGAGGGGGGAAGAAATTCTGATAGATAATATTTGTAGAAAATTAAAATAAGTAAAATGGACACCTGCACTGGGAGGAAGAACGCCTATAAGGGTCTGTCCTTGTAGGACAATGACAGCATGAGCTTGTAAGTTATAAGGCTTCTTTAAAAAGTACCATTGAATTGTTTTCTCCACTTCACACCTTTTCCCCTCTTTGTCCATCCATAAATGAAATTAATTTTAAGAATTTCCAAGTGCTCCAGGAGAATAGTTAAAGTAGAAGAAAAATTAAACAGTTTACAGAAGAGATGTTCTTTTTCTCTTTGGTACAACAGTAAGTCTTGTTGTTGTGGATATGTATATAACAAATCTACTTATGGACAAGTGTGTTTTGTACTTACATACCACTGTGGAAAATCTAGTTGGCTGTCATGGCAAATACTAGCGTAAGTATGGTTCCATGCCTTTATTACACAACTGGAAAACAGAACGAAGGCATTCACAAGTTTGACCTCTGTTAGTACTTCTCTAAAGTGTTACAGCTTTTTACATTGGTTACATTTTGCCTTTCCTGTTGGATGCTTTTTGTTTTCACCAGCATTTTCAGTCTTCTGGTTCTTTTCCTTTTGATTTCTCTCTTTATCATGCATGACTGTAATTAGATTTTACAGAGAAGACGTGAGAGAAATTTAGTGTTTGAGTGTGGTGTGTGTGTGGTGTTTTTTTTGTTTGTCTGGCTGAGTTTTTTTAAAGGTTCTTTTAAATTTTGAAATGCTTAATGAAATGCTGCATTTTATATTTTGGATACCTCAAAAAAAACCAAAAAACCAACTTGCACCCTGTTTAAAAATAGTGGGGACATAACTTGGCTGATGATATCTTCACATTAGGAAGTACAACATTCTGTCAGAGTAAAGTGTTAAATTGAGTTATGCTCAAATTGGATATTTATTTTTCACTTCTCAAGAAACAGAAGGTAGTGTTTCAGTGTTGAAACCTAATTGGTTTTGGCAGCAACAACATTGGACACTCACTATCAGAGCTTCAAGTAGGCTGCACATGGTTTTGAAAGTATGTTGTGTGCCTTGTGGAGATCAAGTGAAAAGGAGGGTTGACTGTCCTCTGAGTGTCACACACACATACGCTACTCTTCCTTTTAGCCCTCCATGCTATGAAAGTGTCATGAGCTGAATTGGGTATTGGAACTGATTATTTTATAAGGGAAAACTCAAGAGCGGCATATATGATACATGGGTTGTCTATCTGAGGGTTGGGAGAACTTGGGACTTCAAAAGAAGAAAGAAAAAAGAACCTTTAAAGGCCTGTCTGTAACTATAGTTTCCCTCATGAGTTTTGCCTAGGTGTTCACCCCAAAATATGTCCTTATCTGTGCTCCCCACCACCCTGGATTTAGTCTTCCATTTTGTCCTCCATTCCTTTTTGATGATTTTTTTTTTTTCTTTTTAGAGTTTCTGGTAACAAATATGGAGTCATACTTTGTTAAACTGCGTATGCTGTAATATTTGAGGAATATGGTAAGTTAAGGATATAAAGCAAACAAATTAGGAATACATGATTTATATTGCACTGCTTACTTCTCATAAGCTATTATAAGAATAGAATTTCACGAATAATGGCTTCACAGGGAATTATTTCATAAGTCCCATTTAAACTGATTGGAAATTAAATACTTCCTAAGTAAGCAAATCTCTAGTCTTGTCATTAGGTATATGAAAACATTTAAACTGTTTTTTTGCTTTGAAGAATAAGCCGTTTAGGGTTAACAGCACATGGTATAGCTATTGCTTAGTGGGAAAACTCTGACTTGTGTAACTTCTTTTTTTTTTTTCTCAGAACTTTTATTTTCACAAAACAAAATCTTCTATATTTAAGCAAATGCCCCAAAACAGACTTAGTTTCATTGTCTTTGTCAAGTTATAATCTGTACATTTTGTTGCTAAAGTTTGACTCTGAAGTTGAGTGTACAGTGTTCCATGACGGAGTGGGAAAGGCAGATAATGCTGATGCTCTGCACTTTACCGGAGTCCAGACTGGTACTGTGCTACTGCTGCCACTGGAAATGTGGATCTTTTTCTTCTCTCTGTGTTAAAAAGATCACTAAAAATGCCTGTATGCCATGAAAATAACTTGAGTAGTGAGTAACCAGGAGTGTAGCTGGCAGGGTGGTTGGTTTTTTCCCCACTGTGTTTAAAGATGGCCATGCCCTCCTCCCTGCCCACATTGTGAAAGTTTCCCATATTTGAAAACTGAAGATTTGCATTGGCTACACTTTTATTGTTGTTGGGAGCTGGCATAACATAACAACCTCTGTTGAGCAATATAATGATTGGGTAGTCCTGTGTCAGCTGAAGTGAGTCTCAGCAACTGTGTTCAGTTACAGTAACTCTTGGGTAGAATAGTCCAGTGTAATCTAAATGCTTGTTTTAAAGTAACGCTTTTCCTAGTAATATCATATTTTCCTTGCAGGACAGTTCCAAATCTGGTTACATGGTTTCCTCATCGAGCTTTAGATGCGAGGACACTTCTTATTAGGCTTTTTTTTTTTTTTGGTAACTGGAAGAAATGCTCAATCCAAAGACGACAGGAATTTAGAAATACAATGTAAAGATCAGACTTGGAAATGCTGTTAAACTTTGCACTCTCTAAGAGGACTGATTTCTTCCCAGCTCTTTTTTTTTTTGCAAATACCAGTTGATGAATAGCTTCAGGACACTTTTAAAAGTTTATTTCAAGGTTTTAAATATCATAGAATTTTTACCATTGTTTATTACCCAGTAAATACCGTTATTTCAGAACTTTGATGCTCTGTCACAAAAAGGATTCTGTTGCCAGGTCATCTGAATAATAATGATCGATTAGGAAAGCAAACCTTTAAAAAGCATGACAATTCCAATAGTGATGAGCAGGAGAGGGAAAAAAAGGCTGCATTAGAGAATTAAGGCAGGTGGAAAACAGGAGAACTAATCTGCTTTAAAAACAAAACACCAACCTACTAGAGAGAAAATGAGAGTACTTTACCAACGCCTGATGGTTTAGCAAGCAAACTACTTTTGAAAGAAGACAACACAAATCAGTAAACAGAAGTAGCTTATATAGTCTTTTGGTGAATTTTGGCTTAATGCGTCTGTTTTTTATTTCTCTTTACATTTTCATAGTGTTGGAGTCAGAATATACTCAACGAAAAATGAAAGCTTAAATAATTTTTAAGTGTTACAGTAAAGTTACGACTGACGTCACATGAAAAATTGTTCCTTTTTTTGGTCTATGAAACTACTAAAGCAATATTTTAAGATGTACATATTAAGGTTTGGGTACTTCAGATGCTCATAAGCATGTATTTACGTATTAGCATGTATGAAATATTGAGTATTAATCTTAGTCTTAAAAAGAATTAGATCAGGCAATGCATGTTTAACGGTTTGCTTATGTTTTAGTATCAGTAGGTTCCTGTTGGATGTGACTTTCACGTCTACAACTTGTTTTTTCTTCCTGCAGATTTGAAGAAGAGAAGCATGCTTTCCACTGAGACTTACACTACCATTTGTGATACAGAATGTCTCTAAGTGAGAATAGTGTGGTTTTTGCATACGAATCTTCAGTACACAGTACCAATGTACTTCTCAGTCTTGATGATCAGAGAAAGCAAGATATTCTTTGTGATGTTACCATTTTAGTGGAAGATCAGCGATTTCGGGCTCACAAAGCTGTGCTTGCAGCTTGCAGCAGTTACTTCCTTTCAAGAATTGTGGGCCAGGTGGATGCTGATCTTATCATCACTTTACCGGAAGAGGTGAGTATCACTCCCTTCTGTATTTTACCTGCTAGCGCTTCTAATCTGTTTTGTTCAATTCTGTTTTACAGTAGGCTGGTGCTTAACTGAGAAGTTAAGCTAAGAGAGTTAAGAACTGAGGGGAGGGAATTTCTAAGTTGTAAAGCTGCCATTGGTTGAGGTAAAGGCTAGATGGATCAGAGTGTATATCACAGACTGAAGATACAGGAATGCTGTCGTGGGGAATTGTATAGGGGAGATCTTTTCAATTAAGTATATATTACTTTTTAAATTGTGCACCTGATTCAAAGCATGTAAGTTAGTCAAAAAACAGGCCTTAAATGGTAAAGAGGTATTGCAGAACTAGTCCTCCTATATGAAAAGAGAATACTTTTGGAGTAATAAATAAACAAATTAAAGCTTAAAATGGTAATACCTTTAAATCAGTGTCATTAAGATTTGGTTTCGTACGTTTGAGTAATACAACCGTGCTTATATTCCTTGCTGCTTACTGTTGTTAAGAATTTTCTTCTTCTCAGTTCCCCATCCTTTTTATACACTGATCATTAGCCTGATTTTTTTTTTCCTACTGTGTTTTATTACTTTTAAGACTGAGAAAATGTATTGCAATTACTTGCTTTATTTCTTTACCCCTAAAATTCATATTCTTAAATCAGATTGAATTTAAAGGCATTCAGCGGGAATGAGCCAGAACCTGACATCCGTAGGGAAGGAAATTTATTATTACATATCTGGAGCATCCAAGACATTTAAAGATTCCAGTTGGTATTTAGTTAAGTTATAAGAGGCATGAGGCAAGCAAGTGACTGGATTTTTACATGAAATGCTGTGCTTGTAGATGAAAAGTGAAGAGCCTCCAAGTGCTCTGATTGTGCCCAATGGTAGCAGTAATCTGAAGAGTTAAATAATCAATGCCTTTCTGGGAGGTAGTTCATGGTAATCAGCTTTGCGGCTGGGAAATAACATGCAAATTGTCGGCAACTCAACTAGAATCATTAAAGTTGGAGGAAAGGTGCACATCAATGAATATTTAGTGACATTGGAGATTACGTTATAGACTTGTTCATGTACAAGACTGAGCTGAGTGTTAATGCATAGATGATGTATTCAGAAAGCCTGTACTTCAGTAAAGTAGCTACCTCACTGGCTTTGTAACATACTGAGATAAGCACACGGATTCTCTGTTACCAGAATCTTTCTGATTTTATAGAAAATAGAAAACGAAAAGGATCAAGCGGTCTCTTTACAGAGCTTCACTGGTCTTTGCTATTCTCTGTTGATCAATGAATGTGTTATAAAATTACGTTACAGCATAATACTGCTATGTCACTTTTACTCAACCTTCCTACTGTGTGTGTTCATTTCTTCTTATACTTTTTTTCCTAGTGGCTTAATATGTTGATAGCCTGAACGTCTCTCAGATTAAAAGAAAAGTGACGATGGGAGATGATGTGGCAGGGAAGTAGGATGCTGGGGGACATAAAGCCATGATTTGCAGTAAAAGAGGGAAATTAGCGGCATGTAAAACTTGTGATGTTAAAGAGAGAACTTTGCTTTGGGATGATGGAACAAATAGGGTATTGGAAGAATAAGAAATGTACATCAGAGTTGGAGAGGGGAAAAATAGTCTCTGGTGCAAAGCAACAGTGTTCCAATAAACCCATGAAATAAACCTGAGTTAGAAGGGACCGGAGTTTGTAAAGAAAATGGAGGACCATAATAATCCTGATATTTACTGCAATGTAGACTTAAGAGGACTCTTAATGTAGTTTAGTATTAGTGATGCAAGAACTGAATCTGCTGAAGCAACAAGCAAAAATACTAACAGTGAATCTCATGTTTTAATCATTTGATCTGATCACTTGGTAAAAGCATTTTAAGACAACAACTTGAGCTTCTCTTCTGGGAACTGCTGAATACTTTGAAATGAGTCAGTTTATGAAGCTGCATATTTGAGAGAGAGGGAAACACTGATCACATGGTTTGACATGTGATTTTTTTTTTTAACCTTTTTAATCATCCGAAGTATTTGAGGTTTAAAATGAAAGACACCAGTCCACAATCTGAGATACCAAAATATTTTTGGAATTAAAGTACTTCATATATATTGTATTGTAAAGACTAACTGCTGACATCTTGGTGTAGGTTCTGTGTTGTTTTTCTACCAGTGTTTTTACTCTGAGTTAAGACTTTCAGCCCAAATACAAATTAAATAAATGGCTGCTGCAAGAGTTGCTTTTGTAGGTCAGTCAGACCAAGAGTCTTTCTAGCGTTCTATCTTGTTTGAGGATAGCCAGCTAGAAATGTGTAGGAGAAAGTGAAAGGAGTATAGACTGTTTTTTCCCCTCTTGATCCTTCTAGTTTTTAGCAATAAGTGTTTCTACCTTATATAGAAAGAATGTACAGTTCTGAAATAGCATTGTATTTGTTTTGTTCAGTTTCGTGTATGAATGTCACTTGTTTGTAAACACACTTTAATGATCTATTGACTGTACTAAGCTTGAAGACTTCTTGCCAGCTTATAGATAAACTGTCTTTTACACTCCCCTTCCCCACATTATTAAGGATGAATTAATGTGGTGGTGTAATCAGTAGTCTTCTCTCCAGAGCATATTTCAAATGCTATTTTAAGAATTCTTTAGATAGGTCATACGAGTTTACAGACAGTTTTGCTGAACTGTCTCTGTGCAGATCTCTTCAACTTCCTTTCATGTGTTGTTTATGTGTTCTTTAAAAAAACCCCCAACCAACCACTAAAAAAACAAATAAAACAAACCCTCAACTGATTCCTAAATTAAATTGCATGTATAGTTAATTATGTTGCTGGCAGAAGAATTCAGTATAGTTAATGCATTAATATAGCACTTTATTCAGCATAAAGTCCTGTTCATTTCAATAAAGGAGGGGAGCAGAATGTGGGCTTGAGTTTGAGTAGTAATAATGGACATACTGCTTTATCCTTCACTTGCAGGGAAAGGCTAAAGAACTGTCATGTAATTTGTAACATGGTGATCCGTTTAAAGCTTTCTGCCTGATTCCTTAGTAAATCTTTCATGCGTAGAAGATGATCTTGTTCAGCTTGTAACAATACAGTTTTTGTTTATCTCTGGATTCCCTGTTAGGCAACTGTTCTGCAGTAAAAACTGACATGATAATGATGGAAATGTTCAATTAAAACTACCTACTCGAAAGAGGCTTTAAACTGAGAATAATTGATTTTGGTGTACAGTTTTTGGGTATAATTGTTTTCATCTGTGGGAGGAAGAAAGGAGTAGGTGGCTACAGTAATAAATAATCATGTGTGGTCAAATTCCATTTTTTCAGACTTTTTTATATCAATGAAGCGTAAGACTGAGCAAATAACAGTAACTGCTCTTTAAAGGAACAATTAAATAGCAGCAGCATTTTGATCTTACTCTAGAGTAATTCATGTAGAACTTGGGTTTGAAAGGTATCTTTGTGAAGTTGGAATCCAGCTGCTGGTTTTCAGTGTACAGCAGTATTTTTCACTTGTTAGTACTGTATTGTCAGAACATTTTATTAAGAGATTGATCACAGTGAAGAAGATAATTGCCACAAAACGTACAGGATAAGATTGTTTCAGAATGAGTGTGGCCAGGTTTTCTCTGTGGAACAAATCTGCTGCTTTTGTCTTGTACTCTGTCCTGCTGGGGTGAATGCTCACAGGTAAACTTGGGTTCTGTGTGTTTCTCTATTTAAACCCATATTGGCCATACTAATATTTTTTCTTTCTTTTTTTTTTTTAATAGGTGACACTTAAAGGATTTAGTCCTTTGCTTCAGTTTGCATACACAGCCAAGCTTATTTTAAATAAAGACAATGTGTCTGAAGTTTGCAAATGTGCTGAATTTTTGGGTGTACACAACATTGAAGAGTCTTGCTTTCAGTTTCTCAAATTCAAATTTTTGGACTTTAAGTCAGGTCAGCAG
>NW_008825109.1:18751848-18769505 GCF_000699105.1 Pygoscelis adeliae
GTGTTGTACACAGCATTGTCGGAAAACAAACCCTAAAATTGGCAATGTGGATGATGGAGACCTAGAAATAGATGATGAAGCAGAAGAACTTTTAGAAAAGGAATATATTCAAACTCCTGACACAAAGCTCTGTAAAGATGAAGAAAATGCTAAATCATCGCCTGCTCCTCAAGATAATGCCAATCAAACATGTGATCCTGTACATTTAGAAAGGGGTAGTGTTTCCAGCTTATCTTCCCAATGCCCAAAGTATAGGAAATTCCAGAAGGCTTTTGGAAATGACAAAGTTCATACTTCAGAGTCCAATTCCAGTATTAAAGACATTCAGGTGCCACCAATTGCAACTTTTCTTGAGAAGGAAGTGTCTGATAATGATAGCATACAAAAAGCTCAGGAGTGTGTGCCTATGCAGCTGGTCTCAAAATGTGAAGAGACTCAGGTAAAAATGGAAGAAGGGGTGGAAGGCATTGAGAAAAAGGAAGAGTCAAAGAGAGATTCTGTGACTCAGAATGTGTCGTGTCCTGTGGAGAAAATGGATCTTGCTGCTTTCCCCCAAAACTCTGCTACACCTCATGGACTCAATTCTGTGTCTTTTTTACATACTTGTGAGCAATATGGTAACTTGAATTTCAGTAGTATGCAAAACAACACAGTCTTAGCTGAAAAAACTGTGTCAGGTACTGGAGTTGGGAATGACAAAATTGAAAGTCAAGATGATGCACCTTCAAAGGTCGATTTGTGCACTAGGGAAGCCACTAACATTACATCAGCTGGTGATCGAAGCAGTGTGGAAAGAGAGGTAGCAGAACATCTAGCAAAAGGGTTCTGGAGTGACATTTACAGCACAGAAGCCTGTCAAATACATTTACCACCTGCAGTTCCAAAAGAGTGCTTGGAGCCAGTATATTCGGGGAAAAAATCAGAGTGTCCGTGGCTGGGTATCAGGATCAGTGAAAGCCCTGAACCTTGCTCTCAGCGAACTTTTACAACATTGAATTCTGTCAACTGCCCCTTTATAAGCAACCTTAGTACTGAAGGATGCTCCAACAGCTCTGAAATAAGCAGTGGAGATTATGTTCAGGGACAGCAACAAGAACAGTGTCCCTATAATTATGTGATAAGTTTGGGAGAGGATTCAGAAACTGACACCGAGGGAGACAGTGAATCCTGTTCAGCAAGAGAACAAGAATGTGAGGTAAGGACATCGGGTGTATCCCCTGCTTCCCTGTCTCTTAAGGCCCTATTCAAAAACCTAATTCGCAGTCTCTTGAGGGGGTTTTTTTGTGGTTGCTTGTTTTAAAAATCTGGGAAATTAAACTTTAAATAACCATTCAAAGGCTTATATGGAAGATCACTGTTAATTCAGGGAGACTTACATTTTTTGGTAGCATATTGAAGTGGTAGATGCTTAGGTATTAGATCTCTTCATATATTTTTCTGGAACAACTTTATCAGAAAAGGTTGCGAGTCTTAAACCAAGGCATGGGGGTTCTTTTTTAGAATTTTTTTTTTGTCTATTTCAGTTAAACTTAAGAAAACTCTAAACTTCTTGGAATCTTTGTTTTGTAGAAACTTTTCCTGTCCTTTATTCTGAGCTGTGGGGAGAAGGTGGGAAAGAAATGATACTTCAGATTTACTGTGAAATGAAAATTAAGTTTTCAAGCTGGCTTCAGTAGCTGTGTATTTAAGACTGCTTTAATAGTACTGCCTTCTCTAAAACTGAGGTTATATTTGTTCCTCCAACTGCAGAAATTATTTGGCACTTCTTTCCTTTATGTCATTGCTTTGGTAGTGTTTTAGGCGGATGCCATACATAAGTAGTCTAAGCCCAAAAGATTTTACTATATATCTAGAATGATTTCTGTCACAGTTCTTAGAATTGTAGAATTGTAACGTGACTCTCTGTATGATGGATCATTTAATGTCATGAAAATCCAGTTGTTTTTAAAGCACTAGGTTTTTTTCTTTTCAAGATGCAGGGCCTTACTGAGACTTAAAATAAGTGGAAGCTATCATCAACATAGAAAGTTGGCAGGCCAAACAAAAGGCCAGAATTGGCTAAATACATTCCTCATCTTTACATTACAAAGAAGTAGATGGAATCATTGCTGAGGGCAGTACTCTGTCCTCTTTTTTTTTTTTTTTCCTGTTTGTCACCAGTGGTAGCCGAACACAGAAAGGGTTTCTCTGCTTTTTAAACTAAATTCAGATCTTTGACCACAGCAAGGTAACACATTCTGCTACTTAATATACTCAAGCGTAAGGATTAAAATAAACTGTCTTTAGTTGGATACTTCATAAAATGTGGCAATTATTTTGTAAAAGTAAAGATGTTTGCCAGTATTAATCAGGACTTCACGATCTACGTATGTTTCAGAAGCTCCTGCTTCTGTAGCTCAGGTGTACACAGTAGCAAAAGCCTGGTTCTCTTCTCCAGCATTAAGAATTGCAAGACAAATACTGTAACTTCTATATTTTAAGTAAATGCCTGTTTCAGATGAACTTTTCCTGCAGAAAACTATAGGTATAAAAATGTATGCAGCATACAGTCTTAATAGCAGCTTAGGGGAAACTTTAGACTGTATTAGTTGTGTATTAGACTGTATTCTTGACACCCGTTTTGTGCACCACCTAACCATTTTTTTCCTGGAGTGTATCACTTAATTATTTGCTGCACACATGGATAGATTTCATCCTACTCTGAATATGGTTTTGAGGATCTAGTGTAACTGTGCAAAGTACTCAGTTATTTTGCCCGTGCTTGAACTCATCTAGTTGAAACCCCTGCATTTTATCCACCTCACCTGATGGCTACATTAGCTTGCTCTTGTCTCTGAGATTTAGGAAGAAAGATGGGTTGTGTGGTAAAGAATGCTTAAAATAAAAGCTGGAATTGGCCTGTTGGTGTTCGTGTATATCAGTTTCACCTTTGATTTACAACTGTATCTTACATTCTAGGTAAAACTGCCGTTTAATGCACAAAGGATTATCTCACTTTCCAGAAATGACTTCCAGTCATTTCTAAAAATGCATAAATTAACTCCTGAACAATTGGACTGTATTCATGATATCCGAAGACGAAGTAAGAATAGAATTGCAGCACAGCGATGTCGTAAGAGAAAACTTGACTGCATACAAAATCTTGAATCTGAAATTGAAAAACTGGTACGTATAAATATTCATTACTGTTGACTTGAGTCTTTCTTTAAACATCTTGACTGGACATCTGGCAGTAGTTTGAGAGTGAGGTGGCTTACTACTTTTTCCACTCAAGCTTAGAAAATTTTATGAGTCTTAGATGACTTCTTGATAGCAGTTCCAGGTTTTCTGTGCTTTACTCTAAAGTACACACATTTTTCCTTCTGTGGACTTGTTTCCATTCAAGTAAAAGTGCATCACAGCATAATTTTTGGTGAATAGTGTTTCTGAAGCCCATCAGCATTGAACTTAATTGTACAGAATGGTTCCCAAACCGTCATCCCACTCTACTTGTTTTCTACCTCTTTCCCCTTTTCTTGCTTTGTGCTTTTGTTCTTCAGCTCGTGGTATTGCTCATGATCAAATTTACAGTTATGCAATTGTTAGTTGTGTAAGTATTGTTCTTGTAACATATCAACACGGGCTGGTGAACTGTTTCCTGAGTCTTGAATCTTAAAAATGAGACCCTTGCAGAAAGGCGGAAGATACAGCAGAACTCAGGAAGCTGCTTGCCTTTTTAGCACTTGTATCAAGATTGTAGCTGAGGAATTAATGCATCCAGATTTCTCTGCAACCATCTGTTAATATAATTTCTCCTTCTTAAAAGGCAGTAAAAAGATAAATATGTAACTTAAGAGAAATGTGGATAATCTGAAGTTCTCCTGGCAAGAAAATAATTGTGAGTGGCTTTTTTCTGGTCTTTGTTTCTGACCCTCTCATCTCAGTTTCATAGTTGATCGTACCATGTGCACTAAATAGTTCAGTTGTTTAGGGTTACTGTACGCCTAATTCTTGTTTATGGCGTGTTTTAGACTTTGTGTTTATGTACATAAATTTGGTATCTGCATTAGCTAGGAACATACGCAGTCATGTTGCACCTTTCTCCTTATGACTTCAGAGTGAAAAGGAAAATAAAATTAGAGCAAAGTGCCATGAGCTAGAAACCTATTTTCCTGAAGCGGTCCATCATCTTTCACTACATGCACTTCTACTTCTGCTACAAAGGAGATAGACTTTGAAGGAAGGCCTGCAGTGCCATACAGCCCTGATGAGTTGACAGAGCAAGTCATTCAGTGTGCTGACTGAAGAAGATACTCTGGGAGGGAGGGAAATCAGGTGATTGTGTTAATAACAGTTATATTATTCTGACTGAAGAGAGAAGTTGCATTTCTGACAGTTCAGAACTTTCTGCCTGTTTTTGTCATCTTGTCATTTCTATTTGTTATGTAACTTTGTCAATATTGTGCAACGGTTGGGGGGGAAAATTAGAGATTCATCTGCGAGATCAGACCTGTAGTTGACTAAGTGACTGATAATCATAGTATAACACCCTTTCTTCCGTGGATCTGTGCTAGAACAGACTGAATGTCTGCTGTTTGACAGATAACACTGTGCAAGGTCTAGACAATGAGTGTTGAGAATTGTGAGGTGAGGTCTGAGTTAACGAGTCATGCTCTAGGCACAGATATGTTCCAGTAGCTTATTTTTTCCAACTGTGCAGGGAAGTTTCTTCAGAACTTCTTGAAAAGACCTTGTTTGGAGCTGTTGAACGTGTCTGACAGCCACTGATTTTGTGCACCATCAAACTTGTGTAAGTCGTGCACAAATACAGAAACTTTTAAGATCTGTCTAGGCATAATTTCCAGATGGGTGGAAGAAAAGAGACATCTGTGAAAGGTGTTGTGTGGTACATCCAGGTCGCTTCATGCATGATGACTCTTGCCTTGTTCCTGCTTCTCTGGGTCAGTCATGTGTCTCAGACCTGTTAGTCTTTGATCTTCTCATGGTATCCTCTGTAATGTGGCTTTGAGAGAGGATAATACAGTGTAGCTATAGTTTGAAAATTCTTGACAAGTAGATAATACTCTCTACTGTAGCCTGTTAGGAAATATTATTTGGTTAAATTCCTCATCCTGGCTTCCAATATGTGCAGCATGTTGTCTTGTATTAATTTCTATTCGTTGTTGCTTATCAGGTTTTTGTTCTCTCAGATGAAAAGATAGTATTTGTGGTGTGTTTCTTGGGAAAGTCCTACATCTGGAACAGACTAACCCCCTGCATAAGTAGAGGCTGGAGACCAGCTGGCTGGAGAGTAGCTTTGCGGAAAAGGACCTTGGGGGTCTGGGCAGACAGCAAGCTGAGCGTGGGTCAGCAGCGTGTCCAGGCTGAAAAAAAGGCCATCAGTGTCCTGGGCTGTATTAACAGGAGCACAGCCAGTGGTTCGAGGGCAGTGATTGTAGTCCTATACTTAACACATGCAAAACTGAATCTTTTGTCCAGTTTTGACCCCTCCCAGTGCCAGAAGTACGTTGACAAACTGCAGCAAGGTTAGGAGAAGGCCACTGGGATGGTCGGGCCTGGAGTACTTCTCCTATGGTGAGAGGCAGAGGAAACAGGGCTTCTGCTTGGGGAAGAGGTGGCTGTGGGGAGACCTAATAGCCACCTGCCCATATCTATGGGGAAGTCCTCAAGATCATGTAGCCATTGGGAGTGGAAGATCTTCGGCTTCTCAGGGGGTAGTACTTCACAACAGGAGAACAAGAGACATTGTCATAAATTAAAGTGGGAGGTTTCAACTGGATATAAGGAAACACTTTTTTCCAATGGGGACAGGCAGGCAATGGAGCAGGTTACCCAGGGAGGTTGTGCATGCTCTATCCTTGCAGGTTTTTGTGACATGACTGAGCAAAGCCCTGGGTAGCCTGATCTTACCCAGAGCTGACTTTGTTTTGAGCAGGAGGTTGGACTACAGACCTCCTGAGGTACGTCCCTACCCAAGTGATTCTGTAAAAGTGAAAGTCTTATGTTAAGCTCTACTTATATTGAAGAAAAACGCTGTTCGGTACTGAATCTAACCGTTATCTGGAAGAATTACATTTGGTCATTTCTCTTGATCTTCTGTACTGATAATGTCATTTTTGACCCCCATATAATCTTTGCTTATTGATGTTTCAGGTGAACCTATATGTTCTTATTGTTCACTAATGTTCCATATTTGAGAATACATGCTCAAGGAGATGTTGGCTTGTTAGAAACAGCTCTTTCAGAGCACCTGTGTATATTCACATTCCTTGTACTTTCTCACTTCAAAGCTTTAAAATGAGGGTACTTGTGAGGAGGGGGAGCAGAGTAGAGGACACCTGGCCTCAAGAAGCGCTACTTCCCTGAAGATTCTGTAGCTCAGGAGGAGGATGTGTTAGTGAATGACGTACTGTAAGCTGTGATCCAAGAAATGTAACTGACATCTTGTTATAGATACTATAGCAGGGAGAGGGAGTGTGTGAACTAAATAGATTCTTCACCAGAAGAATTAAGAGCTCTCACTTTGATTATTATGACCTCAAAACTAGCTGGCATTACTTTGCAGTATTAGTATAATGCTGCTAAAATAAACCAATAATATTTAAACGTATTAATCTATCAACAACTTCAGATGGGGGCAGGGAACTTAAACTGGAATAACTATTTATGAATGTTGAAGATTATGTTAAACAGCAGTCCAGATAATTTCATCAGTCGATAATACACAGCTGAGTGCCTCTACATACCCAAAATGTACATAAAGTGATTTCAGATTAGGAGATGTGGCAACAGCTGCTCCCAGTATGCTGACAAGTAGAAGTTTATTAGCAAAGCACTCTTTCTAATCGTTTTAGGCAAAAAGGACTGGCAACAACTGCTTGCTTCTCTCACAAAATACCACTTAAAGTTAGTCAGTTCTTTCAAAAAGAAGTTGTAGAGGTTGCAGTGTGAGTTTCTCCTGCAAGAAGGGATGTGAGGAGGACTGAAAGTAATTAAACTTTCTAAGAGTGAATTGACAGCAATAGGGATAACATGCAGTCCCTATGGTTAAGATTTATTTCTTAAAAGCTGTTTAAAACTTTGTATATCTTCAAAACTCTGCCTCTTCTTTGAATTAATTAATTATAGAACTCGAAATATGTGGCATGTTTGTTTTTAGGTTTTTTGTCCTTTTCTTTCAACTGCTTCATTATGGTCTTGCTTGTTTCCTGTCCTTCTTTGCCATTTCCTCATTTTTCTTTATTCCAGATGTTGCTTGTTTCCATCATTAGACCTCTCAGTTATCAATGTCCTTTCGTCTTCAGCCAGCTGTATCAGAACTCTCAGAGAAATTCATGACATTGAAGTAAAAGCAAAAAAAAGAAAGCTGATTTTTAATGAATGGTGCTTTTTTCTACTTGATATTCACTAGTGAATTGTCATCCCTTTCGCTGCCCTGTGTTTGGGAAATCCTTTTGCATTATGTAGCTAGATTGTGAGCTCTTCAGAGCAAGGACAGTCTTATTTCACGTCTGAGAGGTATCTGCCGCTCTTAAGCATGTTAGCTGTGTAAATAAAACTCAAGCATTCAGCCGGTATTCTCCTGTTCCAATAGTAGGTTACCTACCTAGTGACACCTCTGTTCTTGTCTCCTCGATTCATTAATCTGTCACTCCTCTGTCACTCTAAATTCTTTAACTTCCAGTGTTCTAGTCGGTGCCTTTCGACAAACCGGATAGCTGCATTTCCAGAGAAATATTTTGTTTACAATTTTAGCATGTTTTATTTCTTTAACTTTCCTATATTTTCTATTTACTTTAGAAACTCTTCTTAACTCCATTGTTTGTTCAACAGTGGACTTGAGAATTGAATTTATTTTCATCTAGCAGGGTAGTATCAACAGTGAAAATGTGAAGTCTGGTTTTCAGCATTTAACTTTTAAATATAAATCTCTGTGAAGACTGCTCTGCTTAATATTTTGTTGACCCAGTGGTAATGGTTTAAATGTGTTACCCTGTAGAATTAGTGTTTCAGGAATATTTATAGTAAGTGAAGCTAGCTTTCATCTATTTAATAACTACAAATTACTCTTTTGGCTGCCAGCAGGAGTTTTGAAAAAGTTTTATGTCTGAAAAAGTCACTTCAAATAGCTGAGTTGTGACGCTTCAAGAGAGGTTAGGATTGTCCTTTTGGTAGGCATTTGATTGTAGTGCACCTTCTTATTGCCAAATTACTTCTGTTTCAGCAGACCAGATTATTTACGGTCTTGTTTTAGCTTTGATGGGAACATAAACCATAGTTTTTGTGTTAAAATGTAGACTAAAAGGCTATTTTTCTTTTTGCAGCAAAATGAGAAGGAGAACTTGCTGAAGGAAAGAAACCACATTTTGTCAACTCTGGGTGAGACAAAGCAAAATCTGACTGGACTTTGCCAGCAGGTGTGTAAGGAAGCAGCCTTGAGTCACGAGCAAATACAAATACTTGCAAAATATTCTTCCTCAGATTGTCCACTGTCATTTTTGTTCCCGGAGAGAGAACGAACAGCTCCATCTGATAGTGAGCTTGCAATACCAGCATGTATAGAATTGGCAGATGGTCTTTCAGGTGTTACATCTACAAGTGAGCAGAGTTCTTGTTATCAGTGTGTGAAAAGTGCGTGTGATGCAACATACGATCAAGTACAAGAACTGCATCCGGTTTCTGTAAGAACATTGGAGAAAACTTTGCTTGTGGAACAGTGTGGACAGAGCGGTGGTATCACAGACTTCTGTCAGCAAATGACTGACAAATGCACTACGGATGAGTGAATCTATTCTCTTCCTATTGCCAGCCTCTCAACATTGCAACTAAAAGTGAGATTGAGCATTATTGTAAAGTAACTTAGTGAAAGAAAAGATGAAACTTCATCATTTGAAACTACATTGACAATTACATGGTCGTCCTATTACTTGGCAAGCTTTGGGTTTGCTCTGTGTAGTTCTAGAGTGTAATTTGTATGTGTCAGCCTTGGAGTTTTTTCTGTGTGGTGATGCCAAGGAGAGTTCAGGAAAGTTGTTGGAAAGTATAAACTCCGTGCACAGATGTTTATTTGTGAGGAAGCTTTAATTTAGGTATAGAGCAGCCTTCACTCTGTTTTATGCCACAGTACCTAATGCCACTCTGCATCTCGAGAAAAGCCTCCTGACAGGTGTTTATGCACAATGACTTCTATACCTGGAATTCTTACCTCTTTAAGATTTCTCTTTTCCTGGTAGACAAACCTTAAGAAGCATATATAGCTCTGTAAATGTTTATTTTGTAGATGGGTTAGGATAACATGACAGTATGAGGAGATTCTGGCAAGCGCGCTCTGGAACAGCTCATTGCTTCCTGCTGTTCCCATCCCTGTAGCGGAGCCAGCTTTTATTGAATATATGCCTTTGTCTTAGCTCTCCAGTACATAGTTAAGACAACTGGAACAGCGGAGGTGCTGCAGCATACTGCTCTCTTCTCTAAATTTTGTGCGAGGAATAACAACATACTGGGAAAGGCAGAAGTTTGATGCAATTCTTTGATTAGTGTGCATTGGATCCTCTGGCTTCTGAATCCCACGTGCTTGTTAAAATTCATTGCTGTATTGTGACTTACTGTCCGAGCACCTTCAAGCTCACTGCTGTTTGTGATAAGTTGGAATCAAAGTATTGTGACAGTTTAAGGGCAGATATTTTTTTTTAAGGTATTCAGGCACCAAATTCTTCGACTTCAGAGCCTAATTGCCTAAAGTAATCTACAAATGTATTTGTTCTCTGATCACTGGGACCAGTAAAGATCTATTTCAGAATTCTAGTCTTCAGGATACTTTTATGGCTAAACATGTAGTACATTTTCAATGGCTTGTGCTGTAAGTATAAACATATAGAAAGTATAATAAGGAAATGAGCTGGAGGGATTTCCTTTATTTACTCTGCAAAGGAGAAACTCAGCTACTAAAAATAATCCCCGTTTTTTAGATTTTTACATGGCAGTAGATGCATATTGTATACCAATGATGCTTTGTTTTTTAGATGTTATTCTCACACCAGAACTAAGTATTGAACCTCACCACAGAAAACTTTGGTTTTGCTGGTTTACAAAACATGAAGAATCTTGTACAAGCCAGTGGAATTCTTCATTTCCTACCTCAGAATGTATATTAGCTTTTTGTGTCTTTGTGTGCATGTACAGTAGGCAGCAACTAAGCAAAGGACTATTGTAAATACTGCTTTGCAGTTTTATCTTGCAGTGAGACAAAACTTGTTCTTGGCAAGGCTCTTCCCTCCCCCCCTTATAGGTAACATAGCATTAATAAATATATTAAGACACTTAAGCCACTTATTTAAAACAAAAATTAGAAATTTGACAGATTTCAACAGTACGTCTCATAACCAGCACGTAATACAAGTGACTACACTACCTCACCTATGGGATTGAAAGTTGATTCAAATCTCTAGTGATATCCTTGGATTTTCATCATATATAATTACTTTTTTAAGGGGAAAATTTATGTTAATTGAGCATAGCTTGTATAAATCACAGTGCTTGCAGTAATTGAAATTCAGAAATAAATACTATATGGCAGACATCATGAGAGTTCTACTGCTTTGGATATATTTTCAGATAATTGAATTGAAATTCTTTTAAATTACTATCATTTATATATGTTGATCCTGTATATGTATTACTCATGAAGCTCTCTGGGTTTTTTTTTCTCCAGCATCTGTATACGCCTGGTTAATTTAACCCTGCCTTCCTCCTGTGCTGCCACCCTGGGCAGCGTTTTGCTCCTAAGTCTCCATTCTATTTAAAAAGCAAACCAACAAGAAACAATAAAAAACAAAACAGAAAGCCCCAAACCTCTCTACTGTCCATACATAATATCACTTTTAAAGCTGGTGATACTCTGAAATGACGTGGATAATGACGTTAAAGCATTGTCCTAATAGTACGCGTACTCTGAAATGGAATTCCTGGGGTTAAATGTTCGTTACGAAGGGGTGGACCATATACGTAGAGAATGACTGGCCAGGAACTTAAACATATCCAGTGGCCCAGACCCCCGACACGCTTGGCTATGGATGTTGGAAAACAAGGTCGGTGATTTCCAAGTTCGGAATATCCACCAAAGAGTTGTGCTCCACTGCTGCAGTCTGGTGATCAGCCAGGGTCTGAATTCCACCCAGCAAACGGTGCAGGGCTTCCAGTGCAGAAATCATGGCTGTCACTGACATACGATAAAATTCATGTCATGTTTTTAAACCTCTGATGAACTTGATGAAGTTTGAGGGTAGGTTTTTGCCTAACCGGCTGCATCTAAATAATTTTTAAAATATTTATTTAATGCAGTAGACCTACAAGTTGCATGTTGACTTCTATAGCCTATATCATCAACTTGCAAAAGTTAAGAATGAATGACAATTTTATGATACAGAATTCTCAGGTAAATGTTTTGGAGTTTGGTTGGGTTTTTTTCAGTGAAGAAATACTCGATTTTGAAATTGTAAAATACTTTGTTAAAGCATGTTTTAAAATACTTTGGACAGACTATCTTAAAGCCATAAGAGTATGATGGCATACAGATTGTAAAATAAACAGATAATTACAACAGTTGATTTTGTATCTTTCATAATTCAGTATTTTCTAAGACTACAATAAAAACCACTATCCTTTCTACCAAGGCTTTTCTTTTTTGTACAAATCTTTTGCAGTGAAAGTCCTTACTGGTGCATTATTCACATATGTAGCGCTACTAAAACACTTCTGAAAACAGCAGCAAAGTAGTCCATATAGTTTATAAGTTCCTGGATAATACACACAGTAGCAAATTATTACTGAGTTGGAATAAATTTCCTGTAAGTTTATTTGACTTTTGTGTGTCCTGTTCTGTTTGAGTGGGTTTTCTTTTCTGGGGAACTTTGATATTTATTGTTTAATTTTTTTTTTTTTTTTAATTTTAAGGGAGAGAAGAGGTAAACGGCTGATTAATGGGGTATCGTAGGTTTGTTGGGTCTAGAAAAAACTTGGAGGTGATGATTATGTGCATAGTATAGATCAGCGCATGAGACCGAGGTTTATCATCGGGGAAGTTGTAATGATATGTATGTTTATTAAGCTTCTCAAGAAGTATCTTTGTAGATCTGTTAGGTCTTGTTAAATAATCAGTGGGATTGCAGAAAAATTATCCTTTGGGAAACTGTTTATCCTAACCCCCCTCTGTACCTCCAGTACAGTAAACTGTGATACTGGAACTAGCCTTTTCGGTATTGCGTTTTACCTTCTTCAGAAAGCTTTTCATTAGAAGTCTGACTTCATTTAAAGTTTTTGTAACCTGTGCATTTGACGCTTTCAGGTCTGAAATTACTCGATCCCACCAGCAGACCCTTCATTAAAAGTTAAACCAGTCTTTTTTGGGGAAAATGCTGGAAGGCAAGGTGATTGATTATAAACTTCGGCTTGCTGCTTATAATTGATAAGGCAGTAAGAGCTGTATCTCTTTTCTCCAGGACAGTTTTATTCTTGGCATTCATAGTCACTTGGATTTATTTAGCGCGTGGTGCATTTCTTGACCTCAGGAACCAAGGGGTTAGCTTGCACAAGAATGTTGGTGTGGTTCCTTTTTGAGGAAGCTTAAAATCTTCATGCGAGAGTCCGTGGTATGTTTAAAACTCCTTAATATTCAGCAAGAAACAACGGCAATGAACGCTAGAAGGCCCATATGCCAGAGATCAGTACTGTGCAATTAGTTCTGCCTCCGGGTCTTTTTTAGGAAGTAAGAAATGAGGAACTGCTGATAATTGGCACCCTTTATGTGAGCTCTGGGTTTTCATCTGAGCATGATGGAGCTAAGTGAAATTTGTTTAAAGTGAAATAGCAAAATTTCTCCAAAAGCTGAAAAGGAGGCAAAAGCACCTCCTTTAACTGAAGCCGGTTTTGAACAAATTTCTTTAATACTCTTCTGACAAAGGTTTGAGCGTAAACAAAATAGTTGACCCGTACAGAGCAAAGTGAATGTTGTCCCTTTTCGGCACTGAACTAGAAGCTGGGCAAGCTGGACTTTTGTGCCTGTTCGATATTCTATTGTTTGCATATTGATTTCTTCTTTGTATTGTTTTTGTTCTTCAAAAGAATGAGCCTCAGAAGCACACAGCTGCAGTTCACTACCATGAATAAAGGAGAATTTTAATATTGGTACATTAAGACTTGCTACCAGTTGAATTTTTGTGGACAGAACTACAGGAAAAAAAGAAGGGGAAATGAGCTGGTTTAGCAGAGGTTTGAATAAGAGAGACTTCATGAATATTCATATTCATATTCAATGAATATGAATAAAGGCCTATTTAAGCATGTGTTATGCTCTTCAGGCCTCTTAAATTTGTATACACTGCACTTAAGCTTTTTTCATTATTATTTTTAATCTTTTGGAATTGCAAATATTAATCTGAGAGAGTGTGGACACTAGCAGTCATTTTTTCCCCACCTTTAGATAATGGGGATGGGGCAGGGAAAGCAGTGTTCGCCTTGGAGAGTGAAGCTTTAGAAATGAACAGGATGTTTAGACAAACGTTTCTGTTGAGAGCAAGGTGGTGTATGAAGTTGCTGGGATATACTTGGCCATGTCGCAGGTTTAAAAAGGAAGAATGAAAAGTGCTTATTTTCCTGTTGAGCCAGGAAAGATCCAGGGTAGAACTTTTCAGGAGCACATGCTAGAACCCAATTTTTTTCTGGTGTAGAGTAGAGAAGGTATTTTTTACTTATCTATCCCTTCTCCACTGTTTTGAAGAAAAGTGGAAGAAAAAATATTTATTATAATGCTCATTCAGAATACAGCGTTGCTTTCTAAGGATACTATTAAAAAAAAAAAAAGCTTTCACATATACTAGGTATTGTAGGCATGCGTACAAATAGTCCCTATTCCAAAGAGATTTTGATTAAGGGATGTGAGAGAACCCAATAACAGGATTTGTGAAGTACAAGATAAACTATAATCTCATTTTAGTTTTAGGACAGTGTTTTGACTTGCTACCTACAAAACACTTCATTAGGTAGGCATTCTGGGCTATGAGCAGGGATAGCATGACTGCGGGCAGGTAAAAACAGCTTTAGACTATGACTGAACATAAATCTGTTTCGTGGTGGATTATATTGTCTAAATATTAGGTTTACTTATTCTATAATACATTGCCAATATGGCCTCACTTAAAGATTGTTGTTATTACCAGCTAGTGTACTGAGCAGTAAATAGGTAGATACATGTATGTATATAAAAATAATAATAATTTCCCTGAACTCACTAGAAATGCTAGTATCTGCTACTCAGCTGGATTGACACACTGGATTGATTGAAGGGTTCTTGAAGCCATGGCATCCATATAGGAGTTAATCAATGTGTCACCGTTTTCCTGACTGCATTTGGATCTCCATTTGAGATGAAACTGAGGAACCCAACTGAGGAACCCAACAGCTCATACAATATTTCTGGCAATGTCAAGCAGAGAAAACTGCATTGCATGGTCAATATAGAATCATAGAATCATTAAGGTTGGAAGAGACCTCTAAGATCGAGTCCAACCGTCAACCCAACACCACCATGCCCACTAAACCATGTCCCTAAGCGCCTCATCTACCCGTCTTGTAAATACCTCCAGGGATGGGGACTCAACCACTTCCCTGGGCAGCCTGTTCCAATGTTTAACCACTCTTTCAGTAAAGAAATTCTTTCTCACATCCAATCTAAACCTCCCCTGGCGCAACTTGAGGCCATTTCCTCTCGTCCCATCGCTAGTTACTTGGGAGAAGAGGCTGACACCCACCTCGCTACAACCTCCTTTCAGGTAGTTGTAGAGCGTGATAAGGTCTCCCCTGAGCCTCCTTTTCTCCAGACTAAACAACCCCAGTTCCCTCAGCTGCTCCTCATAAGACTTGTTCTCCAGACCTTTCACCAGCCTCGTTGCCCTTCTCTGGACACGCTCCAGCACCTCGACGTCCTTCTTGTAGTGAGGGGCCCAAAACCAAACACAGTATTCGAGGTGCGGCCTCACCAGTGCCGAGTACAGGGGCACGATCACTTCCCTGCTCCTGCTGGCCACACTATTTCTGATACAGGCCAGGATGCCGTTGGCCTTCTTGGCTGGCCGGGCACACTGCTGGCTCATGTTCAGCCGGCTGTCGACCAACACCCCCAGGTCCTTTTCCTCTGGGCAGCTTTCCAGCCACTCTTCCCCAAGCCTGTAGCGTTGCATGGGGTTGCTGTGGCCCAAGTGCAGGACCCGGCACTTGGCCTTGTTGAATCTCATACAACTGGCCTCGGCCCATCGATCCAGCCTGTCCAGGTCCCTCTGCAGAGCCTTCCTACCCTCGAGCAGATCAACACTGCCGCCTAACTTGGTGTCGTCTGCAAACTTACTGAGGGTGCACTCGATCCCCTCACCCAGATCATTGATAAAGATATTGAACAAGACCGGCCCCAAAACGGAGCCCTGGGGAACACCGCTCATGACCGGACGCCAACTGGATTGAACTCCATTCACCACAAATATTCTCTAGGAAGTCTTGAGGCTGTGTTTATAAAAATTCGCTAGAAGCTGAGTATTTGCTTGTAGGTAGTCTTTAGCTGCTGTTATCAGATAAAAGTATTGTCTGCATGTAGTGATTTTTTTCCCGTCAGCTGGTGAGAAGCTTTTTCTGAGTGCTAAAGCAAGTGAAGAGCTTCCACCTTTCTGTGTATATATATATAGATGTATAAAAATGAGGATACAGATGAAAACTATCAACAAGTTTTTACAGGTTCTAGTAGCAATTTAAGACTTCTTGTAACTTGCACGTTTTTTGCTAATGAAAAACTGACTGACCAGTGATTTCATAATGTTCCAAAAGTAGAAGGTCAAAATAAATGTATTTGTAATGCCTATAGAGGATATCAGAAAAATGTCATCTGCTTTTGGGATTTCAGTTGGAACCAAATTAAACAAGGAACTTCTTTCTTTGTTCTCTTGGGTTTTTAACTAAAAAAAAAAAAAACAACACACAAAAACCAAAACAGAAAAAGCACCAAAGGAAATAAAACCAAGAAGTGTCAGATTCTGGAAGACAGAAGTTGGTAACTTACAGGATTTCTGCATCAAAAAAAAAAAAAGACTTTTCCATTATTTTCTTAACAGGAAAGCAGGTTTCTAGTTTTGTTTTCATGGAAATTTATCACAATTTTCACTTTCTTACAACTCGGCTTTCCGCAAAAGTATATAATTTCATGAAGAGCCACTTTGAGAACAGAAGAACCTTGATGCCTGAATAATTTGGGATGTGAAGATTTTATTTCTGTAACTTTTTTTCTTCCAGGCTGCTAATACCTGCCATGAAAATAAGGGCTAGTGAGGGTCTTAGGTGTATAATTTGGATTCCCACATCCCTATTTCATACAGTTAAATAAAACCTGATTTTTGAGAGTGCTTTTTCTTTTATTTGTGCTATATGGTGAACAGGTCCTTTGTCATCAGAAAGATCTACTGGTTTCGGATGGGGGGGGTGGGCCGAAGGGCAGCCAACTAGGACCAAGTCCAACCTAGGACTCCTTATGGAGGTCTTGCTCATGTTTTAAATAAGGCCCTGAGCCTTGCTCGCTGAGCTAGAATGTGAGCACACAGATGTGTCCATGCATCTCTCTTGATCACTCGTGCTTTGAGAAGCCCGCATCATTAATGGCCTGAAGTTGCACCAGGGGAGGTTTAGATTGGACATGAGGAAAAATTTTGTTACTGAAAGAGTGGTTAAACATTGGAACAGGCTGCCCAGGGGAGTGGTTGAGTCCCCATCCCTGGAGGTATTTAAAAGACGTGTAGATGAGGCGCTTAGGGACATGGTTTAGTGGGCATGGTGGTGTTGGGTTGACGGTTGGACTCGATGATCTTAGAGGTCTATAAGACGATAGAATCATCACCTTAATGATTCTATGATTCTATGATTTTCGTTCTACAGATGCTAAGTATCCAGTGGCTTCTTCCATAGTTTGAACCGTGCAGTCTATTTTCTTCTTTAAACTATAGATGGCAGCCTAATACTGTGCACTGCCTGCGCTGCTACTTCTCAAAGTGAGAACAGCTAAATCGACATCTGTTGGTTTTAAAAACCCAAAAAACTAGTGGAAAAGTGAATTCAAATTATTTTTATAAAAATAATTTAGAAGATAAATTTCAATATCTAGCTTTTCAACCTGCAAATTATGTTTAATACTCACCTTACTAATTTCAACAGGTTAGTGATGCAAATGCAGCATACTGATAACTGACGACATACTGAATTCCGAAAGCATACATTCTGCCCATAACTTTTCGTTCTTGAAGTATATCGTATCTTATGGACTTGAATTCAAGACAGAAACGAGAACAACAGTAAAAATAATTAACAAAACATTTCCTGAGGCTTTCTGCATTGTGAATGTACCAAAGTTGTAGAGGACGTTGAAGTTTGCCTTGGGGCCTGGCCTAACAGCATTTTAGCACCTTTTTAATATTAAATGTGCTATTAGTTCAAGGAGCTTACGTTACTTCTTGCACCTCGAATACTGTGTTCAGTTTTGGGCCCCTCACTACAAGAAGGACGTTGAGGTGTTGGAGCGTGTCCAGAGAAGGGCAACGAGGCTGGGGAGGGGTCTATGATTCTATGATTCT
>NW_008825109.1:18769692-18798114 GCF_000699105.1 Pygoscelis adeliae
CCATCCCTGGAAGTATTTAAAAGACGTGTAGATGAGGCGCTTAGGGACATGGTTTAGTAGGCATGGTGGTGTTGGGTTGACGGTTGGACTCGATGATCTTGGAGGTCTCTTCCAACCTTAATGATTCTATGATTCTATGATTCTTTTCTAAAAGAGAAGAGGTCTTCTGTGAATTTATTCTGTGCCAGCATTGGGCCTTTTAAATATAAATAGGGACAGAAATAGATTATGGTTTAAAAATCAAGCTACTATTTTCTAAATCATGCGACTTTGCTTTATGAGACTCGATCTAATAGCACCCCTAGTTTGTGGTCAAGAAATTATGATCTTGTCAGTTTGTGCATACTGCGCAGCAAGGTATTGGGAGGTAATTTCTACAAACAAAGTTGGGGTTGATTCTGTTCCCTCTTTCCCCCTTCCTGGTGGAGACTCTTCTTCCTGGGCGCTGCTCTGAAGAAGAAAAATGCTGTTTTCAAACAAGCAAAATGGTACCAGGTTATACCAAGTGTTTGGTATAAACAAACGGAACAAACCAAGCTTTGGAAGAAAAGATTTGATTTTGCACATTTAACACAGCGTCAGCTGCAGCTCCCAGTTGATGCTGTGTAACGCTGCCCACAAAGAAAGGGGCAAGGATAAAGAATTAGTTGAGATAAAATAGATTCCTATGTTTAATTATTTTGCTGTGAAACTATGGTAGTATCATTCATGTTGATGTCAGTATGCTAGATTAAGCCTAAGAGTGTATATTAAAGAAGAATGAAGAAGTTACAAGCTAGTATTTCAGTCGTAGGCTGAAGCTCTGTGTAGTTCTTAATTGCTTATATAGATAAAATACTTGAAAACTCAGTAACACACAGATGCTAACAGTAACTTCTCCCATATCCTTTTTTCCCTCATCAGCTTAAAAAACCCCAAACTTCTTAGTTCATGTGTGTGTGGCAACATTTTCTGCCATAATATTACCAAAAATACAGTTACCTTTTTATATAACTCTTCCTATAGACACAGTAATAGAAGTGCTTTTAGGGATATTAATTTGCTTGAAAAATGACAAGCTAAACCAGAAAACAGCTTTTTGTCTGAACAATGTATAGAAAAGTCTTTGTTCTCAATGTATTAAAATGCAAATGTTAAAAGCAAGAACGTACAGATGTCATAAAAAGAAAATCCTTATTTCAAAGCTGATATATTCCCCTATTACTTTACAGCTATGAGAAATTTCCAAGTATTTCAAATGCTTTTCCTAAGTAACGGAAAATGACCTGTGTCTAATTCCCATCTCAAAAATAGCTTTAAAAAAATCCTTTATTTGAGCTGTCAAAAATTATTTCTGCCCCATCTTAAAATCAAACGGTTATACTTCAGCCCAGAGAGTATATTTAACACTGGACTATAAAACTCTGAAAATACAGCCTGAACCATTGATGCAACCAAGCAATAAAACAAGATGGCGCATTAATCCTTCTTTACTCTTTTCCTATTATGTTGATCTGAAGATCTGGTATCTGATCCCAGAAATATTCCTTGTTGACTGGATTACCCTGTGGAGCGCTTAATGGGGAAAAAATAAACTGGGGGGAGGAAGGCTCAATGCTGCAACTGAGGCGCTTGCCACGCAGTCATTCCAATACTTTTGGAGATATTCTTATGGCTGAGATCTTGCTTGCAGGCTCACAAATTTAGGAAATCTATCAATCAAAAAAAAAAAGTTACGCCGAGAACCCAGCTGCTGTGCATTGTTGGGAGTTTGGGTTTGTTTCCCAAAGGAGTTGTGATTTGAGGCTGAGGCTGAGAGATCCAACAGCTGCTGTTTGGGGTTGGCATTTCGGCCTTACAACTTTTTGATGTGCAAATTCTTCCAGGGAAAATACCTCGGGGAGAAACATGATCTCACATACCGCTGCAGGAGGCATCACATTGTCAAAATTGTTCATTCGTAGCCATCTTCTACAGGTGGCCTATCGCTTGAAAATAGTCGTGTTAGTGCTGAATGCATTGTAGCTATCTATGCTAAGTTCTTATCTTAAAAAAACAATTCTTGGATTTTGTTCTCGCATTAGAAAACAAGTTGCAGCAGCTGGAGACATAGTCATTCCAGCTGATGCACATATGAATGATTGCAAAAGTACTTTAAAAGTCAAATTATTCATAAGCAATGGCGGTTTTAATTTTCCCTTTAAATCTCAAGTCAGACTGAGCAATGCTGATGAATAAGTTTGATGTCTCTCGGCACCGCAACATCCTTTATGTTCAGAATCACTGATGGGATACTGACAGAAGTCAGCTAGGTCACGGACCTTGCATCAACATTGTTAGCTAGCTGATAAAGGAAAAAAAAAAACCCTTTGCACAAGCTTCCTGGTTTTGTAATGTCCTTTTTTCCTTTCTCTTCTTCCCAATTTGCGACTTGTCATACAAAAGAAGAATCCTAATCCTGCGTGTGCTGCAGGACCATCATCCTGCAACATCACCAGTCAAGTCTATGAGCTAGTAGGATCCAGGACTATACTCTCCTCCCTGTTCACTAGAATGTGATTTATGATTTATTTTTTTATAAATCAGAAAATTATTGTGCAAGACTTAAGAGAAGTCTTGTGCTTTTGCTGATTTTCTCCTGCTATTTTTATCCCCTTTAAAGCCTATTTTGTACTATTCAGATAGGAATTTAAACATGTGAAAAAGTGATGTAATATTAGTCATGACTTGTCCCACACAATTTTTAAAATGATGGCTTAATCATTTCAGGTTTTAACAACTGTAACCCTAAACTGTAAATTAGACTAGGTATGGTACATCCTTATTTTTTACTGAATGGTGGTCATCAAAATAGGTGCTTTTGTGTTATGTTCCATTATTCCCACTGTCTTCAACGTTAGCACTGAACAGTCATGAATCTAAATGGATAAACTACCGTGGCAGGGCAAATTGCATGTGTAGCTCAAGAGCTGCAGCTTCAGCATCCCCAGCCTTTACCTCCTTCACAGATAATCTGAAGCAGGGAAGCCAGCAGTCGTCGCTGTGGCCAAAATTCACGGGCTACTTTGAAATCCCTCTGCTTCTCGAGGCCAGATCTGCTCTGTAATGGCGTGGAGTTGTTGTCACCTCTCATCTGGTCCCTGGTGCACGTGACGTGTGGGTTTCGGCTCTCTTCTGTAGAAGGGTGCCAGCATGGAAATCATAAAGTCAGGTAGTTTCTTCAGCTCTGCTCTGAGGCATGAACTGTCTCACGGCCGAGCAGTGTAACGTGGCTGCAATGTTAGTGGATCTGGCAGGAGGGCACAAAAATGTAGGTTACAACACGGCTTTGTAACAAAATTGCAGAACGGGTATTAAGACAAATTGAAGCATCTTGCTAACTGGCAAGGATTCCTGTTGTTGAGATACACTGAATGAACTAAGGCTATCTTGAAAAGCTCAGTGGATATGCTTTCAAATTCTGTGTTCTTCCAGGGGTGAAGAAACTCAGAGGAATGGGGCTTACTGTGGGAACAGTAACTGCAATAAGTAGTTTGATTGCTGCGCAGAAATATCCCTATCTGACTAGATGCCTAGTAAACTCCAAGGTAAAGTACCTGTGATTGTGATTAATTTTGCTGCTGCCATCAGTGATGCTGGCAGAGGGATCTGGTTGCCTAAAGATAGGTGTTCAGTGCCATTTCAGGTATGGGGACCTCCCATATGTCATATCTGCTAGGCTCATGTGATATCTTATATACCTGATGGCACTTACCATTATACTTGAAGTGGAGGCAGGATTAAAAGAAGGGTTGTTATAGCACTGGACATCAAAGCACCCTTTAGACATTGCAATGGAAAGCCTAGCAAAATTGGGAGAGAGAACTTTAAATGATGGTACTGAAAGCTTTGGCAGCTCTCCAGCTTCACTCAGGGAAGGTTGGAAGTGGATATAAGTAGTATGGTTTAAGGGCTTGGTGGTGGTTTTTTTCAGAAGACTTCTCATTCCAGGAATCAGATTAACTTGGGCAATGGGAAATTCAGATTAAAAGAAGACATTTTAAAGCACTGGACAACAGAGCACCCTTTATGTATTAAAAGAAAGCCAATAGCTAAGCAAGCAAAACTGGGAATTATCATACTGGTGAAACAAATAGGCAGGAAGCCATATTGTAGTCGGTAAATAAATCAGAAGAATCAAAACAAGTTTGTGAGGGGAAACAAGAATTCTTAATTAAAGAAAAATGAATCAGGAAATAAGGTTGAAATTAGGGGAACCCACAAATTGCTGAAAGGAAGTAGTTCTTCTTGTGTTGTATAATTTGACATGGACGGTTTTGGTGTTGCATTTTAAAGGCTATTGTAAGGCTAGCTTTGAAACCAGACTTCTTGCCTATCCAGATGGTGAGCTTGGAAGCAGGCCTCAGCAGCTACTGGATGGTGCCTTCTGCAATGCTTTCATCCAAGTGTACGTCCACAGCTCTGATAAGTTAGTACACCCGTAGTTTGGCAACAGGCCAAGTGGAATTGATGGGCACATCAGATACACAGATAGCCCATAGACATCTGTGTTAGCTGGATGAGGTAAGCGAATCAGAAGTTTGCTGAGCTTCTAGTCACCCTGCGACTGTTCATCAAGAGCCTTCCTGGCATAGCTAGAAAGACCAGAAGAAAGTCTGAAAAATTATAGGGAAATACTTTGTTTAGTTAAAGCTGTATTTGCTATAGTAACTGTGGGCATCAGATATTTTGAGGGTATTAGACAATAGGATAAAACCTAATGTGAACAGCAGATAAAGTCTCCTGGTTTTATATTTCTCAGATAGTCTTCAAATAAATCTACATTGAATTGAACGCTTAAAAAGTAGATTCTTGTTCCAGCTGGGGATTTTGGATAGCAGGTTAATGTTACTAGTTGTATGTGTTTCAAATGTTAGCAAATGGATTTTAACAGCAGTGTTGCAGAACCAGTAAAGATTAGCCCCATTGCATGTATTAGTAAACTAAGCCTATAAACAGGCTGATTCAGCACTTGAGGCTGCCCTAGTGTCCAGGCAGTGCTTGTATGTCTAATATACCTTAAAGATTGTCAGCTGGGCCTAGAAGCTGTGCTGAAGCTCTAAGTTTGACCATCATCATCCCTATCTACAAGGTACTTGGCTGAATTTGAGCATAGCAAGACTGTGGGGAGCAATCCCATAGTTCAGTTCTTGACTTCCTCCTTCTACTCTCTGTTGGCTGAGCGCAGCATCATGTCTAGAGGAAGAAATGAAAATACAAAAAAAAAAAGATTATAATTTGATCTATTTTAATGTAGGCTTTCAGATAAGAAACAGGTAGAGAGAAGGAAAGTTCATGCAGTCATTTGAAATGGGTGAGTCCAATCCTTTAGTCTAACTGTAAATATCACTGATAGCCTAATTCGAAGAGTTACTTGGTTTGAAGTTAAAAGGGAATGGAACAAAGACATGTTTTCTCACTCTTTCAAAAAAACTCCTCTTTGCAAAGAAAACTGCTTAATAAAATAAGATTCCCAAGAAAGAGAGCCAGTGGTAATATGGAAGTGTAGATGACAGCCGCAGCCAGGAAGAATCACCGAGTATTGAATATGTTTCTAACAGTAGAACTTGAATTCAAGCAAACGTCTTGTTTCAGAAGTTAAAGGTGAAAGACCCCTGCCAATTCTGACTGCGGGGAGAGGAAGGGGGTGACTGGCATTCAGCTGGTTTCTTGGTGGATTGGCACCTTCTTTTCTTTCTCCATCAAGTTGCAGATGACTGGTCTGTTTTGCTTGAGCACACTGCAGAAATTGCATGTGTTTGTATCAATTTGTGTTTGTGCAGCCACTGATTTTTTTTTTTTAATACTGTATTTTGTGTGAGGATAATGATGCTGAGAAAAGTTACTGAAAATTTGGCATGACAAGCTATGCTTTTCATCTGAATTAAGAAAAAAAGCAGTAGAACAGTAACAGCATGCAAACAGCTAATAAATAACAAACTTTTAATACCAGCTGTTGTTTGGTCCTATTTGGGACTGCCTGATCACATGATGATTTACTGACTTCACTGATAATGCTTCCAGAAATCATAAGAAGGATGTGGGAACACTTCTCAATACTTAGAGAACACTTCAACTTCTTCATTTTTCCCATAGTCAAACAGCAATTGTAACTTCCAAAAAGCTAGACAGCCAACTTCTGTTTTGCTGAATTCTTTTTCCATTCCAATATTAAACTTGAGGATTAAAGATCTTCCTTGTTATTCACACTAGTCTTTCTTGTTCTTCAAAGACCAAGAGTTGTGACAGGAGCCACTGCAAGAAAAAAAAAGGTGAGAGTAATAGACCTCTTGCTAAATATGGAGATTATTAAGTGGAGCTGTATACGCTTTCATTAGGGAAGGTGGTGGAGAAAGATCTTACCTGTGTTGGGCAGGGTTATTTCTAAAAAGTTTCTTAATCCTGAGCTATCTTCCTCAAGGGAGGGATGAAGATCTCATCTTAATCCTTGGATTATGTGAATAACATTTACTCCTACAAATGCACTGCATAAAAATCATGATGTCAGAAGCCATACTGGAAACATTCTTTTTATTCACCGAGGAATTTTTTCCTGTGTTTATTTACTGGTCTGTATTGAAAATGTCATTTTCCTTTTGAGCTTTGCCCCCTCCTCTAAATAAAACCCCAGATGATTTTTGCTACTCTACCCAGCCATATGTGCTCTTTAAGGAAACAATCTAGGTTAAGAAAAGTTTAATTCTAGCTCACTGGCATCAAACTAAGTTGAAAATAGTTCAAAAATTTTATTGAACTTCAGGAAATGACTTTTCCATAGACTTTTCCTCTATTTAAGTAATTTGAGTAATTCAGGAACAGATAAACCAGGATAACCGTCACTAACAATGGTATAAAATAAAGTGTTTCCAGGACTATGATAGAAAGTGCAAGGAATTTAAAATGAATTGTGAAATCAAGATTGTTCTTCTCCTAATGTGGCTGATTAAGATTTTCATGACATTAAATGACTTCAGCTCAGCTACGTGCAGTGAAAATCAACAACTGTTTTGTCAGGCAACTCAGACGCGTGGAGATTTCTATACAAGACAGGGAACTCGACATAGGCGGAATAAATGAAGTTCACAAAAGAAGAGAGGTGACTTTCCCTTTTATCCCAGACCTCTCTTGCAATTAGCAATGCCTGGTATGTGCTTGCTTTTGGACTAATTAAGTCGCCCATACCATAATGATCCTTCTCCTCATGCCAAGTCTGAGACAAAACCCTGGAGTGGGGCTGCCTTGCTGTGACAAAGTGAGATGAATTACTAGACTGGTCACAGGGAAGAGCAGCCTGGTGGCCCGGGAAGCCCCTAGTCCAGTGCCCCAAGGACCTAGGTCCAGGGTCTTCACTCTGCCTCTTCAAACACTCTGACACTGGAGGTTCCGTGGGTGGTCCAGATGGCTAGAAACACCCGGGAAGAGGAAAGGAGATGTTACCGCACCTTGTGATGCCTTGCACGTCTGCTGAAGTGCTGGTTCAAAGTCCTCTGTTAGCTCCCGTAAATTCCCACCGTGAGGTCCCTGCAGCTGGGGCCATCTAAGGTGCCCTGACTTAATGCCACCATGATCTCCTTCAAATACTAAGCAGGTTTAAAGGGGCTTCTTGGTATATAAGAGCACCTAACCGTCTTAAAGGAGTTGCTGTACGCATTTCTTGTTTAAAAAAACCTGTCCCTACTGCAAAGAATTTACAATAAAACCAGACGTTTAGTAGAAGTATCCTCACATTTATTTTTTATCAGTAAAGACAATTCCTAGCTCAGTACAAAGCATTTTGTTGACTCGTCCTTGTCTTGCATATTGTGTGTTATTAAACCTCAGTAGGCACTGAAGCCTGTAGATGTCTCAGATGGTCTAGTGGTGAAGGAAGTCTGACTATAGCTCTCCTTCTTCAATGAGGAATCTGGCTGAAACAGAATTATTTTCCCATCACATTCACAAGGTTTTAAAAGAAACACACGCAGAGGCTCTGATGGATTTTAATTCTTTGCTGGAGAGAGAGAAGGTTTCCGATTCTTGTCTGTCAGAGAATATTTATGTACTTTCCCTTTTCCCCGAAGACCTTCCTACAGGTTTGAAATGACTCTCACTTGCTATTACTGTGAGAAGGAGAAGGAAAAGGGGAAGTTGTCTACCAGAGGCAGGTCAGGGTCCTCTAATCTTCCATTTTATACATTCAAGATTAAAGATCTGCTTTGAGTTTTGATTAAGAATGCAAAGTTAAAAGATTAAATACCAGCAAGCCAAATTAAAGAGGTTTAAGTCAATCTCAGAACTCATCAAAGTACCAAATTTTTAAGCTGTCATTACAACACAGGATTAGTACAAAGCTTCCCTGAACCCTGATTTGATGTCCTTCAGTCAACAATGTTATTCTCGCTGCAATTTTGTGCTCTCGGCATAAAACCAGCTATTGTCTTGCATTTAGAGCTCATCTCACCTAGATCCTTCTTTGACTTTTTCTTTTTTTTTATACCTGTGTCCCAGTTAATCTAGGAACCATACATTTTTTTGTGACCCGCAGTTCATACTCCAGCAGTGATGTACTGCTCTGTATTATGCACTGTCACGAAATGCATTAAAGCTTAGTTAATGTGGCTGTTTTAGAAAAAAGCTCTTAGTCACTTGGATGATTATAGACTATTCCTATGGGTCCCAAGAAATAAATACGTCCCACTTCCTTTGTACGTTTCAGCCGATTGATTCCAAAGATCCAGGAAGAAGGAAAATGTAATGAGTAACTAGAATGAGATGAAGCTAATATGGTTGTCACCATCGGGTATCTGAAAATGAGTTTTAAAAGTCCATAATTGATGGTCACATCTTTTTGGAACCACAAATCATTCCAGCTGAAATTAGTGAAAACCTGGAACGGGGAGGGCGGAAGTCTGGAGAGTGATTATATCCAGGAATCTGCTAATGCAAATAACTACTTTGGTAATAAATTTAACAAACTGTCATAAATGTGGTTTAAAGCTCATGCTGTAACGCATTAAAATAAATGTCCCCCTGGTTTTCAGTATAATAAATTGGGTCCTTTCCCTTTTTTATTTATAGAATTTGGGATATCTCAGCTACATTAAGATTATGCTTTCCAGGATTGTAACCACAAAAGATAACTTAATAACGTTACTAAATTCTGTACTAATTAAAGCTTTAATTTGAAGTTATTCCCCCTTGTAAGATGGTGTGCCAAGTGATCTATTTCAAAATTTTCATCTTAAGACTTACCATTTTTTTGTAAGAGTTAAGAACAACAATGCAGCTTTTTGAACCCACATTTTAACTTTCCTACATACCTGTGCAGAATGTCTTATCGAAAACATCACCCTTGCCTTTATTAAGGGACATTGAAAAATGCTGCTATATGAGTTATGTGAACATACTATACTGTTGTCAGTACCTAGTATCTTTCAGAAATATTCTTCAGGATGGTGGAAGACAAGGGATAAATTCCTGGGCTTTGAAAAAAGTTACATTTTCTTCCTTGTAATAGTTTTCCACCATCTTTTTGGAAACTGCCTACTGATCTCATTTGTTTTGGGCATACTGCGTACAACCTGAAAATGCTTTCATCCAGCAAATAAAACTCAAATTAGCTAGGTTTCCTGAAAGAACTTAATATGTGCCTTTTGAGTAAAGATGGGGAAAAATGAATGCAGAGGAACAAGGAGAATCATGAAGGATGGGAAACAGTTATTGCTTACGAATTTCTTGGCATCCTGCTCCTGGCAGACTTGCAGTTATTTTATATCTGAAGTTCCCTTGTTCATGGTTTCATTTACTGGTATTCAAGTTGCAGACAGAAATGGAAACAGGAGAATGTGATTTCCAACCCACAACAATCATGGCAGGTAAGGTATTCACAACAGCCTCCATCTCCTGAAAACGATATTGGCAAATACATCTCAGGGGTAAGCAGATAAAGATTGGGCAGAGTTTGGGTAAATTATTTAGTCATGCGTTGGTAAAGCTGGGATGCAGCTGACTCCTACCATTTTGTGTGAATGTATTCCTGCCGTTTGGTGGACTTTTTCTTTTTCAAAAGGTAGAGGGTAGGAACAGTGTTACTGACTGTACATGGGCCCATCTGGCTGCGTGTGCACTTTCTGACAGTGGCTAAATCACTTTGGACAAATACAGTGTCATCCTTCTCCTGTTATTTTCTCCCAGTGATCTGCAGGCTGTGGGCTTTCTGAGCCCAAGATTGCATTTGAATTTTTCTCTTTAATGGTTTAGTGTTCCTTTTGGTTTTTAGACAAAGTGTACACTTGACATGCTAGTGAGTGTCACTGTTTAAGTACCCCCCCAAAAAAATCATTCATCTTATTTTGCTTTTACATCTTCTGCCTGACCAATTCTTCTGATACCCTTAAGTGTTCGTATTATGAAAAAGGAAGAATAACAGGTTTCTTATTCACATTTTCTGTTTTGTCTCTCTTTACCTCCTAAGTTCTGCTGTATATCCATTTTCAGATATGGTGATCAGAACTGCATGCCTTGTTTAGGACGCGTATTTATATACTGATAAAGAAAGCTTTCTGTTTTATTCTCTATTCCTAATCTTTTCTAACCTTCTGTTCATTGTTTTGATCACCACTGAGCACAGAGCTGTTTCCAAAAAACTGTTCACTATGGGTCTGGATTTTTTTTCCTTAGTGATACACAGCTAGTTTAGAGCTCATTAGTGTGTATGGTTAATTAAGGTTGTTTTTCCCTATATGCATCTCTGTGCTTTAACAACATTGAATTTAATCTGCCTATTTTACCATCCAGCTGCTCAGCCTCCTTCTGCAGCTCTTCATAGTCCATTTTATCTTTTTACTGTGCTGAATTACTATCATCAGCAATCTTTATCCTAGAGTTCACTTTCTGTTCTAGATAATTTATGAGCCTGTTGAACAGAGACGGCTCCTCTCTCATCTGTAAAGGGACCCATGTGGGTCCCTTCCTTTATGGTGAAGGCTAATAATTTATTCCTGCCTTTTATTTCCCATCTCTTAACCTGATATTAATCCGTAAGAAGACCTATTTCTCACAAAGAGCTTTGTTCAGGTAGTGTTACACAAACATTTGGAAAACCAAACCCAAATATGGTTCACTCACAGCCACATGCTTGGCGACCCCTTTGAGGAACTCTAACAGGTTTGTAACTTCCCTCCTCTGGTCATAGTGCCCCTTTTCATCATATCACTAAAGTTTATTTTAATTCTTCCCCTGTTATAATCTCAACCAATCTGATCTCTACAGGCAGCAGAATTACTAAACTGCAGCTCCCTACATCCTTCCGTAGCTTTTTTCAGAGGTTGTCATCACTTTCCTTTTCTCTGATGCTCATGCAGTGGGAGACACACCACACTTTACTTCAGGAATTAATATCTGAGACCCTTAAGACCTGAACAAAAACCGTCTTGTCCTCATGAATTGTTACTATTTGCTTTATCTATTTATTCTACAACTCTTCTACTGACACTTCTATTTAGCAACTTCTCAAGCTGACTGTATGGCTAGAAGCCGAAGCAGGCACCTCCACTCTTCCCCATGGTGAAAACAGATGTAAAGAATTGATCTAGTGTTTCTGCTCTGGCTTTAACTTCCTTGTGTATTTTTCTTTCACCTATTTCATTTCCAGGTTCTATAGGCTGGTTATTTTCCACATATGAAAAGTCTGACAAAAATGCAAAAAATTTGTCTGCGGTGGTTTTCTTATTATGGCTTTATATTTCACTAGCTAAAGTTAATGCTTCTCTCTATTTCCCTTGTTTGGACATGGCTTCCACTTCTGGAAGGGTGCCTTTTTACTATTAATAGCTTGCTTTACTCTGCTGCTTGACCACACCAGCATTTTCAGCAGTCATTTCAGAGGCATTTTTGATACATGGTATGCTTATGTTCGAAGCCTCTGATATACTGTCTTCATATACTCTCAAATCACCTGGAAGCATTTGGGTCCTTTAGGTGCTGCTTTTAGTTTTACATCTGTTTGACATGTCATTTCAGATGCATTCTTTTCTTTATCAGGCCTGTATGGTTGCAGCATGAACAGGTACAAATTTTACATAGCAACTGAAACAAGCAGATGAGCAAATGCCAGAAAATCAGTCTGGGTGAGGTTCAACTCTAAACTTTCGGCAAGATCCGGATCACACTGTTGTTTGGATTAGGTCCTGTCTGTTACCAGCAACACGTGGTCAATACACTCCGATATGGCCGTCACGGTGAGTGCTGAAGAAGCACCTGTGTGCCTCACTCCCAGAGCAACAGCCGGGTTCCTGGCGCATTGGCCTGCTGAAGGGAAAGTTGCCTTCTAAAAAGAGTGCTCACAGATTGGGGTGGGGGGTTTTTTGGCCCTCATTTTCTGTTTATGCTTCAGGTGGATGGTGGAAGCCACTGAGGAGGTTGCAGGGTTTATATTGTGGCATCTGTTGGCTTCCTTGGGTGTAGCCGGCGCGGAGCGACGTGGGGGTGCAGACAGGGTTGGGTGCTGACCGCCGGCCTGTGGGCCCTGCCACCAGCCCACCACACTGAAGGGAGGAGAGAAAGGGGGGAGCATTGGCAGACAGCGGGGAGCCTGACAGTGCCTTGCAGTTTTCTGGCCTGAAAACAAGCAGGGAGCTGCTGGGTCCCCGTGGGGGACGTTTGTACAGAGGAGCTTGTCTATCCGCATTGAGGGCAAAGAAATTGTGTTGCTGAGAGCAGGGGGTTGAAAAAGCCAGTCTGTCCTGCCTGAGAGTGGGGTATCAAACAGCAGTGTGTCAACAATAGCTGATGGCTACAGGTGCGGTGTGGTGTACATTTTGCACAGGAATATGTTGCATGCAAATTGATGTCACGGAAGAGATGAAGTGTCTTGCGCTGTCATGGGAAAGGGGACCCAGGCTAAAAGCTCAAGACTGTGTAGCTCAGGTGTGGAAGGAAAACATTGGTCACGACTTTGGAAGTGATTCAATGACTCCTGGCTGTCTGAATTTTGGATAGGCACTCTGCTCCCCCAGGCAAGAGGTGGCTCCTCTCTCATCTGTAAAGGGAGGCAACATCCGCACAGGATGTCCCTTAGGCCTCCCGCAGCTGGCAGGCTTCAGTGCGGATGCAGATGGGGTGAAACCCTGGCTACAGTGAAACCAGCGTTCCCACAGTCTTACTGAGAGGCCATAGTAATGTCAGAATTTGCTACGGTTTCTAAAAAGGGTGCAGGACACTGGCTGTTTCTTTGCACCTTTTCTTTTTTGTATGCATGGAAAATTCAGTGATTAGTAATGAAAGTAGGAAGTGGAATAATGCATGGAAAGTGATCTGACCGTACCCTGCTATCCATCCTCACTCAGCTGAGGATTCACAACTCAGAACAAGCAAAACCTTCTGAGATGATCTCTGTATTTCTGATATAAAATCTTTACTCTATCGGTGGGTAGAGACTGAGGAATCCTGCAGTTTCTTCGGAGAGTGGAGCTGCTGGATGTCTCTGCTTAGCTGTATTTGTTGTCCTCGAACAACCAATGTCACCACTGTGACTTGGCCTTTCCAGTTCCAGCCCCGCTCCAACCACACCTCCAGGATCTCTTTGGCTCAGCCTTAACCCTAATTCTAACCCTAACCATAACGGCAACCCTAACCCTAATTTCTGGCTCAGGCTGGGACTAAGACCCCACATCTGGCCCACACCACAAATGTCCTTTCAGCATCACTGTGGCAAGGACATTCAATTTATCATCTGACAGTTCAGGTGAATTGTTGAGGGGCACCAGAAAAAACAAGCTACAATTGAAAGTTAATTGAGAAAGAGTAGCACAAATTGACTGCTATCCCTGAACCTCGCTTGTAAGCATCAAAAGTGGGAATGGCTCCTGCATGAGTAGTGAGTGAGGAGGCCCTGCGCTGATGTTACAGACGTCCTACAGGATCGTTACTAGCATGGGGAGGTCAGAGACTGTTCAACATCTTTTCTGTGGGCCATCAAATGAAGCTAGCAGGGACCAAGTTCAAAACAAACAAGAGGTGGGTCTTCACTTAATGGATGGCTTGGTCTTCTTGCTCGAATGATATGTATAGGTGCTAAAATGTTACATAGGCTGAAAGAGAGCATGGACAAGTGCTTCGAGACGTAACTCTCTGTGGAAGTCTACTGTACAACCACATCTAGATTAGGAAGTTTCCTAGCTTCAAGTAATGGGAGGGAGTTAGACTGAGGAATCCTGCAGTTTCTTCGGAGAGTGGAGCTGCTGGATGTCTCTGCTTAGCTGTATTTGTTGTCCTCGAACAACCAATGTCACCACTGTGACTTGGCCTTTCCAGTTCCAGCCCCGCTCCAACCACACCTCCAGGATCTCTTTGGCTCAGCCTTAACCCTAATTCTAACCCTAACCATAACGGCAACCCTAACCCTAATTTCTGGCTCAGGCTGGGACTAAGACCCCACATCTGGCCCACACCACAAATGTCCTTTCAGCATCACTGTGGCAAGGACATTCAATTTATCATCTGACAGTTCAGGTGAATTGTTGAGGGGCACCAGAAAAAACAAGCTACAATTGAAAGTTAATTGAGAAAGAGTAGCACAAATTGACTGCTATCCCTGAACCTCGCTTGTAAGCATCAAAAGTGGGAATGGCTCCTGCATGAGTAGTGAGTGAGGAGGCCCTGCGCTGATGTTACAGACGTCCTACAGGATCGTTACTAGCATGGGGAGGTCAGAGACTGTTCAACATCTTTTCTGTGGGCCATCAAATGAAGCTAGCAGGGACCAAGTTCAAAACAAACAAGAGGTGGGTCTTCACTTAATGGATGGCTTGGTCTTCTTGCTCGAATGATATGTATAGGTGCTAAAATGTTACATAGGCTGAAAGAGAGCATGGACAAGTGCTTCGAGACGTAACTCTCTGTGGAAGTCTACTGTACAACCACATCTAGATTAGGAAGTTTCCTAGCTTCAAGTAATGGGAGGGAGTTTAAGAAGCATCATGTATGTTTGTGCACTCTGGCATCTGTATATGGCCGCTGTTGGAGACAGTCTATTATATGGGGTCTTGGTCTGACCCTGTGTAACTGCTTTTATGTTCTTACCATTTCTGGTGTAGACATGCCACGTTGTGTGTAGGAACTTTATCATGACATTACTGTCTCACAATTAACAATGCTGTTTTGTCTGATTATTTCAAAAGAGAGGAGATGTTGCTAAGGCTAAGGCACAGCCATGAGTGGGGCCATAAGGCTGTGTCAGTTGATGCTTAGTGCTGAGGGGTAGCTGGAGGCTCAGTTTCTTCCTGAATATTCCTAAGGCAGAAAAAGTGCTGCAGTGTGGTCCATGGACCCCTGTGTGTTGAACTTAAGAATAAAGTAAATAAATTCATTTGCATTAAAAAAAAAAGTAGGATCATAGTTATCATGTCTATTCAGAAATTACAATAATTTATATAGCTCTCTTCATTCATACATCTTGATGCTTCTGATAGTAATTGGCATGTTGTTTTGAAATCCGTATGTGTGAGCATTATGTGCTACATTGGGTTGTCACAAAGCTTAATCTACAATATGGACTATGAAGACACAAAAATTACAGCTTACATTTCTGCAGAATAAGCCTGGCCAGTGGATGTCAGAGTCAAATACTCTGCCCAGGTTCTTTCAGATATTCCACATGAAGAGGGTTTTATAGCAAATCTACTTATTATCAAATTTTATTTATTACCAAATTTACTTAATGTCAAATTACTTATTTGGTTTATTTGGTGTTATATGGGATTTTAGTTTAGCAGAGTAATACAGCAATGTACTGAAATCACAACACAAGCATAATATAGTGATTGCAATATACAGTTGAATCACAATATAAATGTGATTCCCATTACCAGTCTCTATATGCTCACTGTCACCACACTGCGCATCCCCAGACACTGGGAAGGAATACATGGGTTGAAGCCAGCTCCATTCATTTTCCTCTTCAAAATTTGCTTTATTAGTTGTCCGGTTTTTATACTTTATGTTGGGCTGAGCCACATACGCGCTCCCTGCCCCACACTGGAGTGGCTGGCTGAGGAAGTCATTGCTCTTTGTTAATTGTCTCAGGGAACCTAATGACTCACTGGTGCCCTTGTCTTATCTAAAACCGAGGTTGCCCTCCAGTCTCCTTGGTGTTGAGATAAGTTTAGCCTTCTTTATGATACAGTATTCCCAAAGCTCATTGTTGGGGTTTTGGAGTTTTCTTTGTTTGTTTTGGTTTTTTTCCCCTTCTCCTCTGAGCTCTTTTTCACTGTGGGGTCAGTCACAGTGGGCCAGTTGAGTGACGAAAGAAAAGACCTTGAGTTCCTTTTTCAAAAAGCAGTTTACAAGTGTAGTTCTTATTAGTATATTTTTAATGTTAGAAAAACATATTAGAATTAAGCTTTTCATTATATTGAATTATTTTAATAATTGCACGATAAGTACAATTCAGCTGTTGCATTGTGCTAGTTCTTTCAAGTGCATTAGAGCCCTCAATCTTGTTGGGCACTAGAGGTCTCTTATTTACTCTTTTTCAAAAGACTACCAGCTCATTTGTATTCTGAATACAGCGCCCACCATGTTGCACTTGCTTGCACTTGCTTGCTACTTTATTATTAGAGGTACGTCATGTGCCATAGACCAAAAAACACTAGCACGAATTAAAAGTCCTAGTTATTGAATATTGCTCTTTCCTATACAAGGAGTGGCACAGCTTCACTAGCAGGAACAAAGCATAAAAATCTTTTATTTTTCTTAAGAAAAAAAAGATATAGGACAAAGCAGCTTTTTGTTATTTGTTATGCCTTTGGGAAGAGGAGTCTAAAGTTCTCTTCCGTAACTGGCAGCACAGTGCTGAGCATTTGAGCCTGGATAGGCTTTTTTAGGTAATTGAGTATGTAACTACTCTTTCTGGTACATTGATAGTGAAAGAATAATTAAAGAAGTTATACATAAAGGCATATATTTTGTCATATAAATATGACTCCATTTAATTTTTGTTCATGAAAGATCTAGGGAGTTCAAAACATGTCAATGCAAAGGAGAAATACACACTTGCAATAAATCCTCGAGCATTTTGAGGTATACGTTTGCTATGACTTTTATGATGCGCTTGACATTTTCCTTCTGCCCAGCAACAGTTTGTTACAGCCTTTACCACAAGAAAGACTGTCAGTGGGAGGTTATCAGATGCTAGAAGTGCTACTGCTGGAAGATGTCATCTGCAGACATTGCTTACATTTCTTCCCTTTATCTATGTTTTCCTCCTCTATTCACCCTGGGGGAAGATAGAAAATGGATTAAAATTGATTGAGCTAATGAGGTTTTGGAAAAAATGCTGAAATACACATTTTCCATAAAACCACAAATGAAATGCATGCCGGCTACAGTCTAACAGGGGACTCTGAAGGTAGAAATGCTCAGATGCAATATTTTTCCTTGATTATCACAGGAGAAAAATCTTGCATCTCATCTGTGGCACCTTTCATTGTGAAATCTAAGAACGTCTTACAAACATTAATGACTGAAGCAGCGAAGTTTAAATGGTCACTTCGGAGTGGCTATTCATCTTTTCTAGAGGGAGCATCTGAGGCACCCAAACCCCATAACCCTTGCTCCCATGCAAGGAGCTTTTGGCAAGGGTAGGGTTACGATCTAGGTCCCTTGTCACCCAGAGCTACCATCCCTGGTTCCCAGTTAATGTTTTTCATCTTTAAAGCTTGGAGTGATTCACTGGGTGTCTGTGTGATGCCTGGTGTGATCCCAGACCTGGCCTTGCTTTGGGTGGGAAGTAGGACCAGAGTCCTCCCAGGTTTCCCTGCCACCCAAATCATCCATGATGCTCCGAGAGCTTTGCTGAGCTCCAGAGATGGCAGTGGAGGCCATCCCTCTGCCTGCCAGAGGTGGGTGCAGAGCTGGCTGGGTGCCATGGGCACAAGGTGTCAGTCTCTGCCTTCCTGTCTGCGCTGCTGCTCTTTCTGGCTGCCTGATTTGGAGGCAAGGTCAAAAAGAAGAGATGAGGTGACTGCTAAGGCATCTTGTCTCAGGTACAGTTGTCCTACAATGGATAGGCATAGTCCAAATCGGCAAGGCAACCTGGGCTGATTTTTCAGCATTGGCTTATATTTACCCTCTGTCCCTATTTATTGGTCTATAAAAGGCTGATAAATTATACTTGCTTACTTTAGGAACGAAGCGTTATTACTGAATTGCTATATAATGTATCTTTAATGTGTTATTTAAAAAGAAGGGCAGAGATGAGCTCAGAATAAATGCAGGGTAGGAGTGTTTTTTCCACCCCACAAATACTTGTGTTTCTGGCTGCTTTTGCCCTTCTACATCAGAGCTGGCTGAAGTTGAAAAAAAAGAGAGCTACCAGCCTCAGCGTCCCCCGAGCCTGGGGCTTGCCAAGCAGTCTGGTGGTGCCATCTCAAATCCTGCCCGGCAGGGGCCCCTGCAGGAAGCCCAACGCCGAAGGCACCTGCCTGATTGCACTTGGGCCGCAGGTTTATGCCACCCGTGTACCCCACCAGTGCAGGGGCTCCAGGCCGCAGCCCATCCATGGGTGGGCACTGAGCCGCCACAGAAACAAGACCTTGCTGACTGCACGGCAGGAGAACTGCAAGTTGAGCAGGAGCCCCGGGCAGCAGCCACCTCCCTACCAGTACCTGGGAATGGGTTTGAACGTGAACTTAAATTGCACATCCCTGGGCGGTGCTGAGCGCTCCCCTCCCAGGCTACTGGCGACTTTGCAGTAGAGCTGCGTCTCCCTCTTCGGGCACAAATGGCGCGATGGACAAGGAAGCCCACCCTGCAGCATTTGGAAGAAAAAGAAATGGGAGAGCTTCAGTGGAAGACCAGTATCGATTAGATATATTCATTTTATCTTCTCTTAGAATTACAGATGCTACAAATCTCTGTCTGTTACTGCTAACGAAAGATGACTGATCCATTAGCTGGGGCTGTGCCCTGGGATGCTGACGTTGTTTGCTACTTGTAGTACTTAGAGCACTTACTTTAGAGGCTTGTATTTTTGACTGGCTGAATTTGTAGCTGCATTGCAAGTCTCTTCACGTTTTTCCAGTTAAACTAAATGACTATTATTTCCTCCTCCCTCCCCCACCCAACTGTTGTTGTTTAATTAACCATAACGTGCTGCTCTTCAGTGGGTGTTTGTTTATAGCTAGATAAATGTCAGTGATATGCTGTAGTGTAAAGTCCTTTAACTGGGAATAGTCAGGTTCTTTTTACTACTACTACATTTGTAAATAAGAAAAGCTGCCTTAAAATCTATTTTTCTGATTACTTTTCTTAATATTTTAATTATTATTTTAAAAGAAACATGCAGTTCAAATTGGAATTGAAACATTAATCCCAAACTGAAACCATGTATGATGGGAAAAGAAGATTATGTGAATTTCTTATAATATTCTATCAAGAGGTTTAATTCCCTAAAAATTCAGATCACATCTGCATTTCTCAGCTTTTTATTTTCTGTCTTTTCCTTTCTTCTTGAGCCTCTGAGAAAATGTAAGCAAAATAAGTTCATGACCAGCAAAATACAAGGAACACAGATGTAGAGTGATCACTTTGATTTCTGGTGCCTGTGTTCAGTTCCTCTAAGGTATGTGTAATATCTTGAATAACAAAGCATTTACTTTGCCAAAAGTGCCATTGGAGCACTTTTAAAGCTGGTCCCAAAAAGTTTTGTAATAATTTCTCCAAAATAATCTTGATTTTAATATCATTTCATATAAGAAATACCTGATTTCACTTTGCAAGTGTAGAATGAAGTGGATAGTTAATAGATACTTGGGGTACAAGATATCCTAATATCTGCCCTTTCTTTGTCAGGAGGAGTACAATGGACTAGGTTTGCAGTTTTCTCCCCTTCCAGTGCCTAGAATAAAGATACTCCTGCTTAAAGGGGGGGGGGGGAGAAGAAGAAAAGGAAAAAAAAAAAAGAGCGAGATACAGAGAGGAAGGTTGAAAACCTCGGCAAAGACAGAATGGGATTATAATGGTCTAGGACACTGCACTACGTTTTCCCCCTACAGTAAATCGATAGACTTTCCTTTTTAGGCTGCCCAAAGTGCTGCCGGCAGTCTTGTCCGATCACATATGCTAATCCTGCCTCCTGTGGGCCCCAAAGACTGCTTATGGCCAGGCTGAAAGCTGGGCTGAGAGTACAGTCCTAGCCTGAAAAGCACCTCCAGACACAGTGCATTTGTCAGTGTGAATCCAAAGCTACATCAGCTTACACGCAGTAACAGCAGTGCATTTCTGCCCCGCCGGGGAGTTAGGATCAGCCCTGGTGTGAGCACCGGTGGAGGGGAGCCGGCTCCAATGGGGACGTGGCCCCACAGAAGTGCTGGGCTGGGAGGTCTCTGCCTGAGCTTGGCAGCGGGGCTGCCCTCCACGATGGGTGTGCACCCGAGAGCATTGCTGGGACAGGGCTGGAGCTGGAAACATCTCAGATCCTGTGCTGTATTGGTGGGGTTGGTAGTTAGGACAAGTCATGGATGAAGCATCTCTAAGTACAGGGCTTTGCAATGCTACTTTTTTGTTAACTTCTTAAAAAACTGAATTTTCAAGGGTGGGTTTGTTCCTCTTTGGGAATGAAGGCAATGGCTATGTCTGCTTATAAGCTTGCAGTCTGTTTCACTGTTGTTTTTTTTCTATATCTGACTTGACTTGGCAGGACTGAAGAGCTGAGGAATATGGGCACTGAAATCAATTTGTCTGAACAAGACATCTCTAATTGTGCTGTAATGTTTATCCAGACCCATTCTCCGTCATGAAAACACGCTGAGGGCATTTCTACCTTGCTGAACGGCCACAGTGCAGCAACCTGTAGCTGCCACAGTGCTGTACGGTGCTACGGGGCCAGGCTGCCTGGCAGCTGGCTCAGGGACCTCCCTGTGCTGTACTGAATTATGGAGTCTAGAACAGCTTCTGTATTCCTAAATGACTGCTATATTTTGTGGATATTTTGTATTTTACTTAAACATAGCAGTGTTCTGCTAGCTGTAGACTAAATCTGGAAGATTTATTGCCTGAACTGTCTTACTTGGGATCCTATGCTGAGATTGGATATCTGTGTCTTTTTTGGTTAGAAGGCTCCCAGTCCCCATTTTATCACCAGAAGCCATAGAAACTCACTGCGGGGGAGAAATTCCTTTTCTTAAAAACATAAAATTTAAATGGGGGGAAAGCATGGAGAACACCAAAACCAGACGATCATTGCCATCAGATGTCACAGGAAGAAATCATGATTTGCCCAGTGTCACTCGGAAAGCATGTGGTAGAACTTGCTGTTGAAACCAAACCTATCCGTGCTTTTCACAATATCCTTTTTCTTTGCTTTTTTGGGGGTTTGGTTTGGTTTGTTTACATGGTGGCAATCTGCATGTTTTGAACCTGGGGAGGAAAAGTGTATTTGTGATTTAAATTGTAACAGTATAGAGCCTGTACAAGCTATTACCTGTACACACATTTATTTTTATTGGTTGTGAAAAGTTTAGCATGTCTCACACTACACTTATAATAGCTGCTGAGAAAGATCATGGACCTAAAACTGTGAAATGTAGAAGGGCAAGGCATATACATACATTGGCATATAATACACAAGGATTCCCATTGGGAGATAAACTATGTTTTCTACTGCTTATTTCTATTGAAGCAAACTATCTCAGGCCAGGAAGAGTTGTTTTTCCTGCACCATCATTTTTGTTTTTGCATGAGAAAGCTCTTTTGAGAGAAATGAAGTATCAGCTCTAGTCATTAAGATCTTTGTACCATGAGTATGCGTACACATAAGCACGTTCGTGGCCAGCGTACATGTGTGCATGATGCGTCTTCATTCAAGACGTCCCTCTCCAGAGTCAGGCTGTGTTTTTTCATCAGCATGTGTGCAAAACCCCGCCGAACAACATGGGGCACAATCCGGCTGTGTGGCAGCGTGGCAATGCTGGCCCTTCCCGAGCGTGCTGACTCGGTGATGTACCCATCACCCTGGACGTCCACACGCATTTCAGGAGTGGGAAATCCTGATGTGCATCACCAGGGGTGTCCTGGGGGTACCCCCTGCGCTCACACTGGAATGAGGGTGACAGGCGGGAGGTGTGTAAGGAGCTGCCCGGTGCCGGCGCCAGCAGAGCCCTCCTGCTGCCACTGCTGCCCCAGGGCTCAGGAGCTGCAGGTGTTGCTGGAAGCTTTGTCATCAGCATCACCTCTGGGTGCTTTTCTTAACGACAGAATAGTAGGACATTGTGTAGTAATTTCCCCAAGTAACATATGTTGGTATGACATTTAATTTGGCAGCTCTGTGTATGACTTTCACAAACTCTCCTACTCTCTCACCTCCACTGCAGTTTTTGATGCATTTTTCCCCCTCTAAGACACAGCTTCTTAAGATTTGTGGTCAGATACCAAAACTTAGCGAGCATGTTAAAACTCATTTTCCCGCAGGATTTTAGAATGGCTTCTTCCAAGGCCAGATCCTGAGCTCCCTACAAGTTCTGTTACTTTTAGGATGATTTTTCTTTTGCTAGCTACCCACAGAGCAGGGGCTGATGAATCTGTAGACTGTGTCATATACCATATGTGCAATTTTCTCGCAAAAAGAACTCTCCACATTTTATGAGATGAAATGCTACTCATATCCATGCTGTTGATCACAGACATAAAGCCACAAGGAAGATGGGGAAGAGGAGGGATGCTGAAAACTTGGAGGAAAACCAGTTCAAGGACAGTAATCAGCTTTCTGTACTCCTGAGATCCTCGCAAAAATATCAAATCAAATGTTAAGATTGTCAGCTGGGATCTTCCTCTTTTTAAAAACATGCTCCGTTAGAGCTGGCCCAGGCGTGGATCCGTATAGTGTGACCCTGGGCTCTGTCACCCTCAGGGAGCAGCACAAAAGCCACTGCTTTTTGCATGTCAGAGTTGAGGGGTGAGCAGCACCGAAGGGGAGCTTTTCTGGGAAAAAGTACACTTTGCAAAGTAAGCTAAAGCAGCAGGCGGCAGCCTCTCTCCGAGACCTCTGGACTGTTCTGTAGCCTGTGGTAGGCAGAGTTTGTGCTCAAGCCAGGAACATTGAATTTTTCCACCGGAAAAATGTTGTCCTCTTCGCTGGATGGCAAAATCCATTTTTTTGCATGGGGCTTTGAGGTTGGGCAAAGACATTTTACATCACCTTTGCCATGTAAAATTTTACATTGCCTTTCCCTTTTCATATGTACGAAGCAAAATATTTTGTGCCCCTTTACAAAAGTCAACGCAGCTGCCTTTCTTAAATCACCTTAAAAGCAAAGCAAAAATAATTTGGAAGGTGTCTAAATGTCTTTATTTTTGAAATTCCCTTCCTTATCTTTACCAAAGTTAGAGAAAAAATTATTTGAACCCAAAGTGTATTTTTGATGACGAGGCTCTACATAGGAAAGCGGGGGGTGATCCATTAAAGGGATTCAGATGGTAGGGTGAGGAGTGTCATATGAATAATGTTGACAGATGGGACTTAAAGAGAGACATTACCTTCTAACATTTGAAGCAGAGCTTCAGTCACTGCGTAACATGATCAAATCTGTCTTTTCCCAGCATCTTTGAACCCATAAACAGGAAACATCCCCCAAATGGCAAAGTGTTCTCTCAAGTGCTGCTCAGTTTTAACATAAAGGACTCCCTGTTAATATTTTGGGAGAAGGGGAGGAGAGTTAGTGTTGTTCTGGCTATCATAAGCTAAGAACATTAGCCAGGTGGGGCTTGGGAACAGAGATAATGTCTTTTATTAGACAAACCGTTACAGCTGGGAAAAGTAAAAATGTTTTCTGACACACACACTGTCCTTTGCTGAAATGAAAACAGCCAGTTTCAAAGTGAAATACAAACTGGGAACAATTGCTCTGAGTTCATCTCGCTGTGCTGATGGTTAGGCTGTTTGAGAGAGAAGGTAAGAGGTAAGGAGTAAGGGAGGATTTTAGTACCAGGTCAGGCAGCTAAGGAAAGAGGAGGAGGAGGAGGAGGAAGGAGTTATCACTTGTAGAGCACAGAGGGGCTAAGGATTGACTGTGCTGAGCTGTAATATTCTCTGAAATCACAGGGGTAGAGCTGCCTTTAAAGGAACCAAAATTCTTTTGTCTTACAAGAAACTACTGAGTTTCATAGTTATTTAGTTTGTTTTTTTAAAAACAGGCTTGGATTTCTTTTTATTCTATTTTCTGCCTTCCCTCACCTTTCCCTTCACCTCTGTCATACCTTTCAACTACAGCAAGATGAACGATGCTTACACATTCTCCCCAGTTTTTAGGAAAGTTCTCTTCCCCTGCCACTTCTTTCCTACCTGCATCTCTTAAAAAATTCTCCATCCTCAGAAAAGGTGTTGGCACAAGGGAGAAGCTTGGAAGAAAGAACGAAAGAAAGAGAGAGAGAGGGAAAGAAAGAAAGAAAAAGAAAGAACGAAAGAACGAAAGAACGAAAGAACGAAAGAACGAAAGAAAGAAAGAAAGAAAGAAAGAAAGAAAGAAAGAAAGAAAGAGAAAGAACATTTTAAAATGAAATTTCTTGGAAAATTATTTTTTTTAACAGCTGGAAAAATGTTTAATTGAAAAAGCTGGTTTTAAGAGCTAAGCTAATGCTGCTACAATAGTAGGAGGGGGGGTGAAAGAGAAGCACAGGCATGTTTAGAGCCACGTCTGTGCATAATGACTGTGTGTCTCACAGCTGACTCATTGCCATGTTCCAGCATAGATCATGCACATTTGGGGGTAGTATCTTAACTCAACTTTCTTCTGGGGGCTGTTCTTTTATTAGTAGGTGAAATAACAATTACATTACATAAAGCACACATGAATTTTTCTCCCTCAAACTAGCTAGTCTGTTCAAATGTCAGTAGTCTCCCCTAGTCCCTCGCTGCTGCAGAGCTGACCCTGGCAGGCGGGAGCCTCAGGGCGGCCCCGCCCCCCTGCCGCAGAGCAAAGCCCCATGCTGTTGCGACTGCAGCACGGGGCGGGGGGGCACGTCTTCACGCCGCGTGCACACACGCACACATGCACGCACGCATGCTGCCATCGCTCGTCTTCCGTCTTGGCATGGGAAGTGGGTTCATGTATCAGGCGCAGCACTCTGCGAGCACCCTCGCTCTGGTGTTGGTGTATAATCTGTCTTGTTGAATGGGTACTTTATAATTTTAAGTAAGGAGGTCTGCTAACTGGTACGATGCTCTTCAGGAGGGATTCATGTACTCCATCACTCTTGAAGAATAGAGTACTGCTTAGTGTCAATGAGTGACAATATACTTTTTTCCAGACTTGTGCTGCTCATATAATTGTTTAAAGAAGCATCAATCTAAACTAGAAGACTTCATCGATGGATGCAGCATAACCATGCCTGTCTGTATGATATAAAGCCTATACGATACAGACTTTAGCATGTATCTATTATCTTTGGGCACGTTAGCTATGTTTTTGTCCTTATTATTTAAAGATTTAAATGAGGAGAAGACAGATGAGTTGGGAAATTCCTTTGAGACTTTGCTATTCTTAACTTTGGTTCTTGGCTCTGCCACAGATGTCTTATGTGACCTTAATCAAATTGCTTAACACCTCTGAAATGGGTTACTCTGTGTAAATTAGTGATAATAGATTTCTCTCTGCTTTCATTGAAGTTTCTATTTTAAGTGGATGGGAAGTGTCATCTGCTTACTTTGGTTCTACATTTTACTCAGTAGTCTTATACTACTATTAAGACTGGGGACTGGGCAGTTGAGTTTAAATGATGTAGTAAATGATGAGTGCTTGAAAACCTGATATGAGTGGCAACCACACTTTAATTCTCTTTGAGAAAGTTTTTTTTTAATGCATACCTATCTTAATAAAAAGTTGTAAATTCATGCTTCTACCTAAGCTGGAGCAGTCTGCAGGTTCAAAGTGCCAAATTTCTAAAAGGTTGTTATCAATCATGGTCTTTCTGATCTAGCCAAAATGAGACAGAAAATCTCAGAAGGAATCTCTCTTCCACGAAATTTGTAGACCAGTTATTCAGCCTCTGAGAGTTTATGGGAAACCGCATGCCTATCAATAATTATTACCTCTGAGACGTCTATGTAACTGTAGAAATCCACAGTGCCCCATTGGCTATTTTAGGGTCCTTCTTGGGTCATTTGTTGAGTTGTGAAATCAAATTTTGTCTCACCTGTTTATATTTGTGGAAGCACCTTCTTCAAAACCTCCACTTTTGTTTCTGCACGATAGCATTGCAGGCTTGTTCGATTTCCTCAGTTGCTCTGCAGTGAAGATCTCAAAGATCAATTTGGTACGTGGAGTTAGAGATGGGACGGGCAGGATCTGAGTAAAGGTGAAGAATTCTTGGCTTGTAACAGTTCAAAAACTGTCTGGCCTTGAAGCTGCAATATGTTTTGCAACCAAAATTAAGGCTGAAATGCCTTCTTTGGGAAAGTGAAGATAGTTGCCTCCATATATTGCTTTTCATAAGCAGATTGAGGTTGATGTTATCTTCCTCTGTTCCCATGGACCTTCCTTAGTTTATGGGATTAGATTTCTGACCCAGGCACCCTATTTCTTCTCCTTCATCTGCTATTGATCTAATCAACAGCAACAAAAAAGCCACAATTTCTTTCTTGTTTTTATATCCTAAGGAAAACCCTTAGGAAACCACTAATGTTCCTACTTCTCCCCCAGAAGGGGACCACCCTGAGACATTTAGGATTCTCTTTGATTGGAGGAATTAAAGATCAACATCAGCCAGGAATACATGGATATCTGCAACTCTGCTTTGGTGCAGGGCAACTAAGTGACCTCTCAAGACTCCTTCCAGTTCAATTTTCTGGCCTCCCTATATAGCATTGCAATATGTCTAGAAAGAGCAGAAAAGATCCTGCGTGTATATATATCCCATTATTGAGCTCTTTTTTCAATAGCACTGGAAAGGTCAGTTTTGAAGGGAAAATCCCTGTGCAACCTTTAACTACCACGTTGCTATTGATATATTAATCTATATTTTTTTAAAGATCACAACAAAGCAAAAGGCATCAGAATAAAAGCAGGTGTACGGCAGTTGCATGAGGCAACTCTGACAGATGTTTCACCAAGAGCAGAAATTTGAGCTCTTGCAGAGCAGAGAGAAAGACTCTTACCGTGCAGAAATGCTTCATAGATAGGAAATGTGTATTTCTGCTTGGGATCACCTGGAAGTACATGGAACCACTGAAGTAGGGATAACAGGCTTGGGTCAATAAGCATAAAGCCAAACAGATTCTTGTATGCATACAAAGCAAAAGTTCCTCTCCTTTCCACCAGTGCTATACGTTATAATATTCCTTCAGGTGGTATAGCTGGGAGTCAGTCTGGCAGGTGCTTCAGAATAGATTTTCTCCATCTGCTTTTTCATCTCACAGGCTAAAGCTAATCTCAGAAACCCTCATGTCTCTTTTTCTAGTTTCAAAAGAAAAAGAATATTTGACATTAACTATCATGGTAAGTTCCTACCTACAGAGGCGATGGATTTCTTAAATAAATGTAGAAGTCCAGTCATTTATTAAAAAAAAAACAAAACACTGTCTAAGTTGAATAAACATTGATCATCTATTAATATTAAGAATGATACATCTTGCTGCTGCTTTGGCTCTGGATCAGCATCATCATTTACTGACATTTTGAAATAGCACTGCAGAATGGATGATGCTCAGATCTGTACCTGAAAAATCCACCAAAATCTTCCTGCAGAGAACTTCAGAGGAGAGGAAAACAGAAACAGAAAGGATGCATAGCTATCAGACAAGACTTATGCAATAAGTTCAACACCTCATTTTACCCACTTTATATGCATTTTGTATAAATCAAAGGTCACATGTTAAAGTCTATGTTAAATCATCAAATAGCTCTTTTCAAAATGTCAGCAACTCATTGCACAAATAGTCTGCCAAATAATAGTTAAATCAATTGTAAATGGCATGCAGATTCTCATGTAAACTTTGGGGAAATTGTTAACCTCAGCTAAATGTAGATAATATTTTTCATGGAAAGTCACTTCATACACTTCCCTTGGCTGATTTAAACTGGGTAAAGCTCTGATATAAATAATTTCAGAAATGTGGATTATACTGAAAAGTCATTGTCGTGGTTTAACCTCAGCCGGCAACTCAGCACCACCCAGCTGCTCGCTCACTCCCCCCACAGTGGGATGGGGGAGAGAATCGGAAGGGTAAAAGTGAGAAAACTCATGGGTTGAGATAAAGACAGTTTAATAGGTAAAGCAAAAGCCGCGCACGCAAGCAAAGCAAAACAAGGAATTCATTCACTCCTTCCCATGGGCAGGCAGGTGTTCAGCCATCTCCAGGAAAGCAGGGCTCCATCACGCATAACGGTTACTTGGGAAGACAAACGCCATCACTCCAAACGTCCCCCCCTTCCT
>NW_008825109.1:18802287-18820281 GCF_000699105.1 Pygoscelis adeliae
AAAGAGTGGTTAAACATTGGAAGAGGCTGCCCAGGGAAGTGGTTGAGTCCCCATCCCTGGAGGGATTTAAAAGACGGGTAGATGAGGCGCTTAGGGACATGGTTTAGTGGGCATGGTGTTGTTGGGTTGACGGTTGGACTCGATGATCTTAGAGGTCTCTTCCAACCTTAATGATTCTATGGTTCTATGATTTCCAATGAAGTAGTTCCTTGGCATTGTAAAGGTGATGCAAACAGTATTGTATTAGATGTATAAACCATTAGGTGTATGACTGACTTGGTTCTTCAATAACTGAAAATAATTTGTCCATAAGCTTTTTGCCTGCTGTGTTACTCTGGCATAAAAAAGTGGTTCAGTAATGCCTGTCATCTCGCTAGGATAGTGCTGAAGATCTTAAAAATTAACTCCTTGATGTAAGCTTACCATCTTTCTTACAGTCACTGCTTGTCACTGTACAGAATTTTGGATCTGTTATCAGCTACTTCACCTTCAAACTTTATCATGGAACAGCTGAATATGTCCTATCCAGACAGTCTGCGCAGCATAGAAACAATTTATATTTCACTTATCAGACTTAACTCTCCACCTGCCTGAAATCTGCTACATTTAAATCCTATGGATGAATTTCAAGTAATTAAAGTTGCTTAAGCCTCGATAGAAATTGGTACTGGGCATGTGTCTACCCTGCAAAATAGTCAAATGCAAAACCAAACAAGTTAAGCTGGTGCCTCTGCATAATGCAGCACAGCTTAGATATGTTAGACCAGGAATTGCCTCCAGTTGTGGTGCTAGTACATTCTCCAGTGGCATGGGCATCCTTTTCCAGTGTCCCCGCTGAACACCGTAAGCTTGCCTTAGAGGATCTGTACTTCCACAGGAAAGCCCAAGAGCAAAAGCCCCTCCAGCCTCAGCACCTTCTACTCTGTGGTAGGGAAGTACCCTAAACTGCTGTTATGAATATTTGCTTTCACTATGGCATATGCTACAGAGGTAGACCACTGTGGGCACATTTTTCCAGCTTCTAATTTTTTAAAAAAATCATGCATGTGAGGTAGATATATTGGTGATACGCTGGTAACTTCCTGCAGAGATAAAGCTGAAAGCGATGTAAGTAATTAATATATCCCTCCTGTTGAATGTCTCTTACTTAACATTAGGTCTCATTAAAATCAATAGAAGGAATACAGAACAAACAGACATATATTTACTGAATTTAGCCCTTAGATAATTAAGGGTCAAATAGGTCATGCTAGTTAGGAATTGATTTAAAACAATTTTATTTTGATAATGCCAGCTGTCACTAAGTGCTGCTGTCACGGATTGTCTTCCAGTTCACTTTTCTTTATAGGTGAGCAAGTCTCGACCCTTAAAATACCAGTGTGCTAGCTCTGGGGTGTACAGCCAAGCTCTGTGCAGGTTCATGGAGATGTGGGTACTTTGCATGTTAAGAACAGAACCTGGAAAAGATAATTTAGCCATCGATAGTTGGACAAGTTTGCTGCCTTTAATGAAACAGTCAGATAAAGCTTTATATCTGACTTTATATCACTGGACTATCTGAGGGCCTTCTAAATGGATTGCAGTTATTGAGCTCCAGATGTGCACTGAAATGAGTAGGTAACTGGACATCTAGTGGATAGCAAAGATCACCTTGCAGGGTTCAGTCTCTGACTGGGGTAACATTTTTGCATGAAGAAAAGGTAGATAATAATTTGGGAAATGTAGGGATGGTGATGGCATGCTGGAAAAGCTTTCCTCAAGCCTCAGAGCATCCCCTAGAGATACTCAGACTGATTTAAGCATCACAGAAAGATTATTTAATCTATCATGAACCTGGGTTTTAATTTTGTAAAGATAAGTAATTTTCTATTTATTTTGAAAGGGAAGCTGGGGAAGCAGAAAACAAGTGTGTCTGTAAAGAAAGCTGTCATTTCTGGGGACTTAATGTGGTGACATCTTTTTGACAAGAGAAGCATCTGTCAAACGCATGTGAAACTTGGTCCTTGTGCTTTCTCTTTCCTCTCAAAAGAAGTAGAACCACTTAATTTTGTTGTTCTGGTGGAGATGCAGATTCATGGGTGTGCTCAATGTTTGTTAAAAATAAATGGCAGCTTACTCAATACCTCCGAGTGTGAAATCCTCTGGAAGGATTTGCAGGATGCAGATGTTCTCCCCGTCCCCCTGCCCTGGCCCATGGGGGACCGATACCCAGCCTCTGCCTTCTGAGCAGGCCATTGATCTGACATGCAATGTGATCGAATGGAACAGGGGTAATTCCCTGTTGGATAACAAAATGCTAGATTAGCAGTTAGGAAACCGTGTGATTAGAGAGATTAACTGCTAAAGACATTATTCTTTCAGATGTAAAGCCTCCATTTTCATTTAGAGCTGGTAGTCTGTGAAAAACTACTGCACTAGCAATTAGGAAAGTGTAAACGTGCTGACCTGGAGAAGGGTGATTGAAGCTTAAGATAACTTTGGTAGCAGTATTTCTTGCTGTTTGCTTGTTAGGCAACCCATTTTTCTTTCTCTGGACTTTTAAGGCTTTGCCTTCTCAAAAGATGCTGTTTTCTTTGAAGAAAAGGGGATTCGGTGCTGGCTGCAACAAGGAGCAAAAGTCCCTCTCTTTGGCTTTATCATTTCATTAGGTATGGGACAAGAGCTTTTAAGGAAGGATGTGGCTGTAAAGATCAAAGGGTTCCCCACAATTTTCTGAGCTGCCTGCTGAAAATCTATCACTGGATGTTAAAGGTTACAGTAGTCTCCTCTAGTGGCACTTGCAAAAGCTATAATTTAAAAAGTAATTGTTGAAATATGATACATGCTTTAATAGGCACTGTTAAATTAGCTTAATTAATTTAAAAACCCAATGATATTTGGGTTTTGCTTTGAGATGGCAAGCAGGAGCTTTAGAAAACTTACTATAAATATTTTTGCAAACATTTCTGCCTCTCTTTCCAAGTGCCAGGTGAGAGTTCAGCACTAAGTACAGCTCACTCTAAGCACATGTGCATAAAACCTGAAAATGTGGTAAGTACTAAATGAGAGGGAAATATTAGTATTTCGTAGAAACCTGAACTGAAAGCTTTTGGGGATACCTGCATTTATACCAAGTTCCCTTTTTCTGCAGAATAAAGAGGATTAAAAAATAAAAACAGGGAATGCAGAACAGGAAAAAAAACCTTCATAGAGGATGTATTAGGGATACATTTAACAGGCAGCATTAAATGTGATTTCCCACGTTTCTCCCTTTCCAGAGACATGATAGGTAAGTAATTAGAATTAAGTGAAATTGCACTCAGAGGTGTCACTTTGGGGTAAAAACCCTACAACCACCTTGATTCAAGCAACTGCTTTTGAATATTCTGCTAGATCCAGACCTAACTGGATCTTTGGGCTTCTAAATTCTGTAAACAACACAGCTCATACTTGATTTAACAAACAGAGACTTTTGCTAGATAGCCTTCCGTGGCTCACTCCCACTGAAACCAAGACAACTTTTCCCCTACACAGACAGGAAGAATTAAGGGTTCACGTGGTGCGACTAAAGCACTCTGCACATCACTCAGAGCAGTTTCTCTAGTCAGTATTCTCAGCAGCATGGTGCTGTGTGCATGAGTAAAAGCCTGTGGGGAGAAGTTTCAACTCCATCTGTGGATAATTCATTAAAAATTTTTCACTGTTGCTGCTTGGGAATTAAGGAGCTCACAACCAGCTTGCCAGAGCAAAGCTTTACAAGCCTTTATCGTCTCCATTGCCATCCTGCAACAAACAGGAACAATTCTCCCTATACATCGCTTTTCTCCCTCTAGTTGTGCTAGTTTGCTACACCCCTTCACACGGTTAAAACATCATCCACAGTGCTCTCATCTGGTCCTGCCTCGCTGGTTTTTGAGATCGGAATATTTCCTTAGTGTTGTCGCTTCCAGGAAGAGATGGCAGGCAGCTCTAGGATGGAAATCTATATTTGTTCTTAGGATATCCTTAGAAATCACTTGAAAACATCTTAACACTTTTGCAGCAAGGTTGGTTTGTCTCACAATTTTCAGAAACCACAGAATACTTTTGCTGCAGGAATGTGTTTTTCAGCAGAAAACTAAGCACCAAAACCACAAAAAAAACCCAGATGTGGCAGCTTTGCATGCTATTGCTTTGTAGAAAACCCAGTGTTGGGGGAGAAAAAAAAAATCTAGGCCTCTTACAATGTCTCCTTTACTATATATAACTAGCAGAGTCGGATGTCAGTTGTGGGCAGAACCCAAAGGAGATAAAATGGGTCAACTGATGAGTAATTGGGTTATTTGAACCAATTGCAGGGTTGGTTTGTCTCACAATTTTCAGAAACCACAGAATACTTTTGCTGCAGGAATGTGTTTTTCAGCAGAAAACTAAGCACCAAAACCACAAAAAAAACCCAGATGTGGCAGCTTTGCATGCTATTGCTTTGTAGAAAACCCAGTGTTGGGGGAGAAAAAAAAATCTAGGCCTCTTACAATGTCTCCTTTACTATATATAACTAGCAGAGTCGGATGTCAGTTGTGGGCAGAACCCAAAGGAGATAAAATGGGTCAACTGATGAGTAATTGGGTTATTTGAACCAATTACTACTCTGAATGATGACTCACCAGGCTGGAGCTCATTTGGAAGTTGGGGGTAGTGCAGACCCAGTAACCTTCTAAGTGTTCCTTACCCTATCCCCCTGCAAAGCTCAGCAGCATCCCAGCTTTTAGCACTTTACCCATCCCTGTAATTCTCCTTGCAGTTTTCAAGGTGAAGAGGCCTCCCTGCTGTAAGTGTTCTGGGGCTATTAATAACAAAATCCCCATTTCTGCAACAGATGCTCAAGTGCACTTGTGGGTGGAGGTGCTACAGATGCAGGACTGTCACAGCAGCCTCCCCCCACACATTTGGCTGCCCAGGTATTTTGTGCCTGCAGCTTCTGGCACCGTATTGCTCTAAAATATGGGAAACTGCCACAATCGGACCTACCCTTGTCCCTCTCTGTTGAATTTTGCCCCCCCGTCCCTCAGTCCAGGTTGTGCCCCAAGGATACACAAGCCTGCAGGGAGAGAGGCACAGCTGCCCCGGTCTGGAAGAGAGGCAAAGCAAGGAGTGACACCTCCCCAGAGATTCCCAGCAGTGCTTCTCCCATGGCCACAGGCTTAGCCCTTCCTGGAGTCCCAGGGATAGTTGGCACTCGGACCTTTCCCAAGGGTGATACCTACTTCTTGATGGTCTACTCAGAAGGACGCCCAAGGGTGTACAACATGCAGCTCTAGCAACACAAAATCCTGCAAGATCTGCCTGGCAGTCCTGGGAGACACGCTGTGCACTGAAGCAGGATGGTTGTAGACTAGGGGAGTCCCTGTGGGCAAGGCCAGCCCTATCCTGCTCCTAGGAAGGAAGGAGTTGGGGGATTGCCTGGGGAAGGAAAAGTGGATTGCAGACATATGGCTTTCCCCAAATCCCAACAGCACAGCAATCCAGGGTGGGAGGGGGGAGCTTGGCAGCTGGCCACTCTTGCCTGGGGGGGAACATGTTCCCCCCTCAGGGGGCTCAGGATGGGGGAACCAGAAAGGACACCAGCAGTCACTTACTTTCCAGCTGCAGTTTGTATAAAGCCAGTTTGCTGTTTGCATTTCCCCAAAGCAGGTAAGGTTTCTGGGTGACATCCCCTTGGAGGGCCTCTGTCCTGAGCTGCGCTAAGGGAGTGAGAGCTCCAGGCTTCATGGGAGTCCAGCTCCTGGAAAATGTATCCAAGCTCCCCTTTGCTTTTGAAAACCTTGGCTAAAGATGTGTACCACATCATGCAAGGCAGGTCTGTCTGAAGCAAAAAACCTAGCAGCTTCCAAACAGCACCTTATCTGAAACCACCAGGGAGCTGAGAAGCGTTATGGGCTGCTGCACACTTTTATGCATTTCAGAGCAGATGAGCGCAATGTTATCTGGTTCAGGTGTTTCTGTAATTGTGATTCATTAGGATAACCACAGTGTTGGGTGGCTAGCACCTGTGTGCTCCTGCTGGGCTGGTGTCAGTGCTCTCAGCTGTGATAGGAAACATATGGCTGTACTGGCTGGTTCCAGATTTTTTCCTCCTTTTGTAGTCTCTTTGCGATGTATTTGTTTGCCTCTGCAGCATTGAAGGTGTTGTTGCAAGCAGCCTTTAAATGACCTGGGGGCATGATCAGTGTGACGAGTTTTATCCATCCTCCCCGGGAAGGATTGCCCACATGCTCCCGGCAGTGCACGGCTGCCACAGGGACCCACGCAGCCGTGGGCTGTGCTGACAGAGCCTCTCTTACCCAGGGAACCATTTCTCCTCCACTGAGGGGCAAGGGGAGGACTAAGGATATTTAGACCCTACTGAGGATATCTGTGGTTTTCATATTATTCAGAGTCAGGCTGGAAATCCGGTCTCCCCCAGACCTCGGCTTGTGGGAGCCTGCTCTGTGCCACCAGCTCTGAGCTGGTGAGTCTGGGCCATACATACACACCATAAATGGGTTGCCCGAGTGTGGGTCTCATCTCCTGGGCTGTGCGACTGCTATCAAAATCTAGAAATGCAAGAGAGAGCTTCACGTCTTAACACGGATAGCTGTATAACGTTTGCGCTAACAATAACAGAGTTGGGATTTGGGGGAGGTGACGAGAGGCAAACAGGAATGTGGCTCGAGTCAGAATTCATCAGCAGGCAAAACCATATGCATCTTTATCAATTGATGGGGCTAAAATAAAATAGCAGTCATTTGACAGCTGTAAATGATGTATCTCTAAATAGTGGGAGTTCCGATCCCTGAGAAATCCTGACTCCTGCAAGCTTGACAGAGAGTAATTAAGGGACAAGCTCAGCAGTCAATAAATGCCCCATGGGATTACAGGTTCACAGCAGACCCACGAGATGCAGTCCTCTGACAAAGGCCCCAAAAGGTAGTAAGCTGATCCTCATTTGTTCTGCAGTAGCTTTTCAATCATGCTATTGGGCTGGGCCCTGAGCACACAGCTTAAACAGTCACTTTTATATTTCCAATATTCCTTCTTGTCCACTGAGCCTGTCTTCCCACTTTCTCAAGAAAGTTAAGGGATGTTAAATAATCCTTACTAAGCCCACAGACTGGTGGTGGGTAACTGCACAGGAAAGATCACCTGGCCTAAAACAAGGCCATTTCTGGAATGAAACACATTAAAGTCATTCAACAGCATCTGTCAATATTGTATTTCTCTTTTATAAACAATGAGGATGCATGCCTGCTGCTGCCAAGATAGAGATCTAATGAGGACATTTGCTTTCCTAATGGGTGATCTCTAATCAGGCTTCTCTGCTACTGCATGCCGCCACGCAGGAAAAAAGGCAGGAAAATAATATTTGTTGGGATACGGTGAAAAGGTCACAGTAATCATATCTGCTACTACATCGATATGTAAGATTGCCTTGTGCTTGTCCGCCCTCAAGCCAAAGTAGCTTTCTCAGTCATGGAGTGAATTTACAAGTAGCATCTGAAGCTAAGCAAAACATTTCTAGTGACACAGTTTGGTTTGCAGGAGGGAATGTGCTTTAGAAAAGGATTTGGTTTTGCTTTAACACGTCTACATATGGAAAATATCAAGAGTAGCATGGCTGTAAGTATAGCAGACAGAGTGGACTGTACATGCATGGATGTGTGGAGCTGGGACCTGTCCGAGTGGCATACGAGCAGCCTAGCTGGTGACCTAAACGTGTGGAGAAGGGTAGAAAAGGTCACAGCTCTGAATCAGGACAGCACTTGGCTGAATCCTTAAATACCAGCGGGATTTAAATGCATCCCTAAGTGTTTTCCTTAGCTACAATTTTAGCTACCTGAAATATAAAATATTCTGTTGAATCAAGGTGGGAGACACAGTGGTCTTAAGCTCCCCGCAGGTCTGTAGGTGCTCCGAGCTGTGCTCATGGCCAATGCCATGGGGGCACGGGGATACCCCAGGAGCCCAGGAAATGGTACCCGTGGGGCAGCGGGTCACTGCTGGCCTGAGGCAGGAGGAAGCACTGGGAGCCAGTGTCCTTTGAACTCCTTCATAGTCTCATTTTAATCCTTTACGTAGTTTCTTAAAAGGAGGCCAGTTAGCATGAGAGCCACAGGCCACCAAAGCGGTGCCGTACTGCTGCTTTTATATATGTGTGTGTATATATATACACACACATAGATGTATATATTGGCTGACAAAGAAAATCTTGCGTGGGGGGGGACAGGTCAGACTGATAGGGTAACCTGTCCCTGGATCGCTAAAAATGTCAGGGGAGAAAGCAGAGCAATGGGTTAGGCTAGTGGTCTGTGGCTGCTTGGAGGCTTGAGAGAACCCACCTTTCATGGGGTAGTTCACACCTCAAATCCCCCCAGTCTTTGAGGAAAATTTGTACTGGAGGAATTTTATAATCAGTTACCAAGCTGCATTCTTGGAGCTGGCAGGGAACAGGAAAGCCACACATCATGATGTGCTGCTTCATGAAATCATAGTGGGTTAGTTAGCTCCTTTGCAGCAAGTATAGTTTGTTAAGCTGCCATCCGAGTTTAACACCGAAACTTCCTGATATGCTGTGACTCTTTCAAACTACTAAAAAGGAAAAAAAGGAAATCAAAGAAGAACCAAATATGCTTTATTTATTGTTTTCCCACTGTCACATATTTCTTCCCAGACAGCAAAGAGAGCTTCATTTTTTTCCCCAGCACCTTTTTATAAGTGGTAGACCGCTGATACTGATGGGAAAGTTGAAATGTAGAAAGTAACCAAACAAAGTACTGTCTCTTAGTTTCAGGAAAACATTAGTAGATTTTTAAAAAATTGAACTTGGAATTCTTTAACTTCAAGGTTTAAACCACAGAAGAGTAGAAGAGTGTTCCTTTAAAAAAAAAAAAAAAGGCTTGATCTTAAGTCTTTTATCACTTTGAACTTACTCATTTAAAAATATCTTAGCTGAAGGGTGTGGATGGCAGAGCAATAGAGTTACACAGCTTTTCAATCATTGTATTAGAATGGTGCTGGTGTTCTGAATGGCCTGTTTGTAACCTGATGATGACATAAATAAATGAAACTGCCTTTGGAAGTATAAGAGCACCTTTTTATAAGATCCTCTATGAGCTCTCATGGCCAGGGGCTGGTTTTCTTAATCATTGCTTATCAGCCCAACGTGTCATTGCAGTGTGTAGCAGACTAAACTTCCCAAAAGCAAGCACTGATTTCAGAGCTTCCTACTGTAGTCACTTTAAGAGAGACCCTTCTCCTTCCTTTCCCAGAGGCAGACCGCTCTGAACCTCCTGAGAGAAACTCCTGGAGGGTAGACACAGTCCAGAAGAAATGCTGGAAAACAGCAATAATAATTCCTATCTTCAAAGGAAGGAAAAGAAGATTCCAGGGAGTTTTGGGCTGGCCAGCTTAACTTCAGTTGCCTGGCAAACACTTGCATGAAATAACTATATTTTGTAAGTACTTGGTAGGAAATGAGCAAGAGTTAATATGAATCTGTCAAAACCAGGTCTTGTTAATCTGATGAATTTCCTTCTTTAACAGCCTAATGGGCCCTGTGGGTGAGGGAAGGGGTCCTTAATAAGCCTTTGATCCTGTCCTGCATGACATTTTCATAAACAAGTAGGGCAATAGGCCAGATGACATATACTGTACGGTAGTTGAAAGTGCTATTAACTGTCCTATTAACCCTCAGATCTTCACTGTCAAAACTAGGGGGATCTACAGGGGTCTGTCCACCATCTGGGTCTCCTTTATGGATGTTTTTTAGTGAGTATGTTTGCTAAATTTGCAGGTACCACCAAGCTAGTTCAAGGTGGGGACAAATTGATCTTGACAAACTGGAGAAACAGTTTGGTAAAAAAAAAAACACCGCAAAAATGTGCAATTCCATACGGCCATGGCCCTAAACTCAGGCTGAAATTATGGTTGCCTGTATCATGGAGGGGTCACCCACCTTACCCAATTCAGGCAAGGAGATCTCCTCACAAGGTGTGTGCCCAGCAGTATGGCCTTTGAGACACAAGAAGACATTTTTCTGCCCAATTCACCATGGATGGAAAAGCAGATCTAGTTTTGGGCATTGTGTTTTGAGAAGGATATGGAGTAATTACAGAGAGCCTTGGGGAAAGCGGTGGTAACGGCAAGAGGTTTAGAAAACTTGACCCCCGTGGAAAGGCTAAATGAATGGAGGTGTCTTCTAGTCTATAATAATATCGAAATGTATGAAGCAGGGCCTTTGTAAGTAATACTGTTCGTTGCAGATTGACCTTGCCATGCAGCACAGCGTAAAAGCTCACAGGGGGCTGCAGGGAGCGGTTGTGTGAGGTGAAGGTGGAGGAGAGATTTCTTCACTCAAAGGCTTTCACGTTACTTTTTCCTTTTGGAGAGGAAATGGTCGTGGATGCAAGGCAAAGGTAATCAACGGTAAGCAGTAAGTTCCCTGGGGGAATATAAGAAGAACAATAAAACTCAACACTTTACTGAAGCACCAGGGTAATGAACATCACGACAAGCTGAAGCAAATGCTGTTGATACAACTCGGGCTCGCCCCGCTCCAGGTGCTGCGCAGAAAAGCAATCGGTGGCTCCAGTCCTCCGATTCCCTTTTTCCAGCCTTGCCTTAGGATTATAGGTGGTCATAGTGGTGGGATTGCCCTGGACAGACCAGGTCTATATATATATAACCCAGCGTGTAGGAAGGCAGGGGTCCAGGTCCCAGCTGCTGGGCACAAGGGGCACCCATGTCCTACACCCACCCTCGTCCCTTGAAGTGTGGATGTGCCTGCATTCCACGTGTTTCCTTTCGCAGGCATCCTCAGAGTTAACCAACTGGCACCATTAAAAGCCCCAGGAACAACAGAATTAATCACAGAGACAACACAGCAATAAATATAAATGTGCTTCACCTCACTGCAATATAAAGGAACGATATCTGGGGGGAGGGATCTGCTGCTATAATGCATCACTGTTCTTCAGACAGAGGTTTCTTCACAAAAAAAGACTTAATTCCTCCTTCACTGTTAAAACACTTTGCTGGTGCCCTCAGCAGTTGCAAGGAAAGGTTTCAATTCCAGAGCGTTGGCTGTATTCCTGTCAGATGTTGTTATCTTTGTGGTCAAGATTTGTTAAAAGTTGAATATTCTTGGCTCTAATTTCTAAGGGATTTTCATTTTGAAGTCAAGAATTGTTTTATTGGTATCAGGAGCTGGAGGATACGGCAGTGTGATGATGTCAGTGTTGCCTTCCCCTGTTCATTACTTTTGTGATTTTGGTTTTTCTTTTTGAACATCTAGCACCTGGAGCCATGGCATTACCTAATAATCGTGTTTTAAAAGAAATGAAAAAGAGAAAAGATAGGGAAAAATAATTTCTCACAGAAAAGGACCTGAAGAGTGTTCCTTACAATATCAGCGGAGGTAAAAATAACCCATTGTTGGATACCTTTGTATTTAAGACACTTTTGTATTGTTTATGAGTTGTCATTCTTTATGAGTTAATTGTATGAATTTTTACTTGGGCTGTCTGGGTCCTGGGTTCTACACAGCTGAGCTCAGCAGAACTGCAATCTTTTCTTCAAAGGGAAAAAAAAGTTCCACTCCCAGATTATTGGAAAAAAGAACCCTGTCTCTTGTTTATTTATTTATTTAGAAAGCACATACAGCGGTGCATGGGAAGGGGAAGAGAGATGCAAAACAGGTGAGCATACAAATCCATCTCAAAAGAAATAGTGAGACACTTCCCAGATGATTAGTAGTACACCAGTCCATGTGAGCATTTAAACTGTTGTACCTCTAGATTAAAAAAAGAAACCACAGAGAATTTCTGAAGAACAAAGTAAATGTCTATATTTCAGAAATCCCACCACAATCAACTCGTAGGCAGCAATGTTTTTGTTTTGTTTTTTGTTCCTGATATTTCCTCAAAGGTGTCTCTCCTGCTCACGCTATGGTTTCTTTCCGCAGTGTCCGCCTCTGGTGACAAGTAAGGATACTTGTGAATGAAGATTTCCCCTTCGTTCTCGACCTTTTCTTTAACTTCTTCTGATGCTTGAGCGAAATTCCAAGCTCCTCCATTATCGCATTGAAGGAAAGACACTGGTGGAAGACGGAAATGGCATTAAACACTCCTCATCGAAGGCAGAGTTCCACCATACCCTTTGCACAAATGGTGGCTTTTAGAAACAAGGACCTGAGGTCTTACTGGTGGGCTCAGAAAGCTTCTCTGCTGAGTTCTGCCGGCTTTGAATAAGCCCCTAAGGTATAATAGGTGAGTCTGTATAAGTCATGTTTTTCGCCTAACTCGGCTTCCACTGAATTTCGTTTAACTTTGGCTTAACTAAAGCTGATTATGAATGTTTCTGAAATTCTACACAGATGCATTTGTGATGTTTTGGTGGCTTTGTATCATAAAACTTACCCTTTTTCAGTAGGTAAATTTCCTCCTCACCTTAAATGAAAAAAGATCTTCTTTTTTAAATCACATGTACCTTAGCCACAAAAAAATGGCTATACTAGAGGAAACAAAGAACACCGTTTTTCAAGATTTCTTTGTGGTTTAGTTATTTTCCCCTCTTGAAATTAACAGACATTTCTAAAATATAGCACAGTCCTCGATCCTCTTCTTTCTTTGGAAAGAATCTTTTTCAGATATTGTGTGTTGAAGAAAGGAGACAATTACCACAAGAATAAGGTAGCTGAAGAGTTTGGAAAGAAAGCAGAAATCTTTTTTCTTTCCACCATCACAACATTAACAAAGACATTTCGGGTAAGTGGAAACATCCTTTAAAATCTACAGCTGGAATAATGACATGTAACACAAAAAAACCACAAAGAGGCTTCAAGTGGAAGTATCCAGCAATGCAAAAAAATTGTTCCGTGCAAATATACATAAACAGATTATTTATATATAAAATGAAGTGATGGTAACAGTGTGAAACAAAGCTTTAACGACCCTACCTTCATCGAGTTGAATAAATCCTTCCTACCAAACCCCTTCTAGAACTGCAGAACTGATCAGCTTTAAAACAACTGGTTAAAACTACAGTTCTTTTAAAATGACAGCAACAGCACACAGACACGGTTCTCTGTATCCAATACAAATTCCCTTCTAGAGTGATACCGAAGCAAGGTAAGCAGTGTTCAGTTCTTAACCAGTAATAATCCAATAGTGACCTCAGTTATACAGGGCTAAAAAAAGTAAACACAGATATATTATTGGAAGAGGAGAAAACCCAAGCTTTCCTTGTAGTCACCTATTCCAGAGGAATGTTTTCAAATGCAAAAGATAGTATGAGGGTAATCTGGATCAAGGTTAAATCATTTGTTTAAGGTAGCTAAGGAATCCCAGAGGAGTGAATTCCACACACCGTGCTTCTTCCTCTCTGGTATAAACCCACTGTATAACATGTGTAACCCTGGTTCTGCAAATAAGCTCAAGACATCAGTGCATCAGAGTGTGTGTGTATTTTAACTGTGTATGATCTTGCGTATGCCATCATGTCCTTTTGTGGGATGGGCTGCACACAGACTACAATCCCGTAGTATGTTAAATCTATAGTTTAATATGCTCTTTCTTTGAGATGCTTGATTTTTGCTCATCTAAAATTCTTAAGTATACATAAATTAAACTACTATTAATTCATTCCAGACCCAAAATGTAATAGGCATAGGCCAGGGCAGCGTACTGCTTTTTTTTCAAATTACTGTCTGATAATAGCCAGGAATTTGCTGGTGCAATTATAATTTAAATATCCCCTTCAACACTGTAATATAGGAATTCTAGCATTACTGGAGTTCGAGTCAAAGGTGTCTGCTGCAGCCTCATGCCCTCTGGAAGCAGCAGGTGAAACAGGTATCATCCTAATAAAGACACTATTTCTATATTGCTTCAGGCTTTTTTAGAGAGTAGCACCACTTATTTCCAAACTAATAAAAATGTATGCTCTAATTATCTATGACTTAGCATAGATAATTTCTCTCTACTATCTTAGTTTTAATTGAGCTTTCAAAATCTGGATTACAAAGTGATTCCAGAACTCCATGGCAAATAAGGAAAGGGTCATATTAACCATTTGTAGGATTGATCAGGTTTATTTTTATTTTCTTTCCCTGTTGTTCTCACTAACCTATATGTTGTGTGTGTATTTAATAATAGCCATCAGTCTCTGCAATGTGCATACAGGGATGATTTCTGCAGATTAAATAGTACATTTTACTGCCTTGTTAATAAGCTTGTATTTTAATTTTCCAAACTGATTCATATTATTCAGACTATGCAATTATCATCATGTCCTTCAATTTCATATCAACAAAATAGTCCCATGAAGATAATTTTACATCTGCAGATAGATATTTAAGATGTATTGCTGACATTAAGAGTGTGAGGTTTTTAATATCTGACTACACGATTTGTGAAGTGCCCAACTGGTTCCACTTCCAACTCTGTTTTGAATTTTAAATAAATATTATCAAAAAGACTTCAAGGTATTCCTAGGCATGGCTTTGGTGTTTAGGTCTTGTCTCTAAGAATTAAACTTTTGCCTAATTGTTCATCAATAACAGTTACATCTAAAACTGAATATAAAAACATTACTGTTCTTGTTGATGATTTTTTTCTGTAAACTGATGATGTTTATCCACTTAACAAAGTATGGAAGTAGGCCATTCAAAATCTGAAAGGGCTCTGCCTTATCAAGACTCTCTCCTATCCTATCCTGGCAGTCCAAAGCCCCAGTGGGATGATTACCCACGAGAGAGGTCACACACACACTCAAAACCCATGGGAATGGGCTCAGCCATCCTGCAGAGACAGTGGGTTGGGAGAAGGACGGGAGGAGGTTTACAGTGATAGCTTCTTGGGTCCCACACCTTGCAGCTCCTGCTGCTGGCTTCGTAAAAGCACAAAAGCAGTTTTACTTTTACAGTTGTGTTATGCTTAGTTTCGAGGGACTTGAAACACCATTGGCATGAGTTTTGTCATCCTGAAGCGATGAATTAAATGTAGATTTAAGACCCTGGACTGATACTTCAAAGGTATTCCAATGGTTATGGACATAACTACGACTCTGATCAATTTTGTGCATATTCCTGTCTGAGATCCCACCACCTTTGATAAAGCCAGTTGGGGGTGGCAAAGACCACTACAAACATGGGAGACACGGCTTTTTCTGCCCCTCTGCCTTCACACAGAGCTTGAGATGGTCTAAGAGAGCAATCTGAGATGATACCTTGAACTTTCTGGCGTTTGGTTACTCATTCCAAAGGACAGTTACACGTGAACTTTCTTTTGAGCCCCAGGAAGCATAGCTCAAAATCCTATTTATCTCCAAGCTTGTGTGTGCAATCAGGAAACTGAACAGTTGTCTGAAAACTGGAACCGCCCTGAACTTTTCAAGCAGTAGAAAACTGTGGTACAGAGTGAGTACAAACTCAGCCAGAATGCTGTAGGATTTACAGGAAAATCATGAGCAAGAAACATTCAGTGGGGACTCCCTAGATGGCCCTCTGAATAGCACAGTGTCTGCAGCATAATTACAGTTGCCTTTAAAAAGGGGATGGTGACATTAAAATTCCATTTAAAAAGGTAATATACTGTTCTTTTAATCTCATATTCGGATAGCCAGACTGAAAACGTTTCTTTAAAAAGCTATTTTTTAATGTGCTGTTAAGTCCACTTTTGAGGTCTTGCCGAGAATGAGAGCAGAGTAGGCACAGAGCAATACATTTAACAACAGAGTAATAAGTTTAACATTTTACTTTTAGTCAGCTTGACTTTCTCATTCTAGCAGTGTCAAAATGCTGCAGGACATGGCATGCAAGGCTAAAAGGAAATGTCATCCTTTAAAAAGAGAATAGATTTTGTTCTCCTTGTGATGTGAGACTCTTCCTCTTTGCCCTTTGGTCATTTCAGCAGGCTATAAAAGCTAGGTCATGAAGCTCCCAAATCCTTCCTTACACTCCCCTACAGAAGACTGTGTTCAGCTTTAGGATAATTACAAATTCAGAATTTAAAAAATAACATAATATAAAGTAGAAACAAGACTGAAAAAAAAAAGAATCTGTAGTCAGGCTTTATCAATCTGCTGCTTATGCTGCTGGGCTACCACTGGGGACAAGACTTTTCAATTGCATTTTATTAACACCTTGCAAAAACAAACAAATAACAAAAAAAAATCCAGTGTGCTCTGTCGGAGAACTGAGAACTATGAAAATCAAAGGATGTGGGCCAGATTTTATTCTGGAAGAACACCTGACCAGCTCAGGCACAGAGGAGGAAGTGCAGAAGTCAGGATTTTTCTTCTGCAGTGCCCTCATCGCTGTGAAGGACCCATAGCTGGGACACTGACACATGTCTTCTGCTGAAAGAAAAGTGATTTGTTTGTGCCTACTGCACCAAAGGAAAAATATCTAAAGTAGTTTCTCCTAGTGAGCGAAATGCTGTTGCCATTAAGAATCTGAGTATCCTGTCACTGATGTCTAACTGCATGAGGAGATCACTAAATTAAGTCTTTTAAACTGTCAGAGTCTATGGAACAGTGATTGTCAAAACAGTATGACAATAATCCATGGATTAATTTAACTCTTCCTCAGTTATATAAACTGTTCCTCAGTTTCCTGTCTACAAGAAAGAAATCAGTAAAGCTACTTGCTGGTCTCACAAACCATCTAAACATGAATGGGACGGCTCAGTGAAGGCATAGATGGCCACAGTCGTGTTTGGAGGTGGGGTTATGGCCTGAAAATGGAGGGGCTCAAGCTGATTGACGTTCGTTGAACAGGGGGAATTTGCAGACCTGACAACTTCACAGAAAATTCTATTTTGCAAGAACTTCACTAAGATAGGGGATTTCTTCCTCCTCTCCCTTCTCCTCCTCCTTTGTTTCTGAAGAACTAAAGATGTGAAGCTTCAAGGCTTTGATCCGAGAGAGATGGCACAAACACACGATACTGTGGCAATACTTTGAGGAAATATCAATCTAGTTGGGGAAAGCGTTCTTGCTGTGCTTGGTCTAGTTCTGCAGCGCAGGCGTGTTGTTAATCCACCCTCATCCTGGCTCTTTGAAACAGTGATCATATTGCCCTCATTCCCCTCATTCTTCTCTTGTCTCGTCCTTTCTCCCTCCTTCCCACTGCACCTTTGCCTGTTTGCATTGCAGACTGTTTGATGAGGGCAGGAACTGCCACTAAATAAAGGTAGGCACACTGACCCCAGCCAAATCAACCTGGCAATGGCTTGGGACTAGCTCGTTTACGGACCCTTTGCTTTCAATGGTAGGTAGCTTCTGTGTGTCAAAGCATATGGCATTTTTTGCAAACACTTATTAATTCAAATATTTTGGGAGTTCTGAGTAAAATGCAGCAGCAGCAAAACAAAAATTAATGTAAAATGGCATAGGGGTATGCTTATAGCCATTTTTCTCCCAAAATAGCTCTGGCTATGCTTTACTGGTACCGCAGTGCCAGAACCGATGTAGTAGGTTGTGGCTCACCCATCACGGGCAGATGTGCTGGCTCTGTGCTGATTGCACAGTAAGGTCCCTGCGCTGGCACACACCTGGGAAAGGATCTGGTTTGATTATCGGGCCCTGGATGCAGTTGCAAGGCTGCAAGTTAGGAGGATGCAACGGTGACCATCTGTATTTGTGAACAGAGTATTTTTTGAGGCCAAATTTCAAAGTATAGCGGTCATAGAAGCTTAGAGCGCTGACAGGCGGAAAATCTTTGAATGCTTTAACACTTCTTCTTGAAGCTTGTTATGTCTATGCAGGAGTCCTCCCAGGTGCGATGCACTTCATGGGAGATGCTATGGGCTTCCTCAAGCCTTGCTGTTAACCTGAAGGCACCTGCCTTTTCCTGGAGCCACAGCAAACCTTGCAAAAATTGCCTTTACAAGCATAGATTTGTTAGCACGTGGGTGGCATGTCGGCTCTTCACTGCCTCAGCTGCTGGCGTAGCTGCTAAGGAGCAAGTAAGGCTTTTTAATAACTCTTTTTATAGCT
>NW_008825109.1:18820306-18828954 GCF_000699105.1 Pygoscelis adeliae
CTCGGTGAGGGAAAGAAGGAGTTGTTTTTGATTCCCCACGGGAAAGCCGATATCTGTGAGGTTGTCTGTGGGGACAGCTAGGCACGGGGAAACAATGACTGTTACTAACAATGTGATTGTTTCCTTGACAGATATGAAAATGTTTACCCAAAAAGTGACAGAAACTTTCTGGATTCTGTGTTCATCAAAACAGTGATTAGAAAACTGGTCGAAGCTGCAACCTGGAGGATTTCTTGTGTAGAGCAATGATGGAGATAAACACATTAGGAATTTTCCTTCTCCTCTGAGAGTTGAGAGAAGCTGAATTTAATTAGTTTTAAGTCTCTTCTACTGGGAAACTGCAAACAAAAGTGCTTTCTTAAATCGAGGATACAGAAGATCTAATTCAGGTCTTTGTTGGTAAGAAGGCTCATTTTATGAAGAGCCAAAGCTTTCAAGGCCCTATTCAAACAAGTTAAAATGCCATTTTGAGCAAGACAATTTCTTGCAGCGTCTGGAGCGGAGCGTAAACACTCATGTACACGCATGAGCACTGGCAGAGAAGAATTGGTATAGCCTCGTTATGAGCAGTACATCTTCATCACAAAAAATACTTAAGCCTACTGCCAGCATAAATAGTGCTGACCAAAAATTGTAATATGAATAGAAGGAAAACACAGGTCACTGTATGCTCTGGCTTTTCTCAGGATCCAGGTATGAGAGAAACAATTCAAGAGGAGAAACAGAGCTTCGCCGCAGCACTTCAGCGACTGAGTGTGAAGGCATCTACTAGAACAAGTTTTCTAATTGCAGTACAGTCCAGAAATGGCCCCTCAATAAAACAGATCATTAACTGGTTTGATGAGGAGGAACTGCAGTGGGCAAGAAAACATAAAGTAGGTGTGAGGGGCGGGAAATGAATTGGTGAAACTGGCGGTAAGCTGGGATATAAGGAAATACAGACAAAAGGTAATCAGGTTTTGAAAACATGGTGGTTTGCCACAGTTCATGACATCCTACGAGCTGGCATTTCTATACATTTTGTGTATCTCAAATTGTTGTCATATGTTTTACAGTGGCAACAACAGATCAAGTCCATTGTCTCCTGCCCTTGCAGTCCCCAGACTAGCTGAGGACTAGAGAAAATCAAACTAGTATCCTTCCAGGGTATAAAAAACACCCAGTACCAATTTCCTACACAAAAGCTCCCTTGTGTGTTTCAATATGGAACGCAATGCCAAGGCTTTACTGTTTGATATAAATAGATATCCTGATTTTGCCATAGAGGAGCTTTCTATGTTACAAAGCCTTATAATAGTGAACATCATTAATTGCTCAAGCCAAGTCAACGGAGTTTTTCTGTGAAAGGTATATATTGGGGGTGCCTGAGGGTGCTTTTGTTGAATATGTTCTTAAATGTTAATGGTTACATGGTATAAAATTTAACTGATAGATACGATTTTGTGCTGTGGTAGTTACTTGGAGGCTTTGGCTAATGAATTTTAAATGGATGAATTAAAATTCATTAAATATTGACACTGGGAATAAGATATGCCAGCTAAAAATCTCTGGCTGTTACAATAGGGGTTCAGAAAGTTAATGGAGCCCTGCAGGTTATTTTCTGAGGTTTATAAAGAACTGCCTGGCCCACTTGCTGAATGCTTCGGCAGAGACCAAGCGAAGTATTTCTCCATGCTTTTAGTAATAAGACCGCAATTGGTTTACTCGGGTTTGGTAGAAGTTGAAAAGGAGGTAAATAAGTTTTCTTACCTGAAAAAGGTGAATTACCCCATGAAATTACAAGATGACAATTGCACATAGAGACTGTGATAATTCTTAAAATCTACTACAGTCTACTGCACTCACTCTTCGCTGTAGGTGTAATTCTTTTCTGTGATATGCATTTAAACTGCCCAGATTTCCAGGACTTTGACAATTTGCGTTAGATAAGAAAAATGAAGCAAGAGGCACTTTGAAGTCATTAACTATGTGTTGGTGAGTACAACCTTTGCCATTATGTGCACTGTTTAAGTTTAATGCTTTCCATCGGACACACCTTTTTTCTTTCCTGACTATACAGTGTGAATTGAGGGCTGTGTTCGAATCCCTCGCTCCTCTCGGATTAACTTGCCACAGTCTAACTCCGTAGATAAGGTGGTGCCAGAGGTGGAGTTGGACGGATGGGTTTGCTTACACTGTAGTCCGTAAAAGAAACAAAAGGCCTTGCATGCAAGAAAAGAAAAATGGAGAAAAATGAATGAAAGAAGTAAAATTAAAAACAAACATGAGAATGAGATTCAAAAGCTATTTAAATCAAAAGAGATTCTATTTATGGAAACAGAAAAGTAATAGATTGTATTCGACTCATGCTTTGGATTAGCTTAGTGATAATATACAGTGTATAGCATTTTCTATCTAAGCTTCTTATATCACCAGAATAAAAATAAAACAAACTGAGAGAAATCAGAAAGTAACACTGGAATTACTGGTATTCTACTTTCTGTAAAATTACTTCTGGAAAAGAAGTATGATGTTGCCACATTAACTCACTTAAAGATTTTAATTATTAAAAGACTGCCTAAAATAGGCAACGCATTGCTGTGAAACAGTAGTACAGTTTCAGAAACGGTGTATATATATGTATATATGTATTCCTGAATACTACATCATTCACCCAACATATTGCTCAGTAAATTAACACTCCCTCAGGATGTAAACCTTTAGGTCTACTTTAATTATAACTTCAGGAATGCATTGCTTTTCCCAGACTCCTGAAGAGTTTCCAGAATATTCTGCACCATATTAGCATTTATACTAAACATTTTAATTAGCTGCAACTGTTCTCCAAAACATATTTGAATGAAAGAGCTCCTGAGACATGTATGAAACAGAGATATCGATATTTTCTTTATGCATTTTGTGCTAAAACCGTTCTATAGGGTTAAAGTACTAATCAGAAAGCTGCAATATGTGCAAAATACATTCAGCTTTTATCTCTGACTTATTCCAAAGCAGGGACACCTTGATTAATAAGGCCTGCAAAATTGCTCCACATGAGCTGCGCCTGTTGTTCGCAGACAGTGCCATTGCCTTGAATGAGGGCTTGCTCAGGCACACGTGGAGATGTCTGCACAGCCAGGAACTGCCTTCTCCTGCAGGACACTGCAAGGACCAAGTCCACTGACATTGGCGTTAGGTGTCACGGACCCAAAATAACCCCAAGTGCCATTTGGAAAATGAAGATGCATGGTAGGATTCAGCTCAGTTCCTTTCAGCTGCCTGAACAGCAGGTGTGTAGCCTTCGCTTACGGTGATCCCTTACCAGCAGCAAGGAGATACAGGTGATTTATCCTGTCCAAAATCAGATGTTGTCCTCTAGAGGCCCTCAGCCCTGGCTGCTTGTTTTTACTCAGGTGTCGATCCCTCTCACGTCCCAGCACCACTGCTGTATGCGGTGTAAACTGCAGCTCTGAGACTGAGTTCAAAATGTTCTCCTTCTCCTCCCGCTCGTCCCAGCTGCCTTCGTTAAGGTTATTTTTCTCGACAGTAATTTCTGGCATTTATATCATCAGGCTTGCAGGATTACACCTTGGATGAAGAGGATGTATTGCCAATGGAAAAGCTCCTGCCTTTCCCATCTAAAAGTGCGAAGTGAGCTTAAACAACTCACTCATAGATAGATGCCTCATGTCTAGAAACCTGAAGTGACGTGATATGAACCCGCCTCTTGGTGATTGCCTCAGGGGCCACCAATCCTGCAGTGCAATGTGACCCTCGTCCCTATGACAAGTGCTGCTGAAGTGAACGGGATCAGAGCAGCTATAGCAGTTGAGCCAAACAGGGCCACATCAGGGTCTAGGACATGGCCAGAACGAAACCGGCACCAGGGAAGGCAGCCAGAGTAACAGGGCTGGCAGACAACTTCGGGAACAGACTCTGAGTTGCTGCTCATGTCTTGCTTCTTTCACAGCGGTTGGTGGTTTGGTAAACGGGTGTTTACACTCTATTTTAATGATTGATTCTATCTCACAAACTGCTGTAATAGTCAAAGTGTGATTTATATACAGCATTTCCTTTGTTTTCCCTCTGCCTTTTTAAGTTGCTTATTACGCTTCAGTGGAGCTATAACCAGAATTTCTTTGGCTCCACAATCTCACTTTACTGTGGCATCCATCACCTTTCAGCAGGTCTCCCTGCTTTGAAGCGCACGCTTCAGCACAGTGTGTAAACCCCTGGCTGTGGAAAAAATGCTTTCTAGAGCAAGAGAAAAATTATACTTGGGGATTTGGAAGTACATTCCTGTTGTTATTCAAAGGGCTGATGCTAATGCTGTATAAATAAAAAAAATCCAGTTGTGTTTTATTCCTTTCCAACATAATTTATACTTGAAGTCTTAAAGATCAAGCAGAAACTGTTTGAGAAATTAATTGCTCTTGTTCTGCACTGCCATACTAAACAGCACTAATTGGACTGTGGGTGAGGTACTTTCCTGTTCTTATGAATAATTTGTCTTTAGGGCCAGAAACCCATGGTGAGAGTTCAGCAACACAAAAACTGCACTCCAGTGAAGAGACTTATAATGCAGTCACCTCCACATCCACAAACCTCAGCCTCCCAGAAACATAAGCAAGCTGGAAATGGATGACTCACCTGCTCAATATCGCTGTTTTTCCTTGATTTATATATAAATTCACCAATGGCTACAAACACCGAAAGAACAAGCCCTGCGGCGAGCACTATGAAGATGCCCCCAATATTCTCCACCCCGAGAGCACTGGCTTCTTTGCTGTCCTCCTCAGGGCAGCCGTTGCCTCGCCACCACTTTTCTTTCATCATGTGCAGCTTTCCCTCCTCCTGCAGCTGGAGGATGGCGATGGTGATCTTGTCTCTGTAAGGAGACCCTGCAAGGTAAGAGCAAGACCCGTCAGTGCTGGTTGCCACAAAGGGAAGGCAGGGAGGGAGCAAGCTGCTGCTATCTGAAGCAAAAGTGCTCCCTTATCACAAGACTGATTATGCCAGCCAGAAATTGTTGGTTTCTCTTCGGCTGGAAGGGGGAAGAGGACTATCTGTTGGTGTCTGCCCTAGGGACTGGAAAGCAGAAGGCTTCTCTGGTGCAGTTATTTGTTTGAGAATTCATTATAACTTCTAGGGTCTCCTACTGAGGTTTATTTAAGCCTTGGCAGTGGGTTTTCTTGCTAAGCAATTCCTCCATATCATGTTTGAATATTGCTTTGAGCATCCTTTGAGACTTTCCACTTTGCATCTTTTCTATTTACTTCAACATCTGTTTATTTTTCCTACTGCATGTAAAATGAGTAGCTGTCTAAGAAAAGCCCACAGTCAGTCAGATACATTCTCTTCTCATTTATACCTGCGTAAGCCCACAGCTCCACTTCAGCTACCTTACAGCTTATAAGAACACAAGGCGGCCCGGTCTTTTTTTCCGTGACTTGCAAAAATATTGGCACTGCAAGCTGAAAATAGCAACTGTTTTCATGCTTTTTGTTTTCAGGCCAACAGCTTGCTAAATGACATGTCTTCACATTAATGGGCCTGTACAGTATCTGGCAAACAGCAGGGTCATGTTGGGCGGTTCAATCTGTTCAGGTTTGCCTCTCACGCCCCCTGCTCTGGCTCTTCATCTTCCAAAATCTCTGCCGCCTGTAAGTCCCTTCAGCCAACTTGTGCTGTTGCAGTAGCACAAGTCTGTAGCCCTAAAGGGGGACAAGGGAGAGGCTCGCCCCTCGCCCCGCTTCTGGAGCAGCGCCTAGTTAAAGGAAATTGCTACCAATTAGCTTTTCCCACGTTGCCAGAAGCTGAAGTTATCAACAATAATAGCAGCAATCCTGTTATTAATTATAATAGACAAGCAGAAGTTGGTTTTGGCGTTGTGAGAGAGTCTTTTCTTTATGGGGCAAGGATTTCATGATGACAAGCAGGAGAGGGTTACAAGAAAGGCTGTTTGGCTCTAAAGGCATATATGTGCCCCCAAACCCTGCGACGTTGGGCTTCCTACAGCTGGAAGTGTTTAGTGTCTGGGCTGCAATGCAGTTGGTGTTGCCAGTCCTTTGTCCATATAGCTGACTACCATCCATCCTTTCCTCTCCTTTAGCACATTAGTAAGACTATTTTCTTAAGCTGTAATTTCACCAAAAGTCACATTTTGCTGCAAATTAAAGCAGTTGCAATTCTCAAGCTGATCAAGGTAAACAAACTTTAAGGCAGAACCTGTGCCAGAATTCCAGTGATAGCGTGGAGCACATAGATGCAGATACTTAAGAAAATCTCACTAGGCACCACTTTTGTGGCTTTATGCATCTAAATAGCCTTGGAAATTTGGCCTCACAGCTTCAGTTTTCTTTCTTATATTGCCGTACAGGACGTTATTAAAAACAATTGTACCATGAATACAAGTCCCTCTCTCTGCTTTCCATTTCTTTTAGCCCGCAGCATTGTCTGAGGAAAATCGGTGTGAAAAACATTGCGGTTCTTCATTTGTTGTGCCAACACTCAGCTCTTTTTCAGTGTATCTTACTGCCAGCGCTAGGACATGCTGTGACCACAGATGCCAAGAGACATGTGTCAGATTATACAAAGTCCATCTGGGAAGCCAGCAATCAGCAGCCACTGCTTGAGGTAGCCAGCTTTGAAAGGAAAACACGCCTGCTGTAAAAATAGATGATTTCTATGCATGCTATTAAAGAACCAAAAATAAGCACAACAGAAAACAAAACAGAAACATCTTCAAAACTGACCTTACACAGAGAAATGAATTATTACCACTGAAAACAGCAACGCCTCTCAGAAGAAAGAGCAGAATTGTTTCTACCTCAGGAGAGGTTCGTCACCCTGATAGCTGGAGTCTGTTAGATTGTAGGACTCATCTATTTTCCCTTGTCTGAAAGGACATAGCTGTTAGGTAAAGTGAAGCAGCCTGAGCCACAGCACAGGATTTGTGGGGACGTTCATTCTTTCTTGTGATGTTTACGTTGCCAGGAGGATTATCACAATTCATCTTGAGGGTAACAGGTACATCTATATTTCTATGCGTGCTTTTAAAGTTTGTGAAGTGTGCCTGAAGTGTTGGATTGTTGATGTTTTATTGGTGAGCACTAAAACTGCACACAAATCCATCTCAACACCTCTTTGAATATTCAGCATATCATTTATGGCTTCTGAGCTATTAACCTACCTCTCAGGCCAAGAAATACATCTATCTGCTTTCTTAGCAGTCTCCCAAGTAACTGGCAATAGCTTTAGTGTTAGAATTACTAGCATCAGCACTGGCAGTGATACTGGAATTAATACCTGTCCTGACACCTATAATAACGTTGCTTTCTTTAACCAGATTCCTCCCAGGGTGACACTTTGCATAGGTTTTGCTTAGAGGTGCTTTTGCTACAGCAGTACCAGCGTGCATTAAGTTCACCGCTAACCATCACTGCAGATTTTTCACTAGTAATGGTCTTTGCCAAAACTCTGATGAAAACCTTCCTTTTCGTGACCCATCAGCTCCATAATAAACATAAATGGAGATGTTTGCTGATATGCCTAAATGTCCTTTAACCTAACTCAGCACAAAGAAGTAGGAAGAGAGCCTATATCTGCAGTTTTTTACTTGCAGAAGTTGATCTGATAAATAAAATAGTACGTTTCCTGGATTCATAGACGAACTTTGAAAAATTTTTCTTCCTGTTTCTTTGGGAGCCAAATGGTGATGGTATTCAGCTCATTCACTGGAAACTTTGGAGTGTGAGACATACTTTTGCTGCTGCAAACCTTAGCCGTATGGTTGTGCATTCTCCTGAAGGAACAAATGCAGACCAGATAGAACTTGCTGAAACTTTGGTGTTAAGGGTCACAGACAAGTCTGTTGGTTTTTTTTTTCCCCATACAGCTTCTGCAATCAATAGTCTTGAACGCCATGAGAAAAATAACAGAGCCTTTGGGGTCCATCTGAATAGTGGAAGGATGTTCATGGCTTATCTTGTTTATGAAATCAATCTTTTAAAAATTTAAGATGCCTGATGACACTGAATTATTCCACAGTGCTTGGAGATATCTATTCCACTGAATTTTGCTGGTTTTCCTTAAGAAAAAAATTAAGGCACATTTATCATACAAGAAACATCTTATAAATGTATTTCACAGCTGTATTTCCAATGGATGCACTCTCTCTGAGGATTACCATCTGTTCCAATTATTCCTTCATTGTTCTTGGTTTAAACTGTGGCAGCTTTATAACTGCAATGAAACTCTTGCCATACATTTGTCTTTATTCAGGATTTTAGCTTTTGTATCATTTTCCTCAGGGTGAGAAGGCTGTTCTCATATAGCCAGTGGAAAAATATACTTAAAATGTTATCTATATGACAATATGTCTGAGGTACTCAGTAGCAGAGAGAATCACAGTTCCAAGTGCAGTGGTGTTTCTCCCTTATTTATATCTGGTCTACCAAGCAACCGGTGGTCAAAATACTTCACCTGTTATATCTGTGTAAACTGATATTGCCCTGAATAATCTCCCTGAATACAATAAAATTGCATAGCTTTTAACTGATCATGGCATGGTAAATGCGTACGTGAGCAGTATGAAGAAGTATGTTATACAGGAAAAAGATCTGGCTGCCCAGTGCCAATTATTCACAAGAACCCAGCACAAAAACCTC
>NW_008825109.1:18828965-18839642 GCF_000699105.1 Pygoscelis adeliae
TCTCTACGATTAGAAAACCTTGAAAAGGACACTGGATATGCTAAGAAAGGTCTACTGGAAAGACTTCACAGAGATTGGGAGTCTTAAGACTCTGCTTAGCTCCAAACACTGAAATCCCTGATGCCAATGTAGAACCTTGCAATTGCTTCTCGCTGTTCTTAGGTGTTGCTCTAAGGTCATGAAATAGATCAGAAATTCACCTCCTTTCATGCAGGTTTCTTTGGGATGCATACGTTGGACATAACATTTATCCTGCCCACTTCCATTTTCCCAGAGACACTACCTGATTTCTCAAACTAAACTGAATTTCAGTAGAGCGACTTGCACTTCTAGCAGCACAGAGGATACCCAGTTTGGTATGCATGGGATGCTCCAGGAGGCAAGCAGGTCACTCAACTTTGTTCTGCAGATGTAGCCTGCACTGTTATATTCCCTCTTGCTTGCAGACACTGCTTGCAGATGAGCAGGGCAAGAGTAGATGTTTTGCCTAAAAGGAGGCTCCTAAGGTCTGTTTTGATGAGAAAGGTTTTTAAAAGACTAAGGCATGATTCAAATGGCCATCTAAACTTCTGAAGGGAACATTGCTGGGTGTGCCCCACAACAGCTGTGCTGGAAAGCATCTTACCAATAGGGGTTCCCACGCCGTAGCCTTTGGAATCGATGAGCCCCCCAATCTGGGTGAGATTGCAGTTTCTCTGAGTCACGTACTCTATGCTAGTCGACTCCATTAGGAGCGCATAGTCCGTTGTGAGCACACGCTGGATTCCCTCATCGTTGTTCTTCACAAGTGCTGTCTGCTGCCTGCTGCTCATGAACGCCCACATCTTCTCATATGTTGATATTTTGGATTTCTAAGGAGGGAAAATGAGGCACAGAATCACACCAGCACCCAAATTACACTTGTAGAATATTCCTCAGCCTTTTGTTGTGACCAATGCCAATAGCACATCTCGAATGAAAGAGAATCGGTAGCAGGGTTTTCCTTCCTGCAGCCTTTCTCTCTTACTGTGCTTTATGCTGAGGAATCTCTTTTTTTGCTTCTTTTTTCAGTGCCAGGAACTTCATTACCGGCACAACTGTGAAGTGCTTTGAAATTTTTTGGGCTAATGCTGTTATGCGGATTACAGCACATCACCCAGCTAAATTAGCGCAGGTGGATACTGTTGCACTGAGAAGCAGTGCTTCTGCCTGTCAGGGCAAACGCACTTCTCCAAAAGCCTGATGATGAATAAAGTACTGGCTCTTTTGTATTGGTATCACTTGCCTAGAAGTCATGTACTTCAAGGGTAAAGCTTGAGAAACAAACCCAAAACTGCTTCTAAGCAAACTTCTGCTTTCTGCTCTCAACTGCAATCATACTTAAGGACTTCATCCTTCTCCCACTGAAGTTAAGGGGGATTTTGCCACCGGCCTCAGTAGGAGTGTCTACGTGTCCTGTGTCAATGCCCAGCTGCACAGGGAAGAGGGATGCCAGAAGCCCCAGCCACCCCCGTACAGTGTTGTTGAACTGAACTTCCTCCCCACTCCTTTCCCCGTGCCGTGGGAGCCCCGAGGGATGAGGGCACCCTGCAGGGAAAGGCAATGCCGGTGTCCCCTTGTTCACACTTCTGCCTTCCTTGGAGGAGATGAAAAGAAAAACTGAACCTGCTCAGGGACGTGCTGGAGGCCTGTGCCTGCTACCCTCAAGATGTGCTGCCTACAAACCAAAAAACCTTCAAGCGCTCGCACAGTACTAACATGATTAAACCTCTCTCTTCCTTGTACGTTCTCAAACAACATTGAGCACACAATGTTGCTTTTGGATTAAATATCGAGGTAGACCTACAGACAGCTGGACCAGTGGAAACTGCCAATAGAAATGGTTTTGTCTCAAGACGGCAAAGCCAACCGTTGCTGTTGCTGCAGCCTAGCACAAGCCAGACACACACAGACTGACTTTTTAATGGAAATATGAGCCGAAGGTCCTCCACACACTTACTTTTCCCCTGTTCTGGGGCAGTGTATCCTCACTTCCTTCATGGGCCCTAGCTTTGGTTTATAGCTTTCATAGCTGATTTTAGGCTATGTGGAGACTGCATGTGCTTACTAACCAGCAGTGTCTGTGAGAAGCTGGTTTTCTGGTTCTTTGAGCTTTAAATGTTAATATGTTTTACTTGTAAATTCAATACCTGTGAATGGTATTGAATTTAGGTCAACTAAATTTCACCTAAGTTTAGTAAGCCACAGGATACCACTAAACTTTGAAGATGGTTAAGCAGCTCTTTACTAGAAGAAGCCATTTTTACTGCTCAGTTGGGAATATTTTTTGAAATTGATGATAAATGTATGCAGTAGATTGAATCTGATATTGAATTTACTGGAAGGATGTATTCCTTATTCAGATGAGTTTGAAAAGAAGATCATAGCTTCTCAACTTGCCAACTCCCATTTTTTTCAGGATAGATCATATGCCAAATTCTGGCCTTTGAATTTTCATTGATTTCAGTAGAAACATGTCTGCACATCAGAAGGTAGGAGCTGGCAAGAGTTGCAACATGAGAGTAAGGCCTATTATCATAGAGGGCCAAGAAAGCAACGCAAGATTTATAGACGTGTTGGAAACAGAGCAGGACAGCAGTCTGGAGAAATATGCGTATGTCACAATTAGTGGAAGCGAAACATCTTGCCTTCAGTTACATTGTTGCCAAATTTGGACATGTACACAGATGGTGAACGGTCCCTGAGATCCTGCTGGGCCACCTGCCTAGAACCCCATCCCCTCGGTGGAGCGCTCCTTAACTATCCAGGCCCTGTTTTCTGGGTATTTTCATCTGGTATGGCCGGCTCTGGGATCTGTGTACAGGGAGGAGGCTGACTATGAGGTTCCTTCGAAGTCAGGACCCCATTTATCCCCCCAAGTAATTTAAATTGCTTTTGTTTTCATTCCCACCGCTACCTGGCTAGAAGGCATAGTCATTGCAGAAACTTTCTTGAAAATATTGCCTCTTTAGCAATAGTTTTTCTGGGCTCACTATTACAACAGGGTTACTAGTGTAAGACCTTCAAAATTAGTGGAAAACCACAAGTGTTAGTACATGGATTATAAACAAGGCTAAAGAAAAAAAGCAATGTAAGTTTGAATACATACAAATAGAGTTTTCAGAAAAGCAGTGGAAGTACCTTGCTTTTCTCATATGGTTCCCAGCCTGCATCCCATCCAGTAGGTACATTGTGTAATATCATCTTTCAGGGGATTCCTGCTCCTACTTTAAGCACAAAGTCCGAAACCAAAGCTCTTCAGAGTCTGCTTTGTGCTAGGATCTTTTTCTGCACTTGATGTCTTCAGAAATCCTTTTGCCATGTGTGTCTCTTATAGACCTGAAAATCAAACCCATCTGGTCTTTGCATCTTGTGTCCTACATGGCAGGTACTCTCTTGTTCCTCTCTCCTCTGTAGTGAGGAATTCCCAGAGTGCCATGGGTTTGCTTTAAGAAAGTGTTGGTCTGAAAGAATCTGTTGTTTCTCTTGGCATTTCTTGTTTTAAGTACTGGGCATAGCCCTTAGAAAAATTCAGTCTTGCGACATAGGAAGCTCTTGAAATAATGACCTTTCCTCAGTGCAATCCAGCCCTGTGCTGCACTCCTGCAGGACATTTTTACTGCTGTTGGACCTGGCTGTGCCTTCCCCTTTCCCTGTCCCCATCACATCAGCATTCCCAGGTGGCAGGACTGTCTCTGTGGCACAGGCTGCACAGCATGAAAAACACCTTTCACCCCAGCTCAGCTCCTCCAGCCCTCAAATCTCAGGGGCACAGTTGTCAGGCCGTAGCCCTGGGCGTTGGGGAGCTCCCAGAGTCCATCACGGCATGGGGAAGCCTGGGGAAAACTGTCCAGGCCAGGTCAGGACTTCACAGCTCCCCAAAAGAGGCAGAGTTATTTCAGGTGTCTTCTCTAGAACCGTTATGGCAAAGGTGCTTTTTCTTGAACTACCGTAATGCCCGTGCAGCATGGGAACGGGAGTAACTGCTGCCCAGAAACGCTTACTCCTGCCTTCTCCTAATTCTGAGTGTTTGGTTTTACATCCTCCCAGGTCTCTTACTGGCATGTGTGTGTGTGTGTGCGTGCTTACTAAGCCCAAGAAGTGTATGTGGTACTTTACAGTACAAGGGGGGCAAAGTCATGCCCTCACAGACCACACAGTATTCCTTTTGCATACGTAAGTTTCTATCATATTGATTTAATCTACTCTGTGATTTTTTTTTAAGTTTTGGACAGCATAAAGAAATCCTAATCTTGTGAGGATCTTGACGAGCTTCTGCAATTAAATTATTAACACCTTTTATATAACACTCTGTCTCACTGGTTTATAAGTGTGATAAATTGTATTTTTCATGCATCTTTCACTATGTCACCTTCACTCTGCCAGAGAATCCATCTCCATTCTGTACAAAAACTAGTGTCCTTTCACCTGTGTTTGTGTACACGTGTATTTCAGGCACAAACAAGCTAGCACGTATAGCATATAAATATTTAATCACCTTGTCTGAGTTTTTTTTTTTTAAAGGCTTACATTCTTTTAAGCCTACAAATTTTAACCACAGGGATTAATGGTGCAAAAAAATCAGTGTAAAGTTGAAAACAGCTCTAGAAATTTGTTCTGAACTTTTCAAGTTGAAATTCAGAAGCTATTGCCTCTAAAAAAACATGGAAGCAACAGGTTTTGAAGTTTTCTCTCCGATGCTGAATTTGACTTTAGAAGAGCAATGGCAGTGACCATCTTTGGGCAGTGAAGAGCTCTTAGACTAAGGGAGTTTCCCAGAGTCCTTCAGAAGCCGGCACAGCTGCTTCCTCTTGCCTTATATTCCTGATGACAGTCCGGTACTTGCCTTATGCAGTTTCCAGGAATATCTCCAGATGGGTTTCCCAGCATATCTTAATGGAAATGTCAGCTCATTGTTTCAAGAACTGAATATAACGAGGCTCTGAAAAATACTGTAGTTTGTGCGTTTCTTTCAGCACGGAAACATTTCTATTCAGCCACAGGAGAGCCATTACAAGGGCAGTTCACCCTCGGCAGCTCCAGCAGGGATAGCCTACCATCAGATCTATTACACGATTGAAACGTCCTTGATGAGCATTATTCGTTTTGAAAGATGACCCAAATACTTTAGCCAAGATCCTTTTTGTGTGTAAGCATTTTGCCTCATGTGGAAGCATAAGGGCTTGCGGTTAAAGCAGGGAAGGGGGCTTGGGCTGGAGCAGCAGGGGAGAGGGCTCGTGCATGGCACGAGTGCTATTTAGCCCCACATGCTTCTTCCCCACAGTGTCTCATCCTCTTCAAAGGCACTGCATATTTGACTGTCTAGAAACACCATTCTCAGATGCTACAGTGAAAACCATGATACCAGTTCATTCAGTGCTTAACTTCCCTGCTGAGACTACCGATGAAGCTGCTAATTAATTCTAATTGCCACAGGATTTTTGTACGTATATCATATTTATAGCTTGTTGGCTTTTACGTTGACATTTTATGAGATTAACCCATTTTGTATGTAATTAATACTAATAGTGCGAAAGAAAAAAAAAAAGAATGCAGTTATCTACAAAGCAATTAGCCACAGAAAATGATCTTTTACTTACAGATGTGTTCATGTGTGTATGTGACCTGTATGTTAATAATCTGTGTAATGTTGACCATGGACCATTGTGAAAAATGGACAAACAAACTTGCATTTTGACTGCCTGCAGTATTATTCCGGTGCAAATGTGACCTTCAGAAGTGACCTTAGCCAAGTGGCTGAGATTCCACCCTGAGAAACATGCCTTTGTTCCCATCAGATCCTCCCATCAAAGGCATGGGTTTGACCCTCACAGCAGAACAGCATCAGATTGTTTCTCCATATGCCTTGGGGGAAAATCTCCCATCTTTTACATTAACATTGATGAAGGATCCTCTACGGATTTGGGCAAATGATGTATTTACCTATTACGCTAATCCTTTCAAGTGTTGTTATACCGCCTCACCATTTAGTGCTGGAAGGCCATGAGTCAGTCCGACTGTACAGAGCTGACTGATGCCATCTTACCTTGAAGAAGGTCATTGTGGATCCATCTCTAACAGCCCCATACTCTATCTTGGTTTGCTTTGCCAAATCGTCTGCTGAATCGATGGGGGATTCCATCCTCTCCACAGTCAGAAAGGCAGCCAGGTTGGCAGTATAGGATGAGATTATGATTAAGGTGAAAAACCACCATATTCCTCCAACTATTCTGGTAGAAAGAGCTTTGGGCATCAGCTCTGATCCTGTTACAATATCATCAAAACAATCATATTAAAATGATGCTGAAAGATGCCTTTCCTGATACCACAGACTGTTTTTAGGCATAGAATGCTTTTATGAGCTGTAGTATGATAAAATGATTTAAACAATAATCTCACAGATGCACAGCTAGCATTTATAATGGGAAGACACTATGAAGGGGATGTATGCCATGATACATGACAAATGGAATTATCCTTGGGTCTAAGCCCCATTACATCTCTGAGCTAATGCTCATTGTGATATCAACCTCTTACATCCCCAGCAAGCTATACTAGTATTTTTGTCCGTTTCCTGAATCCCTTTTTGCCAGTATCCTGTAATCAATTTTTTAATCTGAGCTCTTCAGCAGAATGCTATTCTGCTTACAAGCTGCCTTGCAGAAATTCCTTACAAGAGAAACCTACCCTGTGCATCCTATTGACATACCTATGCAGAAACAGGGCGATCAATACGGTTCCAGTGAACTCATTGGCCTGTGTGAACCTGAGCTCAAAACCCAGAACAGGTCTTATTATAAATGTGTGGTTTACATTTGAAAATTCAGAGGGTGAATGGACGTATCCTTTGGATCTACAGGGCAATGCAAAGTTTTGGACAATGTATTTAACACTCATTATTGATGAAAAGGTTTTAGCAGATCTGCCCGCGTGTCAAATTGACAAATATCAAAGTGATCTGCCATTGCCATAAAACCCCACAGAACAGCATGGGTGGGTGTTAAGTGCACTGAAATGGCTTCTAAACAGCTCAGGGAAACTGTATTTTAAGCCACATAGGTACTCATATTTCTAAGCATTCTGATGCAAGTTTTGTGCTGTTTTTTCTAGAGGCGTCCTCACTGAACTTAGCTCATTATGTGGGATTCAAGGATCTGGTTCAGAAAAGCACTTAGACAGACACTTGAATACTTTTGACTTCAAAGTCAAGCCTTTGCATAACTATTTTGTTGATGAAGGATGGACTTAAGAAAGTACTTAAGTGCCTGTGAATGGAGATCTCAGCACGTAAAGCTTTTGATGTGACAAACATATTTCTATTACTGGAAAAATGTGTTGACTTATTATCTCTCCCCAGCTATTTAATGATTTCTGTAAGAAATTTAACCACGTTACAGAGAATATTTTCAGACTTTGCAAAAACTCTGAATGTGACTTTTGGGGCAAAGACCAAAAGGGTAAAAACTTTCCAAACAACCAGCAAACAGATTTAACTTAGCGTTGTAAACATATAGACATGTCTCTTAAAGGTCAAGGCTAAGCATAGCCCAAGGGTTTGGGTAGGCTGACAGAATTGCCAAACTGCGAGAGCAGATGCTCTGCCTGTGCAGGCCTGTGCAGCCCTGGTGATGCACAGATTTCAAATTAAGCCAGCAGTCTAAAACCAAAAACTCTCACTTGAAATTTTCGAGTCCAAATATACCCATTTCAAGAGCTGTAGCTCTATCTGGGTTTATGTTTGTGGTCTGTTGTACTTTCTTGCTTTTCAGATTAGATTTTTTTTTCAGTACAATTGAATCTTTTCCTTTTTTGTGTTGTTGCTCTCAGGAAAAGTGTATGTTTATTTCTAAGCTGGGGTTGACCTGCAAAAGCTGGCTTCTAGGAGTGCTGATTCAGGTCATCCTGAAGGTATTATTTTTTTTAAGCTTAGACAACTATACAAATATAATTTCTACACTTGGACCCTGATGTAATACCTAGCTCTGACATATATATCCCAGTAATGCATAATAGGCAGATACCTTGCAGCTATCTTAACAAGCAACCATGAAATCTGCCAGCACAGCCTTACGGTCGCACAAGAAAGTAGGCGGAGAAGGCCTGTGTGCTGACTTTGTGGGGTGAGATGCCAAACCTCCTGTGATTTCCTATAGCAAAAAGTTGTTTGTGAAAAAGCAGCAGGATACATTCAGGTCAATTAAGCTCAAGACGCCAGAGTCTATTAATTATGCAGTGAGCTACGGTTTTGCTTTTGGGAGGTGCTGAGCACACTTTGTTCCCAGCTGAACCAAGCGGGCCCAGCATGTCTTTTGATCACTCCCATGATTATTTCAACGTTCACCTTTTCGAGGGCCTTGATTGCAACGAAAAGCATTAATGTATGCTCCATGCTCACTGACCTCACCCTAAGCGCTCTCCTTAATGGATAGTCCTGGTCTGACCCGTCGCCTGGCTGAACTGGGGCTCTGGTGGATAGCTTTGCCTTTCTGAACGTGATAGTTCCTCTGAATGGGTTGGATGAAATGTGCCCTGTTTGGATGCTTTCAGAGTATGCATAACACATCTGAGACTTTCAGGGGAAAAACAGGGGAAGTAACGTCTAAATAAAAATGTTGCTAGCAAGACTCGGGGTCAGAGACAATACTTGCTGAAGTCTCTAGTGCCTTTTTATGGCAGACATGACAGCCAATCCTGATCCAGACTTTGCTCACGCTCTGTAGAAAAGAGAAAGTCTGATCATCACATTTTAAAATTTAATAACAAGTGGCTTCCAATCAAGCATAACAAGCAGCTGCTGCCAGCAAGAAAGAACGCAACGCTAGATGCAGAGTTTCACAACCATTCATATCATGTTCAAACTCTTCACATTAACGATGATGCACTTACAATCACACGCACCACAAGTTTGTACATGGAAACATTTGTGTTGCCTTACAAATGTTTTTTCTTTCTTTCTTTCCTTTCTTTCTTTCTTTCTTTGTTAGTTTCTTTCCTTCTTTCTTTCTTTCTTTGTTTCTTTGTTTCTTTCTTTCTTTCTTTTGTTTTATTTTTAATCTTCTTGAAAGACAAGCAGAGTCTGGTTGGGGCTGACTGTCATGTACCCAAGGTAGTGGTAACGAGCAGACACTGCATCCCACAGTTTGCTGTGGATGATGGTAAACTCCAAAAAAGGCAGTACATCGAAACACAAAATCCTGGGGCACTTTCACACACAGGGCAATCACAGTTATATACACACACCTGCCTGATACTGTAAAACCTCAGCCTGTCTTTTACGGATAAATTGGAAGGAAAACAAAACAAAAAAGCAAAACAGAACGGCTCTTCCTTCATCCAACTTCCTTCAAAGTAATTTCTATGAGGAAGCTCTAGATCCTGTCAATTCATTAGTGCACCAATAAAAGCAAGAGCATCTTAGGTACAATACAAACTTTATTCTCTACCATATCTAGGAAAAAATCCTTCTCTTTTTTTTTTTTACTGCTACTCATGTCTGTTAAAGAGGGAAGAATAAACTGTACCTGGATGAATGCAGAGATGGTTTTATATTCCTTACTTAAATGTTTAGGTATTTAATACAAAGGTACTGCTGGGCTTTCCTCTGGATTGCCTTTTTGGTTGTTGTCGTGGGGTGGGGTTTTTTTGTTCAGCTTTGATTCAACTTGAAATGTTTGTCAGAAAATATTTTCATTCTTTTCAGTGGACCCCAGTTTTGGTGAATAGTGATTTAATTGGAAACCTTAGAACATACACGCCATAAACAAATGTGTTTAGTACACATATCTGTTTGACTTCCCATATGGAGTAAGCTTCACTGCCCTTCCTTGTCAACTGAGTAAAATGTCAGCTGTTTCCAAAATCATCAGCAACAGGGACTTGTGACTGGGTTAAGTTAATGCTTCTAGGGTTGGATGCATTTACAGAAGGATGGGACTCATACCTGCAGAAAAGCCATAAAAAAAAAGGTTTGGTTTTGGTTCTAAACAAAGTGCCAACAAACTTAACAACCCTTCTGAAGAAAGAGCATCTTTTTTTGTTTGGCAGTTAAAACAGTTTTCCTAGGGTAGCTAAGGCTGTTACTGTTTCTGTTGGGATGGAGCCCAACATTTTCCAGTTGCCAAACCTCTTATACCAATAAACTCAACTTCAGCACGCAGCACTTCATATCCCTCTTGGGATTATTTTACATTTCAGCTCCAGAAACTCCCGTGTGGCCCTGTCCGCTTCCCTTTCTCTCAGGCGCTTCCCCTCCTTCCTCCTGCTGCAGCCCTATTCTGGGTTTCACAGGTTCCCCTCCTCTGCCTGCTCCCGGTTGCAGTGGCATGTCATTTTCTTCCTTTCTTCTATTGCTTAGTTTTGGAGATCAGGTTTTACAGTATATGTTGTATTTACAGAGGGTGGAGTTTACCAGCACAGAAGCCCTTGAGCAGACTGTGGGACGTGTGCGATAATGAAGTGTAACCGATGTACCTTGCTGCATGAGAGCTCCAACTCCAAACCAGAAACTATTTAGTAAAGTAAAATTGTTTTCCACCACATCTGAGTCTGGGTTGCACGGGTGGGGGTTATACCATTCATATGGTGTAAACCTGTGGCAGTTAACAGAAACAGTCTGTAAACATCAAATAGAGTACACACAGCGGCAGCAAACCTGCTGAA
>NW_008825109.1:18839658-18847519 GCF_000699105.1 Pygoscelis adeliae
TAATGAAGAAAACAAGAAAAAGAAAACCTCAGCTGAAAGGCTGTCCGCGGGACGTCTCGCAGCTGCCTCGTGCAAGCTGTGGAGCAGCGCTGCAATGCCAGGAGCCGTTTTCACAGTCCCGAATCTAGCACAGGGCTACTCCCTTACTCCTCCCGCTCTCAGGTTAGAGCCCTCAAGGGTGAGACTGCTGCAACGCCCCACGGCTTGCCTGCCCGCACCACTAACAGACAGACAGACATTTGCAGGGGTGGGGGGAAACTGGAAGCCACATAGCTGCTCCCTGGTAAAGCCTTTAGAAAATAACGAAGGAGTAGCAGCCCTCTAAAGGCAACCATCGCTAGCTGTCTGTAGTTGAGATGCTGGATGCAGAACGTGCTCTCCCTGTGTGAGGTTGCCGCGGCAGCGGACAAAAAGGCTGCCGACCGTTTGAAGGCGTTTGGGAACAACTGCAGTGCCTGAAAGCCATAGGGCCACGTTGTCGGCATTGCAGAGAGAGAATTACGCAGAGGATTGCCTTTAACGGAAGAACTCTGCTCTATTCCCAGCGCACCATCCTGCAGCTGCAAACTGTGTCCCTTCTGCTCTGCGCGACACTTGGCAGAGTTATGTTAAGGACTGTTTCTCCCCAAGGTACCTTGCGTGCTGTTGCTTCCCACTGCTGCATGGCTTGCTGCATACTTTCTCATGAAGTTTATGAATAAAGCTTTAATCGACAATGTCATGCCAATACATTTTAATTACTGTTTCAACAATATAATTAAGCGTTGAATTTATGCATGGTTGCAAGCAGCATGCCTTGCTTAGCTGAAGTAATGAACTCTGATAGTAATGAACCTGCTAACTGAAACAGTATGTAGCTTAGGATGCCATTAGCTGCACAGTATTACCATTACTAGCACGATAGTGTTAAAAATGGTAACAAAAGATGCAGTTTTCAGGTTCAAAATACAACAGTTCTGCATACAACAGTTAAAAGAAAAGCAATCACCAAATTACATGTTTCAAATTTGTGCTAGAATAATGGAACCAACTGTTGTGTAGTAGCAAAATTGTTCCCAACTCAGTTCGTGCACACGTGGGGAAACACATCCTTAACAAGAGACCCAGAATAATGACCTGTATGTTGCCTGAGCGGCCAACCGCCATAGAGGTGAAGAGGTCCCATGCTGAGTGTTTGCCCACAGGATCCTAGAGTGTCAACATGGGACAGTAAGAAGAGGTACAAATAAGTCTGCCTGACCTGACTGGGAAGCTATGCTGGTTTTGGCTGGGGTAGAGTTAATTTTCTTCATAGTAGCTCGTATGGGGCTGTGTTTTGGATTTGTGCTGAAAACAGTGTTGATAACAGAGGGATGTTTTCGTTACTGCTGAGCAGGGCTTACATAGAGTCAAGGTCTTTTCTGCTTCTCACACCACCCCACCAGCGAGTAGGCTGGGGGTGCACAAGAAGCTGGGAGGGGACACAGCTGGGACAGCTGACCCCAGCTGACCAAAGGGATATCCCACACTATATGACATCATGCTCAGCATATAAAGCTGGGGGAAGAAGAAGGAAGGGGGGATGTTCGGAGTGATGGTGTTTGTCTTCCCAAGTAACCGTTACGCATGATGGAGCCCTGCTTTCCTGGAGATGGCTGAACATCTGCCTGCCCATGGGAAGGAGTGAATGAATTCCTTGTCTTGCTTCGCTTGCGTGTGCAGCTTTTGCTTTACGTATTAAACTGTCTTTATCTCAACTCACGAGTTTTCACTTCCGATTCTCTCTCCCATCCCACCAGGGGGGAGTGAGTGAGTGGTTGCGTGGTGCTGAGTTGCTGGCTGGGGTTAAACTACAACAGAAGCCCAAGGCTGGGATCTTGCATCATTTCAGTCAACAACCACATTCAGTAGGTTGGACACAAATGTCTCCATCACCGAAGAGCAAAAAGGCAGTTGCTAGAAAGTGGCAATGAAACGCTGGCGGCAAAACTCTTTCTGCCAGACTGGAAAGATTTTTATAGCACTGGGTATATATTTTAATGTGATACTAGGATATATATTTCTTTTTCACCTTGAAACAAATGCTGATTTTCTTCTTGTGTTCCTATTGCTGTTCTGAGCTCTGAGAAGAGGCTGGCTTACAATTCTGCTCTTTCACTGCTCAGGCTTTCTGTTTTCCTGGCCATTTTCCCCTGGTTTTCTCCCTCTTCAGACCTTCAGCAGTAGCTGTGCTGAGGTTTCTGATAAAGATGAGATGCTCAAGGTCTCGTAAGCACCTTTTTATATAGGCTCTGTCTGACTTTATTCACCACTGATGGTTATCTCAGCTACCTATCTCTACCGTCATTGACATCCACAACACAGCTGATATGGCATTAGCAGTAAGGGGAAATTTTGGCAGAAAATACCTTGTTCATTCACTGCCAGTGTACTTTGGAAAAGAGCTTTTCCAAAGTACACTGGCAGTACAAAAGGGTCTGTAACCCTTTTATCTGTCTGTAACAGATGAAAACTTCAGTGTTTGAGTTTAAAAATTGATATAACAACAACAGGGCTACATGAGGCTCAAAGACAAATGAGAAATTATTCATAGAATCATAGAATCATTAAGGTTGGAAAAGACCTCTAAGATCATCGAGTCCAACTGTCAACCCAACACCACCATGCCCACTAAACCATGTCCCTAAGCGCCTCATCTACACGTCTTTTAAATACCTCCAGGGATGGGGACTCAACCACTTCCCTGGGCAGCCTGTTCCAATGTTTAACCACTCTTTCAGTAAAGAAATTTTTCCTCACATCCAATCTAAACCTCCCCTGGTGCAACTTGAGGCCATTTCCTCTCGTCCTATCGCTTGTTACTTGGGAGAAGAGACTGACACCCACCTCACTACAACCTCCTTTCAGCTGCTGAAAAGTCTGAAGAAATAACAGGAAGATTATCCCAGTCTACAAAAATTATTCCCAAGTATTTGTCTTCCATGAACTGATGTCAAAGTACTGTTAACCGTTTAATTTACTGTAGCAGTGTTAAGTGGATGCTTCCTGAGGTTCTTAAAACCAATCTAACCCATATTTGCTGAAACACTTGGTCAATCTTACAGAAATCTTGACAGATTTGGAGACATGAACAGGTCTAGATATGGACTATAAGAATCGCTTAGCTTCTTGGAGTAAATTACAATTTATAAAGTCTAAAGTAAGTTAAAGTGACATATGAACACCATTTTGTGCACTTCAGCCTATATAGTCGCGATCTAATTAGGCACTGGTTTTAGGCATCAGTTCAAAAAAAGCATTAATGTCAGAAAAAATTTAAACATTCAGAAAATTATATTAACTGTTTTGCTGAACTAGTGTGTTCTTTTCCTCTTTTCCTAAAATAGGTGGGTTATGAGAATGATATGCAAACTTGAAATATTTGTTATAAGTCGTGTTTTGTGCTGTGTGTTATTGTTGTGATTTAACCTCAGTCGGCAACTGAGCACCACCCAGCTGCTCGCTCAGTCGTCCCCCGCCCCGGTGGGATGGGGGAGAGAATCAGAAGGGTAAAAGTGAGAAAACTCATGTGTGGGGGTCTATACCTCTAATGACATTTAAGCCTTTTAGCTAATTTCAGCCACATTTGACAAATAGCTAGAGGCCTTAGAGGTTATTATGCTCCTGCAAGTGTTGTGAAACATTGCAGTGGTAGCCCCGCCAGGAGAGAAGCTGCAGGATGAGCTCACAACTCATTACGTATCAGTTAATCCTCATGGGAAAGATCGTCTATAAATCCTTCAGCTGCAGGGAAAGCAAACACACAGACAAACAAACTTCAACTGGCGATCACAATCCACCGTGAGACACAAACCTGTACGGAAATCAGGCTTCATTAGTTATGCTGTTCCTGGAACTACTGCTTTTTAGAAAGATTTCAGAAACAAAACATAACACAGTTACACAGGGTGAACCTATGGATTTACCCAAAGGCTACACTGTGATTTGGAGCAATATTTAACAGCCAAGAAAGAAAAGCAAACAGATTTCACAGCCAATGATTTGTGAGCACTGTGCGTTTCACTTCCGTTTGCTCCTGGCCACACGTCTGTGTGTAGGCAGCTCTGCAAGCAGCCAGAGGACCCTGATGCTTATTTATTCTTGTGAACTTGATGTTGTTATTTTAAAAAATAGAAGCACCAAGGATAACTCGGGCTTTGTTTTCCCTTCCGCCTGTTCTGAGGTGGAGAGGACTGTGGGATGGTTTTAGTCTTGGCACACAACTGCAGAAAAGTCAATCTGTCACAGTCGAGCAGATTTAATATTAGTCATGAATGAGATCATGATTTGCGTACAGTAAGAGTTATTATTTATGGTACAGTGAGCCACTGCAAGAGCTTGTGGGAAGTCATGACTAATTGTATACAGTCCCATAGCTGCCAGGTTTGGATCGACTCTTTCTTTTACCTAGGACCAACACTAATAATTTAACCCATGACCTCTCCTCCTCTAATTCCCGCCTCCTTCTTCACATTCTCAGTAATTTAAAGGAAAAATCAAACCCCACAAATTGCTGTACTTTGGTACCAGTATAGAAGCATGCAAACAAGCAAAGCATTCACATAGGTTGTCCACCTGGAACAAGGGTTGTTCAGTGGACATCGGAGAAATGTATGTCCAAGGCCAGTCACTCTCAGCAGAACTGCTCGTGTGAATAAAGGTTTTGCAGGGCTGTGTCTTTTGATTAAAAGAAAACAGTGAATTGGAGGAAAAGCAGCAAGAGCTTAATTTGACCTGGCTCACACAGAAGTGGAAGTCAGGCACAAAGTGCTGTATTATCAGAATTAATGATTCAGATTACAATTATTTTATGACCTTTGAATGAGGTATATGTATGTATACATTGGAATATATACAACAATGCTGACTTCTTAAAGTTGAATGCCATCATTTGCAATAAAAACTGCAGCATTTCTGTTACTTTTGCTGTGATGTGAGTGTGTGGACTTCCAATGATACATCACTTCAGTTCTTATATTTCATAGTACAAATGTTTTCTCGGGCTATTTTCCATATACTTTATTAATGTGGAACATATTGTTGTATATGCAAAACAATATATGACAGAAGTGGGGAAAGGCTTAATTAGGGATCCTCTGTAAAAAGAACCAAAACGCAAATCTCTGTGAAGCACTAAGAAAAATATTTATGCTTTAAACTATAAAAAGGAAAAAATGAAGGATAGGATGAGATCAAATAAACAGAGTTGGAAATGAAATTCCAAGGCCACTATCTGAAGAAAAGGACAATAACTATGCTAGTTCGGAGTCCAGGTTTATTCAGGAGTATGGAAAAAAAGTGTGCCTCAAATGACCGATTTCCTCTGACAAGTTTCTAAGTTCATTTTCTTTCATGCTTGGTTTGCTCTTGTTCAAAGCCCTAGAGCAACTGACTCCTAGACTGTGGTCCGTGGTCTCTGAGGCCATGATAAGTAGCTTGTATCCAGTTTGTGAAACCGTATCGGCTGTCTAGAGTTTTCAAGGTAAAGTTCAATGATAAGGGAACAGAGTGCTCTGCTGGCCCTCTGGACATGTGACTGTGGTCCACTGGTCCAGAAACTTTGTGGCACACCTGCCTTTGAGAACATTATGAGCTTTGGCCTCATTTGGAAAAGCGGTGTGTACGTGTTTATTTCCTGCTGGTTTTGAATAGGGACATCACTGGGACCCTACCACTGACAGGCAGGGTGCACCTCAGAACAGCACTGGGAGAGAGCCTTGGGTATACATCACCTTGAAGATTGTCCCCCCAGGTTCCCAGTCACATTATCTTGTATTTTCAAGGGGAAATTAGCTGAGCTAATTAACATCCTTCAGCAAAAATATGTTCACATCCTCTTTCTTACTTTTTAACTGTATGCACAGTTAGTAGAAAAGAGAAGTGCTTACATGCATGTAATATAAACTGCTTTTCAATATGTAGTCTGCTGAGGTGTTGTGTACTGACAAAGAAAGGCTGACACATTTCATCAGGTATTTCTCTCCATTCAACCCTTAAGGAAGGTAAAATCTCATCACATTGCAATATATAAAAGTGATAACAGTGTTGATGTGAAAATACCAAGAGTCACTCTAGAACGTTATGTTTTAGAACTGGATAAACCCCTTAGGATAGTATTATACTATATCTACCTTGCAGAGCCCATGCAACACCTATGGGAAGAGAGGTAGTTAATGTGGATGCATCTAAAACTACGTCTTCGACTTACCTTGCAATGACAAAGAGGACGCAACTGACTCCAAGGCAGGCTAGGAGAACATACATCCAAATATCAGGAGAAAGAGGGTTTAAAAAGGAGAAAACACCAGGGTTTGTCCCATTGGGCTTCCGGTACAAAATACTGATTCCCAGCGTCATGAAGGGCTTGGAAAAATCAATTACTTTCTCTCTTACATAAGTAATAGTGAGAGGAGCAACAGCCAGATCAGCTTTCTGAAAACACAAATGGGAAAATACTCATTCTTTTTCATGTTCAGCAACGCACTACTATTCCTTCCATTTTCCCCCCCCAAGTATTAAAAACTAAACCAAATTTGACTATAAATCTGAAGTGTGTGACAAAATTTAACATTGCCAGGGTATTGTTTGGTACATAATACTCTGTTTCCTCTTTTTGCAGGCAGAGGGATATTTGTGACTTGCATGTGAGTCGGAGAGGTATGACCAGGGACGCTGGGCTCTGTCCTGCGCAACGGGGCAGACTGCGAGCGAGGACTGCCGGAGCATCTGGGCAGGGACTACATCCACAGATCAGAAGCTGCCACGAGGCAGAGATGAGCTGGAAGCTCAGCCTTTGCTGTTGGATTTTGTAGCCAAGGGGTGGGCAGGACCCGTGCTAGCTCAGTACCCGCTGCCCCACCACAGATGGAGGTTCCCCCCTAACACCTGCAAACTGTTGGTTCAGACATACTGACATGACTTCCTACCCTGTCAAATGGCAATACAGACAGACCAGTGGCTATAAAAAAATGAAAACTAAAGCAAACATTTCATTTGGGCTGGCTTCATATAAAATACCACAGGTGAAAGGAGAATAAAGAGAGAAGGATTGAATCTTACATGATCTATGAGTTCTTTGACCATCCCATTCCACTCTCCTTTGTCATTCTGGGCTCCATATTTACCATCAGAAACTAGTTTGACCTCATAGATGAAGCCTAAAATATTTGACAGCTCCTTTAGTAAGTCCAGGCAATAACCCTCGAATCTGTCATTTCCATACAAGGGCTTGTCAGACTTCTTGTACATAACATAGGGATCTTCCTATAGAAAAAGACAGTAGACATGTAGCAATAGAAATGAGGTTTGTTTTGGTTATGTCAGTTTCTCTAAATTATGTTAATATTTTATAAATGGATTGCAATTAGATGGAAACCAGTAATTTACCGTGTCCATTAAAAGCTGTTTTAGGTGTGTTAACAAATTGACTGAATCAATTAGTGATAAACATAAGGGCCCTAATTTTCAGTGGAACAGACCATTCATAGCTCCCAGGAGCTTTAATTGAAGCAGAGCTTAGCAGCTCCAAAATCAGACCCAAGATCTGTACTCTACATTGTCCCACCCTAAGGGACAGCAAGGGATACTGAAGGAGAGAGAAGCCTAAATAACAGAAAAAGAATCATAAGGGGAACCTAAAATTTTGTATTCTGTGAGAAATAAATCTTTATTGAAAAAATCTTCAAATGTACAAAATAGCTGTCAGCTGAGCAGGTATTCACATGAGAGAATGCAGAACAGTACAGGTAGAGTGCAAATTTGCTTTTCTTTTTGAAGGATTTTGGATGGAAGAATATCTGGGCAAGCAGGTTTCTGCAGTTTAATGTGGCAAAAGACCTCTGGC
>NW_008825109.1:18847566-18877754 GCF_000699105.1 Pygoscelis adeliae
AGGAATTAGGCAGAATAATTGAAAAATGTGGCATTACTGGCCAGGGAGAAAGCACGAGACAGAACAACTCATGAATACCCAGTTGCATGTTTTCCATTTATCATAGTAAGAACATAACTCAGTCTCTCTATCCGCTGTTTGCTACTTTCTTTCAGTCCTCTTCATCTCATTTTCAGTAAAAAGGAAGGATGTGTAAGCACTGACTACAAAGCTAAGTATTTGTGTGTGTTAATTCTTCTGGGAAGAAAAGTATGCAGGGTTCACCCCTGAAATATTGAAGTAAGCTAAACAATTCTGGAGACGGAGGTTCCCGAGAGTCTTTCATTGGCAGTGGGGTATTTTTGAATCAATCTTGTGGATAGATGAATGTGTACATCAATTCTGAGTCTAAATCAAAACATTTGCTTGAAAACAGGCTAGTTTAACAAAACATTGTTTAGTGTGGAGGAAAACAGTCACGGAGTGCAGGGCAGAGGTAGCAAAGGCAGCCGCAGAGAGCCCGGCAACCCACTGTCAGCAATGCCTGCATCCTGCAGCGCGGCTGGTGGTGTCACCTCCGCCCAGCAAGACTTACCAAAATGGTGGTGACGATAAGCGTCCGGTTAGCCAAGGAATCCGTGATGTTGGTCGATCGGTCCTTGTTGCTGTCTGTCATGTTAAGGCCACTGTATGAGTTCCAAACCCCAATCTGCACAGAAGAGAGCAGGTGAGCAGCTGCCCAGCTGCAGCGAGAGGAAACATTTCCCTAAACGTTCACCGCCTAGGAAGGGTACACTGGCTCTAGCGAGCACAGAAAGAGACACCAGCAGGACGAAATGCTAGAGAAGGGAAACGGCTGTGGGTCTGAGTAAGGCAGCAACATCAAATGGCAGATTTAGAAAACACAGGGAACACACCGTCCTTCAAAAGCAGGTGGAAATGAATAAGCTGTAAGAGTATAAGGCATGTCAATACAGTGGTGTATTAGCCAATTTGCTACAAAAGTGGAACATTTTGACTTTGTTTCCTGCTAAAAAATGTCAAATATCTATTTTTATGTGTTTTTAAAAAATTTTTGTAAATGGTAGAGTTGAAACATATGGAAAGACCTCTCTCTTCCAATACAACAGACTAAAAGCTTGAATAAATATGTTGAAACAGATTGATGAATGCACTGGCCTTTTGCTTCCGCCGTGCCTTCAGCAGGTTTAGCAAAGATTATTCTGTCAGTTCTTGACTGCTATATATGACAGAGCTAGCAAGGTGATACCATTTCACCCACTGATCAGTATTTGCTCAGTAAATATAAGCGGCCAAAGACAAATTCCCTTCTAGCCCCAGAGATAGTGAAGAATTGCAGTATTTAATGCCCAATCCAAAGCCTCAAGGGAAAGATCTTCTTGATTTCAGTGGATTTGGATCTACACCTTGTGAGGGCAGAAATTATAACCATGTTGATTTATTCAGATAAATATTTACTTAACATGAACGCAGTCGGAAAGCATCTTCAGGTTTTTTTGCCTTTAGATTTACATACACAGTGTGGCTGAGGGCTGATGTGAGAAAGCTCCAGGCAAGGGGCTGGCTCAGGCAGTTTGGTTTGTATTGAACATTTGTGGAGAGCACCAGGTGGATGGCTTGAGGTTCTGACATTCACCATCCATAGAGCCCTTCGCATCGCCGCGCCGCTCTGCCAGCATGTTTCAGTTCTACCTGGGAGGGATCCGCTTTCAGATCCTCTCTGCTGGGATTGCCAGCGAAGCTGCCAAGTAAGTCTAAGACAAAACCCGCTGACTTCTCCTGTGTACTGAAGGTCTCTATCTGCCATCAGATGCTCAGTCATTTCAGACCCAGGCTGAACTCTCTTTTTCTTTGGTTGCTAACTGAGGCAGAGATGGTGCTGCATTTGTACCAAACCCAGCAGATTAGTTTGTGCCTGCTGAGTGTGGATTTGGGGTAATAACTGTATAATTTCAAACAAACTTTGTGTTTGTGTCCCTGGGTGCCATCGCTTTCACCTTTCACAAAATTTTTTTCCAAAGTATGCTTAAATGGGGATAGTCATGCCATTTTTTTTAAATTATTTTTTGAAGCCTTTATCAGTCATTCCCTTTGTTTCCAAAACTAGATCAGATTGGGAAACTGATCTGGAAAGTACACACAAAATAAAATGTTGTATATTATGATAGCCTGTGCCATATGGTAAATAACCAGTGTCCTTTAATTTGCACCAAGGTGGCTGAGTTAATCAAAAAGCCGTTCTGCTCGTTGTTACTGACTTGATATGGTTTTATCGGCTGGCAGCAGGGAAGAGGAGAACAACCATGAAGAACATGGAGCGACACAGTCACAGTGCATACAAAATACACCAGGAGACCACTCTACGTCTGGATAAAAGAATGACACCGCAGGTCAACCTTGATTAGAGCGATGGAGGAGGTCGGAGGGGCACTGGAAGAATGAGGCCAAGGTAGTACATCACTATGGTGAATCCAGAGGATTTATTGCAGTTTAGTGACAAGTTTGAGAGGTGTCATATGCCCTTCTCAGCAAACCTGTGCTCTGAACCAATTGTAATTTGGTTTAAATCAATTCAGCATAATGCGAAATGCCTAAAGTCAAAAGCAAGATTGGTTCAATAGCGTTCTGCATGTCAGGTAGAATGATCTGTTCACCAGTAATGAGGGAAATAGGGGCCTTTGTGCCTTAGCCTAATTCACTGAAGATTAAAACAAGGTTATTAAGTATGTGCTTTATAAGAACACGAAAAGAGTGCTATAGGATGTTTTGCACTGGTCTACTCTGTAGCATTAAAATCCCTCTCAAAACAACACAAAAAGAAAACCTTTTTTAACTGTGTATGTGAGAGGGGTGGGAAATAATAAGATCTGTGTGAAATGCATACAAAATATAATTCCAAGTGTTATAAGAAATTTTTGTCTTGTGACTCCAGAACACTTTAAACATGGTAAATACAGTTGTTTTCATCTCCACCAAATGGCAACTGTGGGTTGTACCTCCAGTGGGGAGCTGCGCATGGAGCTGGTCTCTTGACTCCCACTTCGGTGCCTTATCCACCAGACAGAGGCACCTCATGGTAAAAGAGGGTTGAGATTCCTGGAGTAATTTAGATCTTTTATAAACAAGCTTAGTTCCAATTTCCATGTGTTAGTGAAAGACAGCATCCACTTAATCATCTATATTATTTTCTGCAAGGAGCTAACAACACACTCGTCAAAATTTTGAGTCAACAATGCTCGAACTTTGCCTGCACAGCACACATTTTGTGGGAGGCAAAAAAAAACCCAACCCTGCACGTTAAAACAGTCCTTGCTGCTGATGCTAATACACATTCGAAATGGTGCAAATTTACCACTCATGGTGAATCTTAGGTGAATCAAGAATGATAACAACTGAGAAAAGGACTGCTTTTGCTGCAGCCAGGAGTCTCTACTCTAAGAGGAGAAAAGCACAGCTCCCAAGAAATAAAATAATAGTTAAAAAAAGATTGTGGTGAAAAAGCTGAATCCTGCTAAGATATTTTTACTATTTGGAATTACAGTGTCTCAACTTGGGACGAAACTTATTGTACCAGAAAAACTCATACTCTCGGATAGACTGTTGTCTCTAAACTGCAATATGAGAGTCACTCTAAAAACCCAAAGGATGAGTCTGAAGACCCAGCCCAAAGGTTTTTGGCATCACCCGTCTGTGTACAAACCTTCTTCCACACTTTATATAAATGATTAGAAACCTCGCCAGCAGCCTTGGTACAGAGAAAAATAAACACAGTGCTTCATTAAAAATGAAAAGACAACCAGTCTGGAGAGCTGTGTGGGAGAAATTACATTTAAAGTCTCAATTAACCCATCAGCAATTATCATTTGGAGTCAAGCCAGTGTACGCAGAGGAAGGGACAACGCTGTCTCCAGCTGACATGAGCTGGTGGTGTCACCTGTGTTAGGTATTTTTGGATACCCACAGCAGCCACCTCCTAGGCGGTGGTGGAGGGAGCCCTACGGTGCCCATCGGCAGCCCATGTTTGCTGGCTGAGGGTTGGGGCAAGGCCACCCCACCTCCCTCCGGGGCCCCCCAAGTCCCCCTCAGTCTCCAGCATGGGCCCTGGCTGGCAGTGGCAGGGTTCGGATGCCAGCAGCAGTGCCGTCCGGCTACCGTGAAACATGGCCAAAAGTGTCCATGGCTTTGGGCTCCTTCCTATGGTCTCTGCATGTCAAGGAGCTTTCCCTGCCTTACACCTTTGCATCTTCAGGAGAATCTATAAGTAGTAAAGTAAGGAAAACAAGATCCTTTGACGTGGATTTTTTTTTTCAGAGGCATGCTTCCCTGAGTGTCCTGAAGGAATGTGAATTTTATTTGTCTTTTGTTTGAATGCAGAACCAGTTTCTGAAGTTGTATCATGCAGAACTTTCTATTTTCAAACAAAGATGCTACAACTCGCCTGTAGACTCACCATTTCAGCAATTTATGATAAGCAGTTAGGGATGTTAGGGAAAAAGAACCAATCTAATCTCAAAAACATGAAGAATTTTTAACGTGTCAACTCTTGTTGAGGTTATTACTCAAGCACCTTCTTTCCTCTCTCCTTCATGTCACATTTATTAAAACCAGTACATGTAAGATAAGGTAAATCTAGATTTTATCTATATATATGAATTTACCACACCAAGTTACAGCAGCAAGAACTGAAGATAAGGTGCACTTAAAATAATTATTTCCATTCAGATAATTATTGCCAGTCCCAAATTCCTATCCCATACCTCGAAATGCAAGGTACGCATTGTAAAATAATAAAACAATCTTAGTAGCTCTGTTTTAACTTTGACTTAAATAATCTTGAGAATAGTGGTTTGTACCCCAAGCACAGGAGATTCAAGCTGAGGAGAATGGACTTTCCTACATCCCTGTCAAATTAGTTTTTGTCATTGTTTTACAAAAGATCTGGTTACCTTTTCTGTTCCTTCCTCCTTGAGGCTAATAATGTCCAAATCAAAATCCTTCCGTAAGCCATCCGTTTTGTTGAAGGTTATGCGCCCTGTCAAGCCATCCCACCGTGCCTGTGTGAACACAAAAACACTCTTCCCTGTAACGATTAGTAGGAACTATTCTGAAGCCATAACAAATACTGTATTTTAAATTAACCGTAGCATTGAATCACTTCCAAATAGTTTTTTAAACATATCTGTCCTTGTTACTTTGATAAAAAAACCTTTCCTCAACTTTTTTGTTATTTAGTTTCTCTTCAATATATTTTGTATTTTACAATCAGGCACAAGTTTGTGACAGTTTATATATATTGATTTACATATGTCTAGTACTGTATATAAAAAGATATACTGAAGAGAGAGAAAGAGAGAATATGTATTACACATGCCCAAAGACAGGGCAGCTTTGCACTGCATAAGAATTCACTAAGAAATTAAAAAAGGAGTCTGCTGTGTCCAAGCTTCGGGTCTGAACCTTGGAGTACGAGAGCCTAAATCCACCAGCCTCACTGGAGCGATCCTCTTTACCCCAGCCCAGGACCTTTTAAGTTCTCCATGACGAATGGGTAACCAATGGCAATCGGTGGTGAATGGGAGTCTGCAGAAGGTCCTTATTGAAGGAAGGCAGCTAACCATCCCAAATCACCAAAGCTTTCTCAACACTTCAGTTGTGCCTTTCCTAGTCTTGTGTGATAGAGACTGCCTTTGCTACTCAGGGCCCAGAAATCCAGATTTTTCCAGGAAAAGATAAAAGAAAGACGGGCTTTTGTCATTCTTGCTTGATTTCTTGGACAGGTTGTGGTTAAATGTCTCCCACCAGCTTTGGACTCCTAATGTCCTGGACTTTGTTGAATTGTTTCACTAATCCCTACTCAGTTTGCATCCCCAAGGAAGAAGACACAAGTTCCCAAGTAAGCAAACGAGGTGTATCATTCCTAATAGGAGCACTGCCACTGCCTGTGCTCACAGGTGTTGATGGCACGATGATGAAGGCTCTAAAAGCAGGCTTTCAGGAAAAAATCACCCAGTCACAGAGACCTAATAAAAACCTTGTAGTGTAAGGTACACACAAGTCTTACGTACGTGTTTGAAGTACAGCATACGAATTGCGTATGATCGGTTTTGCTCCAGGCAGCGTTTTACTGTTCTGTCATAACTAAGTGAAATCACATTGCCCTTGTTTTAAACATTAGCAGCAGGAGTAAGTTAAAGTGGTAGACTTTGTACATCAGTCTATATAGCCATGATGATTCCCTGTGCTGGGGAAAACTTCTTCAGTGCAGCAGGATCAACGTCCAGAACTAACTTCCTCCGCAATTTAAGCTTTCTGTATCTTGTAAGCTTCCCAGCAAGCACACTTTCTTTTAAATGAGATCTATCTGTCTCTCATATAGCCCCCATTTTGTCCCCAAAGCTGAAGCTTATCTGTAAAAGAAAGTATTTCATGGTTTTCAAACTGCAGATTATTTTTGTAATCTATTTTTGGGAGCTCCCACATTAGATTAAATTCTTCAAAGATACAAGAAAGGCTGATGATAAATGATGGCATAGTTTCTTCATGTGTGTCAGCCATATAATTCTTAACTTACAAGCTTTTCTACTGTGCATTGTTATTTGCTTTGTTTAATTTGTTGTAGACAGATGTCATAAGGAAAGCTGCATTAAAAATCAGCAGACTTACAGAATGGTGTCTCCCCTTCCTGTTAAATCTAAATTCTAGCGCTGAATCTGCAGGATTTAATCTCAGATGCTGGGGTGTTATCAGCATGTGTCTCAGACAAATCTGGTGCCTCCAGAATTCTGTGGAAATGCAGCAGGATTTTGAAGCATGCTTAAGTAAAATAAGAATGGAAAAGCACAAATGCAAGAAACTTGCTGTGAGACTTTCCATCTTAATGACGTGGGAACATATGAAAATCTCAGCTGTAAACAGTCAGACACTTGTGGTTTTGTATGCTGATGTAATTAAGATAGAAGGAGGGGACACATGAATACATTTCATTATATAATATCTCTTTTCCAGTCTGTCTTTATATTACTCTGACATGACCCCCATCTCTTATTCACAAAGATGGAACATTTTAAAAATTATGATCTTTAGAGATCAATTCCTCCTCAGAGGGCAATTTGCTTCTGTGAAACGCTCACATTTATTGATTACATATCAGATGCTCAGCTTCTCTGCTAACATGATATGATCTTGAATAAAGGAACCAATATGTTATTTTTGGAAATGGTATCAGGAGCCTACATCTCCATTCTTGTAAAAAAGATATATATGGTGAAATGCTAGCTTACTTTTGAAAATAGGCATTGGTGCTTCTACCCCCACACTAAAAAAAATGGAAGGAAAAGTTGTTACAAGCTGCATAGGTATATGCTTAAATTTCAAGGTAGCAGAGAAGTGCATATAGGCTTAGTCTAACTGAAGTCCCACTCAGACCATCAAATAATGACCCAAACGTGACTTAAATTATAAACAGGAGTCAGGGAGTGTTTCTCAGGAGAGTTAAACTTAAATGTTGAAGGGGTTTTTCAGACCCTAATTGTGAAGCACACACTTCAAATACCGTTTGAATTCTAAATTTAATTTCTGATTTTTATTTTATTTATTCTAAATAAAAATAAAACATTTGGGTTTGAGTCCAGTGAGCATAATTTTATTTCTGACTTCAAGACAGTTGTAGTGCCTGTGTGTGCAGCATGTCTAGACAGATAGGTGATGTTTCTTTCCTGATCAGAAACAAAAGTTTTCCTTAAGAAACAAGGGGAGGGAGGAGCTAGGAACCTACGGTCCATCCCAGGCCTTCCGAAGTCTGTGGTAAAACTTCCAAGCTTTTAATACAATTTGGGTCCTAAAGCACAACTGCCTGCTGCATGCAAAGGAAGTGAAACGTATCATTGCTCCGAAATCATAGCTGTATGCCACCACTTCTAGATGCCTGTCAGGCAAATCAAGGATATGAGTGCCTATCAGGTGCTGTGTTCAGGCAAACAGAATAGGCAGCAGTTGCACAGTTCTCAAATGCAATTAATGAACAGAAGCGAAGCAGAACTTTCTGAATAGTCAGAAACCACACGACTGTTTAACCCAGCAATGAGATTTCATGCTTTTGTATGCAAGATTTATAGCAATTGTAATGTTTCTAGTGACACTCCGTGTTAAATATTACAGGATATAATAAAAGTTGAATCAGAACCTAATCATGTAATTGATCAAAAGAAATTGCTTTTTTGCACTCTATCCTTGCTTTAATATTAGAGGAACTAAGGGCATAATTTGAAACACTCAGCGAGAGAACGTATTTTCAATTTTGTTTGTATAATTTTGAGTAGAGCTTGCAGCTTAGTGAAAAAATGTGATTTTCAGTGGCTTCTGTTTGTAACATCTTTGCTTGTCTTAGATCTCAGTTATGCAAGGTTGCAGGCTGCCTCTGTCAACAGAACCGTGAGAAAATGCTGTTCTTTCGGGAGTTTGGTTTGCAGCAGTAGGGCAATGCAGTGTTCGTCTGAGGTTCAAAATAAGGTCTCACATTCTTCAATACCATGTTTTATCAGATGATTATTATTCCTATTTCTAAGTTGTAAACATTTGATGACTTTCTGCTGTTTATCAAACAAAATGGGGAATTAACCCAATATGTTGGTTTCAACTGGTAATTGAGAAGCAAACCATACAGCACCAGCAGCTACTCAGACCCTTTCTTACTAAGCATTAAAAAGGTAGTAGATAGATAGAACAGATTACAGATAAGTCTTCAGTCATCTCTGAAGGCTGTCAGGTACCTGACGTGGCAAAAATATCCAAAGCAAGCTAATTAAAACTGTGAAACTTTCTATTTTTACTACTTTAAAAAATTAAGATTGTGGGTAAACTACAAACTGAAATCCGGGGTTAAATATTCAAATTTCAATGTTGGTTTCCATCTAAATATATTGATGGAAAAGTATAACAACTGGAAAATGAAGCTGACTCAGCTCCTAAGAGCAAACACTCCAGAGGCTTGCTATCAATTCACACTACCATCATACGGTCTTTATATCAATTTCCACTTCATCATCTTGAATCAATTACTATAGTAGCCTTAATTTCAGCCAAAGCCAATCAACAGTTCAATCACAGAATCAATTAGTTCAGCTGCTACCAGACTTACTAAGGTAAAACAACAGGTATATTTCATGTTCTGCTTCTTTTGTCTCTACCAGACCCCACTTATGTTTCCAGATTTGTATTAGCAAGATACAACTAGATCAAGAAATCATAATGCACAGTGTATATAAAGCATTAACTGAGTAAATATTCATCTTTATGATATAGCCTGAACGGGATATAGCCAATTTTGTAGATACTGTACTGTACTACTACACACAAAGGTCTCCATCTTTCTCAGACAAATTGATTGTGTTTTTATTATGTATTTGTTTTTTCTTCCTCAATATAAGCTTATCCAAATATTTTAGTTAACCATTTATCTGCCTATGGCGTATTTTCTCTTTCTGAGTCCAGTGTTGCAGTGACAGATACTGGATAGTTGTGTTTCAGATTAGAAAACTTTAAATTTTTCAAGGTCCTTTTTAAAGTGTTCAAAGTGCTCTGGCAATACAAAAATGCAAAGGCATAATCTTATTTTAACTGATTAAGCTATTATATTTAATAATGTTTCTTAATGTGCAGACATTTCCGCTCTTCTGTTAATATTCCACTTATTCCAATAACCTGTGAAATAAAACAGTTTTTCTGAACCTGTTCTTTAGACCTCCACTTGTAATTAATCAAGCAATCTCTTTAGAGTTTCAAACTCAAGTTTTAAACTTTTTATTGTTCCCGCTGTTCAAAAAATAAGACCCCCCATTTTGAACATATGTCCAGAACTAATGTTAGAAGAAAACATCTGAGACACAAATATGCACCCCCAAATGCAAATAAAACTGTGACTATATCACTTACAAAATAGGTATACATATTGGATCTGCTTTAAATGGTATAAGAAGAAACTGTGATAAGTCTTAACAAATTGTTTAGATAGGAGTTGATAAAACTTCTGAGTGAAAAGCCAAGAAGAAAAGCTATTTTGGCATAGTATTGTGGCAGAAAATGAACCGTTCTGCTGTTCAGCTCCAAAACCCTGCACAATACCAGGTTCAAGCCTGGCTTTGTGCAAGATATTCAGACACTTTGCATCTGCCACTGAAGCCTGAATTATTGTTTAATATGCAAGTGTCATAAATTTATGATAAACAACATCTTATGTGAAGACTATTCTTGGATATATGTGCAATGCTAAATGACAGTCTTCTTCATTCAAAAGCCTTACAAATGCAACTGGGCACACAAAAAACCCCCTACTGCAACTGACTTGAGAAATTCCCAAAGTAGACAATGGGCCATATTTAGTTATTTATTTTGTAAAACAGTCTCTGTATTTTTTATTTCTCTCTCTCTTTTTTTTTTTTCCTTTCTCTTGCTGTTTATGTGTAACTTGTACATTTTGAAACCATATCCTACAGGCATGCAATCAGCAGAGTTTTTCTACAGATTTAATGTGAGCTTGAAAGAGAAATTGGTTAGCGGGACTCTTCAGTATGGGAGAAGCTAGAGTGAAGTCTAATCAAAGATAAGAATATTTTCTTGCCTACTTAGTTTTGTCAATGGGATTATCTTGACCTTTGGTAGGTTGCTTTCCCAAGCGTGTTAAAGGTAACCTACAAAGGCAAGTAATTGGACTGATTTTTTTTTTTTTTTTAATGATGGTTATATAAGCCAAGTATATTTGTATTTTTAATTCTTGGTGTTGCCATCTGTTTATTTGTTATTAGAAGTTACTAGGAAAAACTGAACATCAGTTATTGATTTAATGTATATTTCTAATTAACCAGAGTTGTGAGGTAAAAGGTATTAACTTACACCACCATCATGCCATTGTTTTTCTTTCTTTTTTTAATGATGAATAAAACAATAGAAAAAAATTATTGGCAATCATCTGACCTGGAATTCAGGAAGCATTAGTATTCAACTCCCCAAATTATACTTGCTCATTTACCATTGCACAGTGGCAGAGACATGCTAACATCATAGTCTTTTTGGACCTATATATCCTCTAAAATGAACGCATTATGTGTTTGGACTGAGATTAGGAAATTCATTCTGCTTCTGTGCTGGTCTACCAAAATGAGCAACTTGAAAGAAAACCAGTCTTGTCCTGAAGAGAGACTTTACGTCATAATTTCCTTTAGCCACCATCTCACTAGAACATTTTACTTCAGCTAAACATTAGCAACCTAGAGTGAATGACAGCAAAGCAACCTCCGCAATTGCTAGTGTCTCCATTCCACTTCAGGTACGGCACCCTTCAACTTTTAAAAAAAAGGTAGAAGGTGAGTACATATGGGGATCTCAAACGGTGTATCAGGTGTACTAGAGTGACAGACCTGTTCTGTTCAGTCAGCATTACCCGCTTATAAAGAAGACGAACATTTACTTTAGTTTTAAACTGATAATCCAAAATTTCTGATGAGGACTGTGGTGCTAACTGACATCCAATGCAGAGGTGGGTGATGATGTCTCCTCCATTGGGTATTAGACTTATTAACAGAGCAGAACTCTGATGGTTACAGAATTACTGGCAATGGTTAATGCACATATACAGAGGACATTGATTGTGGTGTTTGATGGCAAGGGACAAGACAGTGAGTGAGCTTTTTCTCACGTGGTTTTTTTTTTCCCCCACTCCAAACTTTTGCTTCTTGACTACAAAATCAGATCTCTGAAAAATTTATAAAACATAGGTATACCTAAACCTACTGTGCCCACATGCTCAGAATACCACAGATCACTTTTCTACAACAAAATCTTCCAACACCGTAAATAACAAAACCACTATATACTAACCAAAAAGGTAATGACCAAGGAAAAGTTTCCTTTAATTTTCCTTTGGTTTTATTTCCTTTTGGAAGAGAAATCTTCTGCTTTATTAGAATTGCAGAGACAGTTGATAGATTTAAGTGATAGTGATACTGCTTCTAGTTACACTGGAAATCATCATGTGCTCTGAGTCACACATCAACTTATCAGCTCTTAAAATTAATCCTCTTATTAAACAAGATACTCAAGGATTATAGAATATAGTGAGTTAGTGTATGACTTTTCCATTATCTTGGTCCAAATCTAACATAACAGACGTAATAAAAAGAAGTTTAGCATTCGCCATTACAGGGTTTTATCTACCCCACTGAATACATGATGCTTCACAGTGTCTTTACTCAGAAGAGGTCCAGGACTGGAACAGTCGCAGGCTTTTACTAAGCAGCACTGGAATGGAAAAGAGGAGGTATGGGGGAGGCTTGTTCTTAGGAAAGGGTTTAGGCAGCTCTTATAAGACTGAGCACACCCCTGCCTTGAAACGAGAGAGAGAGAAATGGTGGGTAAATAGAGAACGTGAATTTCTTAGGAAAGTCACAGGCTGTCCTGTGAGCCGCTCAAGAGCACTCATTTCCAGAGCAGTGGTTGAGCTTAATGATCTTCAGGGGTAGTCATATGGAAGGTTTTTGCTGTGACAAATTTGACAAATGATCCCTGAATACTTGAGGATGACGGCTTAGGTCGATTCATTTCAGAGCATATGTTTGAAAAGCCTTTGAGTTCCTTTAAAGCTTACACCTACCAGACTGCTCTATATCAATACCAGAGATGAGGGAGTGGGCATGAAGAATCGGAAGGGAAGGTCAAACTTTGCCAGTTATTCTTCCTAGTAAGAGCAGTCTACGTTAGCATGCACAAACATGACTGTCACTGAAGTGTCTGGGTGGGATTACTGTTGATGACGAACCTGGAAACCATAACTTTACACTACTGTGCTAATGGAAACCGTAACTTTACACTAGTGTGCTAATGGGGATTGGGATCCCATTGTAACACATACCGCTTGTATAGGCGAGACAGTATGTAGAGAAATCCTGTTCCACGCAGCTAGCAGACTAAATACACTAACTAGACAAAAGCCATCATCCATCTTTTACAGAGGGGAGTCACAGCATTTCCACCTACAGGTCTTCACCAAGATTTTAGGTCCTGCTGCTTTTGTTTTAGAGTGATGTGATAGCTACAGGCATGGCTGGTGAACAGCCTGATCATGTCAGCACGTTGGAAGTGCCTACTAAGCAATGACCAGTTTTGCCTTACCGTGTAACCACAGCACAGGTTTTGGAGCTGTCCTGAAGTGATTTGCTCATGGTTGCACAGAGTCCGTGGCAGAGCCAGGAGCCAAAGCCAAAGCTCTGGCATTCATCTTGAGTGAGAAATGTCCTCCCCAACCGAGCTGTTGTCCTATTACAGTGACATCCACCCATTGAACAACAGGGATGACAAGGAGCCTCTGGGGACTTCATGTGCTGCAAAGCACTGTGTCATTTCCACCTGAGATAATGGGACCCAAGTGCTGGCAAATCTGTGAATGAGTGAGTAGGAGGTTGTGTGGTTGAGGAACAGATTGTTTCAATGAGAGTACACTGCTCCAAAACCCAAATCATCTGCATTTAACAGTTATCTTGTAAGCGGCAAAGACTGTGCACAGTGAATGGCTCAATGGTGATGTGACTAGGGCTCCTGGGAGCTTTTCCAGTACAAATAAGTATCGTCCAGTTTAGGCCATGCACTAACACTTAAATCAAAATATCAGTGTGGAGTAAATGGTGAGCACTTTTAGTAAGCCAGGACATATAAAATACATTCTGAAAAAAGATTTTGTGTAGCAAATATCAAAACATCCTCTATATATTCAGATAAAATCACTTTATAGTAATTCTTACTCATCTTTTATAAACAAATCTAGTTTTCAGATAATATTTAAGAAAAAGTAAAAATGGAATGAAAGAAAATATATATAATCTTTTTGTCAGATTTCTTGTTTTGATTTCAGATATCACGGTATCAGAACCTTGCAGATAATTTTTTATCAATTCAATATGTATTTATTCTTAGTATGCAAGTTCTAGGACCATTATTTTGCAATCTGTGTACAGATCATTCCATAAATGAAGTGATTTTCCACTTGAAATTTTATTTCAGAATAGGAATCCCTATGGCGTTAACCTCAGCCATACATTATCTTCTTGGAAAGCTGACCTTTATTTCCTAATAAATCATCATGGGATGCAAGTCTAGCAGTTGTTTTGTTTGCTCTTTTAATTAAGAGTTTTCAGTTCAAAGTAATAGACAGTAATAGGCTTGTATCAGATGTGCATCCATTACTTCATGGACAAGAAGTAAGTTTTTAAAAAGTAAAACAAAGAAAAATGTTTGTTTTAATGAAAGTGGATCAAATCATAATATCAAATTATCTGGTGAGAGAAGTCCTACCAAAGTAAATAACTGCTTTTCTTTGGATTAACTAAATATTGCAGCATCAGAGCCCGGAGAATAACTGCAGCCAGTATCTATAGATGCTGTAATTGACTCAACACTAAAACACAATGACAAAGATGCAGCAGAAGAGATGCTATTTTATGTTTTATGAAATATTGTCATCTCTCCCCAGTCACGTGCATAGACATTTCTGTGCAGCAGAAAGATGGGGTGACTGACACACAGATCCTTCCTCAGACAGCAGGGGAGATGGTGAGTTCTTGGGTCTTCTGACATCCAGAGTCTCGTACTGCTCACTTCTTTTTTTGTTCCACTCTGTAGATTTTTAGTCACATGAAAATACTCTTACATGTTGACTTTGGTAGTAATAAAAGACCATGAAACAAAAGAAATGTTCTGTTCTCTTACAAGATGTTTTGTGCTCCTTTGTTTGGACATGCTGCCAATTTTAACCAAAAAAAATTGATTAATATCTCCCCAGATGGATTGCTTTCCCTTCTGTCTTATTTTAAATTCGTACTTTTCCTGTAATGAAAAATCTTCAGTTCCTTCTTCTTCCAATGATGTTCGATGTTTGTTTTAGATTTAGTTAGTTATTATCAAGAATCCCCTGAAAATTACATCCTGTGATTTGCTACCAGTTAATCAAGACTTTGTGTGTTCCTGTCTCTTTCTCAAAATGTTAGTCAGCTCATCAAATTTGGACAAAATCAGTCTGGATGTGGTCGTGCCATTGTTAACTCATTAGTTTTGTCTTCTGTTCCCTGCGCCGGAGCTTCCCAGGAAATCTAGCAGTCCTGAGGAAGGTTGCTCGCTTCCTCTGTGCCAAGAGAAAAACAAACTGGCAGGATCTCACCTGCACTGGTGGATCAGAATGAGAGAGTATGAACTTGCTATCCATCTAAAGTGCTGGGTAAATGTCAAACAGTTCAGAGATTTAAAGGATATAAACTTTTAAACACTTATATGCTGAAAAAAACCTATATCCAAGAGCTGCAAAAGAGCACTAAAAATGTGAGAAAACAAAGAAATCTATTACTTTCTTATTGTAGATCAACCAGGTCTAGAATAAGCGTGTATATAGCAGATACCTCAGGACAGACAGGAGTTTCTAAAGCATTTGTACACTCTCAGCACAGGTGAGGTAGACCTGCAGCTGGTTTTGGACGCAAGTATGGGCTAGCAAGTGACTGACGCACTGAATCATCTTCACTCAGAATTATTACAAATAAGTTGAGCCAGAAGCTTGAAAGACATACAGTGGTGGTAGTCCCTGTATGACCAAGTCAACCCATCTTGTTGCTTTCTATGGTCATTAGTCTACATGAAGTGGTTCAGCTCAGAGGATTGTCAAGATTTTTTTCGACTGGTGCAGGTCTTCCCAGCTCTTTTTGTGGTGACTGGAAATTATAACACCTCTTTGTTTCTGGGTCTTCCTAATTATGCTGATGGAGAGGCCTCTTTATGGAGCAAGGATATCGTTTGTTTAAATGCCTTGAGTTTGGATGAAAAGATTCCAGGAATTACATTCTTCTGTATGTAGGATAAGGGGGGTTTTTTCCTTTTCTTTTTGTGAAGAAACATGAACTAAAAACATTTATAGCCAATGTAACCAGAACACAGAGTACCATGCTCTGAATTATCATCACGGTTTCAAAAAGCAGGCAAAATAACAACCTAAGGTAATAAAGATGGCCTTGTTGCATAATTTCATTTCTTGATGCTGAGTCAGTTGCTGTCCTCTTGTACAGGGAAGGACTGGATACGTCTTTTTTTTTTTATAATTAATTTTACTCTTGAAGAGACAGTCATCCACAGTCCAGAGTCACACAGCGCTAGATGATTTAAAAACTGTAGAATATGTTCAACATTTACAGTACTCTTCCTGTATACAAATAAGCTAAATTAAGGTCTCATTTTAAATCTTTAACAGTGAAAAATGATGTAAGAATTTAAGCAGGCTTCTTCAGGGACTCAATTTTACTAATCCTTGCCTTTGTTGCAGGCCGGAGACATTATATGAGGCTTATTACTTGTGGAAACGAGAATCAGTTAGCAGAGGGCTGGAAAAACCTTTACAAATTCTAAGGAAAGAGTTTCTTGAGCTTGAAGTCATTTGAACGAGGTTAGCTTTCCAGTCTAACTGGGACATCTTCACTCAGAAGAATTATTACAAGTAAGTTGAGACAGAGGCTTGAAAGTTTTACAGACATGGTAGTGCCTGAATGACCAAGTCCACTTATCTTGTTGCTTTCTGTGGTCATTACACTAGCCTACACAAAGAATTGGTTCAGCTCAGAGGATTCTTGAGAGCTTTTAATGTCACACCACAAAAGGAAGGCTGTATTCAATCACTCGATGCAGAATCTAGATGGATCATTCTCACTCCTGGTCTCTACTAACTAGATGCGCTTGAAATGTATCTTGTCAGAAACACAACATAAACTGAAATGTAGATGTAAATGCTTCAGATTTCTTTTAATCTTTGAGATTTGTGTGTGCGATTCTGTTTGAGGGGATTTAGTAAAGTCACTCAAGATAAAGTCTGCATCTCTATCTTCTGAAATACTTCTCTATGCAGTTGTTCTTTTAATTGTTATTGGATTTGAGTGAGAGGAGCTCACATTGGTTTAGGTGATAACTGAATAACAGACAATCATTACTTTGGGGCTTATTTCATGCTTTAAAGGGGACATGAACAGGGAATTTGATCATTCAATTATAAACAACTGTTTCATGTTTACACACATTTTCCTTTTAGGAAAGGTGGAATCATCCATTCTCTCCCTATTCCCTCTCTGAAGAGAGACAACCACCTCCTTTTTCTTTCTAGGCATGGGTAAGATGTACTCCCTGCAAATGCTTCCATAAGGGCTAAAAGATTAAAATACCATTTAGATATGAATGATATTAGGTCACTGAGAGACAAAAGCTTCTGACAAAAGCTTTTACTTTTCATTAAAAAGATCTTAATGAGCTATTGCAGAAGAGTCTTGATCCCAGACAGTGTATTTTATGTAATATCCTCCTTCGTGGCAACTAGCTGATGACCTCTCTGACCTCAAAGCTGTCCTCAGGGCTGGGGGGCTTTAGTCAGGCTTGCTTTTCTCTGCAAGTTTCCAAATGCTTCCTACAATCAGCATTAGCTCATGAGATCTTTAGAACATAGAAGATTACTCTTTTTGTTGCTGTAATTGATTATTCTGTAGCCTCAGACATTTTTGCTAGTGCTTTTCTCCTATAGTCTTGCTGGTAGCACTTCAAGTCTTGATCATTAAGAAAAATAGGCAGTGGATCCGCTACTGCTGTTACTTGGTACACTTACCTGAAGTCCTAAGGTCGAGAGAGGAGTATTCTCACATTAAACTAGCCATCTTTTGTTATGTACTCTGAAAATTCAGAAACCGACTCCAATGCGCATGCATTCAGATTAGCATGAATCAAAAGGCAATATTTTGCCCTAGGATGTCCACTTTCCAGTTGCTTTCGGGAAGAAGCTAACTCGTGTGTACCTGAGGACCAGATATGACCTGAACCTTGACTTCCCAACAGGACAGTGACAAGCTGAAAAAAATTAATTTGTCATCTGCTGAGTGAAGAGAGGAGCAGCCTATGAGCTGCTATACAAGTCAGAGGCTTTCCACCTTAACCTCTGCTCATGTCCAGGCAGGTTCTGAGGTCCTTTCTATTACCATCAGCCTGGCATTTTATAGCATTGGCCCACAAAGCAAATGGGATGACTGCAGTTCTTATCACCACTAAAATAAAATGCAAAAACCCACCATGGAGTGATTGAAGTACTTGCTAAGCTCTAGCACCTGCAGGACTCATTGCAGGCAACCTCTTTGTCTGAAAGTTGTTTATTTAGACTGCAGTACAGAATATTTGTCTTCAGAGAGGTCTGTAAAATGCCTTCACAGACTGTTAGGACCGTACCACAAAACGGTAAAATTAAATTGTCTTTATGTGGGCCCAAACTATCATTCTGCCTGCTTGACTTTTTTTCTCCATACCTATTCACTTGATTCCTAATTTCTAAAGTTCATCTATCCTTGTTGAGCAAACCAGATCCTAATGAGAACTAGGGAGGTCCAAATGTATTTGCTATTTAGTTTCCAACACTTGTTATAGTCTTTACGGGAAATGTAATACTGTCTTATTAAACCTTATCCTCTACTTTCAACAACCATCTTTTTTGGCTACAACAGAAACAGGAAGATAAGACTTTCAGAGTATTTAAATCATTGTTTTACTGACCATGAAAGACACTATCTGCAAAATGATCAGTAATTAGCTCACATATCTCACTCCATGCGAGAGAAGCTAGCTGTACATGATAAATGTGAGCTGTATAACTGTTCAAGCTTTGAATTGGATCTGCTGAGATATGTCTGGCACTCTTGGTCAAAGTATTTCTTCTGGCTTAGGATTCAGGACCCTTATGCTATATATGTAGCATCACCCAAAATAAGTAGGTCACCACTGTAGAATTATGCAGGTGTGCTCACTGATACAAAGTCTTTTGCTAACTTTCAATTTCATTATAATTATTCTTAAAATGCACCAGAAATTGTATGAGTAGCAATACTGCCTCATTTAGTTTGAGAAGCAGAAGAGCAAAGGTTCCCACTTAAATCAAATCAGAAGGGAGGGGGGGAGTTGTTCGTCTTTATTACAGACACTTCTGAGACAACTTTCTCCTGTCTTTTACTATTCCTGCTACAGTCTTCCCACCTCCTCCCCAGTGGGGGAGCTGGATGCAGTATGGCTGATGTCACTGTAAGAGAAATAATCTTTACCAGTGCTGCTTCCCTGACTCCTCTGGGTGTTCCCATGATTGTGTTGCAGTGAGGAAAGTATCTCAAAGCTTCCTTAATTCTTAAGTCAGGTCCCTGAATACTGGGGTAACTCTTGTCTTTTCTTTATACTTTCAAAGAGAGAAGCTTACAAATTCATAAAACATCCTGTGTGGAGAGCACTGTTTCAGTAACTTTCAATGTTTTCTGTGTAGATGAATCACCATGTCGTATATTGGCTATGGCAATTCTAAAAAATTTACTTGGAAAGGTTTGGAGAAGGTGATGACAGCTCTTCTACATGTTCTGTAACCACCACGTCTTGTCTTTCAGTTTGCTCCTACTGTATTTCTGGATTCAGGTGTATGCCCTGACATGCTGCCACCACTTACCTTGTACCTCAGCCTACAAGTCCTGTTCCACCTACACAAGTGCTAATGAATGTGCTAATTCCTTTGATAGGAATCACACTGCCATGGACAAGAACTGGGGGAAAAGATTAGGTATATGTAGGAGACTTCACATAATTTCCAATTTTCATTTCCACACTCTTCCCTAAAGGAGAAGTTTCCATTTGAAATTCATAATAAAAACTGAATTTTTGGAAGCATGAAGGCATTTCAGCTAAAATGGTATTTTTTAGAACGTCTGTGGATCAAGCTAGCTCGGTGATGGATTCTTATGAGATAGTGCATGACTTCATGAAGCAATTTACTTCTTTAGAAATACTGGCTGATATTGATTGCTGATCAAACAATCTGCAAAAAAATTGGAATTAAGTGGTGAAACAAAGACAGAGCTACAGACTCACTTTTCTTTCAATTTCTAGAATGGCTGTTGTTAGTTATCTCGTATTTCTAGAAATTATAAACATCCATAATCAACATTAACCAAGCAAAAAACCTGGGAAGTCTTATGGTGTGTTAGTCTGAGATTTTATCACACCTAGGGCTTAGCAGTTTCTTTTTTTGAAAGCCCAGATAAAGTCTCCGCCAGAATGCAAGCCACAGCCTTGTGTCTGTAAATCAGTGTTTCTCTGCTAGGAAGGTGAGGAAGAATTGGATATCCGAGTGCCAGAAACCAGAGCATAGCATATGACAAAGAGCAGGGAGCAACAACACAAGCCAGTGCAGTAAAGAAGACAGGAAGGATTATGCTGACCATAAGCAGATGGTCTACACTTGCCTCTTTTATCAGATTCATAAATCTGGGTCCAAAACGCCACGGCTTGTGTCTGTGGCACTGCAGGGAGCTGACAGTCATTTGGGAGGCACGCTGGGAGGCCACTGCTACCATGTAAACAGCATCGTACATCAGAGCTGCTTCAGTCTGTATAAAAAAACAGAAAGGCTTTCTTTAATGTACATCTTTGTGCCTGGTCCCTGCTTTTCTCTACTGAGAATCATTTCCCTGGCCTGCTGTTATGGAAAAGGCCACTACTGGGCTCTCCATGGAAATCTGAGGTGTAACAAAATCCATTTTTTTGCAGCTTATATTAATTTCAGAGTATTTTCAGGTGAGCATTGGAAGAAAACTACATTGGGTAGCTACAGGAAGAGAGAGGTCAGTGGGTCCAACGCAGGAAGGAGTGCATGGGTAGCTCTGTGGCATGGAGGGGAGTTTTTAGAAGCCTCAGGTGATACAGCAGCCCAGGCGTGTCTTAGGCCAAGCACTTTGCAGTACTCAGTCTTCTATAGTTTCCTCACGGGATTTGCCAGAGACTCTCAGCACCTCCAGGTGTGTCATTCGAAAGCACCATGCAGGTGCTCAAGCCAGTCTCTGCCCAGCCTGCAGGTTGGCGTGTCATGGTGTCATGGCATGGGGACATGTGGGAGGGCTGCCCACGTGGGGCCTGTACTGGCTCCCCATCGCCACTCTTCTCACGGCACTTGTGGGATTGCTTTCTTCTCCACAGGGTAGGCAGGCCCTGCTTTCTAGGGGAATCAATCCCACCGAGCACCTGGTAGGTATTCCACTGGACAGGTATCTACTGTCTCTAAGTGTCTACTGCCCTCAAGGATCTTGGCCTTTGGCACAAATGTGTGAAATGGCCCCACTGAGATTTGGCTAGGGCTGTTCCCCTGACATACCTCCCATGCTGTCTTAGAGAGAGGTGAACTGTCCCTTTGAGGTGTCTTTTTTGGTGATTAAGTTGGACTTATACATCTAACTTCTAGTTATCTAAGACAGGGCAGATGAATACAGCCCTTAGATACTTAAATATTACTAAAATTACTGGATGCTGTTTGTGGATCTGTATTTCTTTTGAGAATGGGTTTATTGGTTTAAAAACATGCCCAGTAAGCCTCAAACTGAGATGGCACACCCCGTCACCCTTTATCACTGGGAAGTTTTAGAAAAATCTCACCCACACTTGCATTGTGTTTCAGTGCTCTCATGTGTGAGGTGGGAATGGCCATGTTTCGCTTAACGCACAGGGATGCTGTAAAAAGGAAGTGCTTAGCTTTCTTGTAAAGCTACTGAATAATTAAGCAGGGGCCTTAAAAAAAAGTACTAACTCTGCAGATGAGAAACTGGACTCATTTATGCAAAGCTAATCCATTTTTTATTCCTTTCCCATGCAATTCCTTTGGGAAATTAATAGATTTGATTCTTTGTCTGTTTCATTTACCTAAGTAAATTACAACAGCATCAGTCTTATCAACATTGGAGGTTTTTGCTGGCAATCAAATGTGATCTGAATTTATCAACTAATCTTAATATACTGCAGATGAGGAATCGCTCTTGACACGCTAGTCAGGATCTGCCCAAAACAATGCTCCCACAATCAGAGCAAATTGAAAACATAATAAATGGTGAGTCAAACAGGAGGAGACAATAACAGCTGTTCTCAGTGTCAAGTGTCTTAAAACAGATAGTTGTTCCAAGCGGACCTGGAGACTAAAGACCTGATGCAAAATACCTCAAAATCAATGGAAAGATTCCCATCGATGTCAATGGACTTCAGATTGGTTTTTACATTAGACTGGGGACATGTCCCTTCAGGACTGAATTTTACTTGATCACTGGAGTCCCAGTCTGCCTGGGTCCCAGACCTAGAGACTCTGGAGATACATGGTGAAAATGCTTCAGCACCTCACTTTGCACGCCTATCTGGGACCACCGATGCTTTTACTTGATAACATAGTGCATCCCACAGTGTTTGTACGTTGGCAGCATTACCAGACTCGGCTGTTTGAATCTCATGCTTGTGTAACTTGTTACTCATCCATCCTGCCATGGAGCAACTGGGAGGTTATAATACCTCCCTTAGCCTTTTATTTCTCCCCTCACTGTTGTTCTGTTTTAGGGCCTGGGGTTGCATGGATGAACAAAAAGTCTCCTCATTTTCTGAAGCAAACCACCTTATATTAATGTCTGTACTTGTGCATAAGAAGAAAGGGACTAAGAGTTAGTCCTGGAACTTGTTTTTCTGATTTTCATATTCTATTTAAATTATTGCAAAGAAACCCAAAGACCTCATTAGAACAACTATGCCTCTGTATGCAGTTGGCATGTAAAATGGGACATGAACTCAAAACTGTCTTGGTCATGCCCTGCTGACTTCCCACAAGCTGACATCAGGGCAAACAGTATAGATCAACCAGAAGGGAGAAATCCTGAGTTAGCAATAGGACATGTAATCCTGATCTCCTTATACTGTGCAGCTTGTCATAGCCTTATTGTTTAATGAAATACAGCAGTATTGCAGCTCTCCATCAAACTGAATAAGCAGAACTTGCTATGAATATTTAAATGATCGCAGCCAACTAGGAAGATGCTTTCCTTGGTGCTCATGCTGTTTCAGAGCATCAAGGACACTAAGAGATTACAGAGATGCAAAGGAGAGGATAAGAGTCAGAGACACAAAGGAGAGCATAAGAATCTAGTAAGAACTTTGGTTTTCCTAGCTTTACAGTTGGATGAATGCAGATGAATAACTGTGTGTGAATAGCTACCCTTGCAGGTCTTGTGTATTCACGCCAGAAGTTCCCAGGGACAGCTTTCTCCCCTGCTTTGCATATGTGTGAGCACAATGGCACTGCCCAAAAAAGCAACATTTTTAAAAAATGCTACAGATAGCACACATAATACATTTCTCTTCAGGATGTTAGGATGTTTCAAAATTTTCCCTGCAATCATCTGCAATAAATTCTATTTCATATGATTTTGAACTCTACTCAGTACATAAGATACATTATCTTATATTGCAAAAAGATGGCAACCCTTCACCCCACAAAACTGAATGGAGTCACGCTGCCCATGTAATTGCTCCTATTCTTTCCTTTACTTCTTGGGGGAGTGATAGGGAGGAAGTCCTAATTTTGTGGCTTGATAATACCTTTCATTTATCTTTAAATTATATCTTAAAAGCCGAGTTGCTGTAGATGGTGGAAATGAAGAGAAAGGGCACTTTTCCAATTTAAAAATGCTATTACCTGTCCACGTGTACAATACGTTTCACTGCAGGTTATAAATCGTATACCTGCTCTGAAAGTTTTTATTTCCTGTTATGTTCTTCACTCCATCCAGAATATTATTAGAGAAATGAGGCAGCAGTATATACATTTGACAACAATAAGATGAATGGTGTTAGCTGGATGGCACCGTGATGGAGAATTGTCACTCATCTCTAGAGCTGCCCGGCAGTGGTTTGTCACACAGATGAGTGCAACATTTGTTCACGGGGCAAATAAACTTTTGGACAGAAGCAGGTAAAAGGAAGTCTGTTTTGGGGATGCTTCTTCAGCATTTGCATTGTGAAATAAAACAGTAACGGGATCGGTTCACATCCGCTAGAACAGCATTGCAAAGCGCGCTGTAGACGCCCCTCCATCATTGCGGTTGTGCACTTACTGTCATCATGCCGTCAAGGAGGCCAGTCTCTGGTTTTGGTGGCGCCTGCAGACGCTCCATTGACCATTTCTCAATGACCGACGAAACTTGCGGGTTCTCGATGTTGAGCAGGCGAAACCCTGTCATATTTACTCCGCTGTACCTGTAGGGTTCCAGGTCTAATGCAAATAGATCCTAAATCATCATTAAGAAAACAAACAAAACCAGATGTAGTATTTTTAAAGCAAAATGTTCAGAAGGTACAATTACGCCAAAATTGTATTTGATTTTCAATCCAAAGCTCAAGTGCTGGTTTTTTTCCCTGTGAACGCTCTGCTTGCCCTCAAAGCCTAGTCATGACCGCTTCAGTTATAAATCTGAATAAACCAAAGCTGTGTGAAATTTATGACAAACCACATATCTGTTTTGTTGGAACGTAAAAATCAGTTCCTCACAACAATGCTATTTTGCAATCAACCTGCACAGCAGTATCTAATTTTAATTTATAGCAGTCCTCTAACAGTGTTGCAGCTCTGACAAACCAACATGAGGAACTAGCTGGCCAATGTCAAGCTTATTTCTCAACTCAGGGAAGGAAAATTCCAAGAGATGTTGAGAGAGATACACTTTTACTACTTATGAATCCCATTTTTCTCCTGTCTTGCCTCCTTCAGGTGACGTGCTGCCAGTATGTCTAATGGACGCGTCAGGCCAGTGCACAGTAAGACTATGCATTTCAGTGCTCGGCATTTACAGGGCAGGAAAATAATGGATATTCTAAGTGATATAGCTGTGTGGCACATTCCACAGCTGTATTTATCAGGCAGTGAAAATATGATAACTGCTTTCCAAAGCCTGAAGGCTGTTTTTCAAAACAACTTTTTGCTGATCCCAGCAGGCCAGTAAAATGACAAATGCGTTGGTCATGGTTTAATACCATAGTAACCATCAAAATGTCAACATTTACAATACCACAAGGCTGAGATGATACCACCAGCACTGTGTACTCCTCTCATGCATATTGTTGATGGTGGTTACCATTTTATGTTAGAATCACTGCTATTGTATAAAACTGTAAGTTCCACAGTAAATCCTAAATTTTCACATCTTCCTTCATGTTAAAATGGGCTCAAAGAGAACTATTTCAAGCTACTACTTCAAGTTCCAAACAGCTAGAGAGTCTTTTCTGACTAATGAATTGACTATTGGATTCAAAATGATTTTTCACTTCCACATAAAATTTTATATGGAAAGGAAAAAAAGAATAAGCTGATGCACGTGAACAGATATAATCCAGCCCTCTAGGATTGTTCTAGCAATACTGATTCTTTGCTGTCTTTCTAGTCTATAATGCAAACGGACATTAAGCATGGACTGAGTTACAGTTATACATAGCATATAAGTTAAAATATAGGAAAAATGTGCTGAAATAAGTATTTATAGATTTGTAGAAGAAAAGAAAATTTAGGGTTTTTTCTTTTACTATAAAATTTGCCATGTGATTTTATACATATGTGATTTTGTGTTTTTATAAGTAAATTAAACATTTTAGCAATGAACTGCACCGCCCACGGTGCTTGCCCTCGGCTCCACTGCAAAGCCATTTATTCATTATTTTGTTTCACTCTGATCCACCCGTACCGATGGCTCCTCCTTAAACACAATACTGCAATTAGTTTTCATTGTATTAAAGTGTTAGCCAGCCCCACAGATACTGCAAAACAGCTTCCTTACAAAATTGTGACTCCTGATATTACAAAGGAATATTAGTACTCATTCTCCAGGGGTTTCCTTGAATAATGGCAACAAAGATCTCCTAGAAAAAGTGTAAATTTTTAGCCGTCTTTTCTGCCACAGAGAAAATTCACCCCCAAATCTTTAGTGTTCCTTACCAGTGTTGTAAAAAAGTAGTGGTAGTATTCGGTCATCATTCCCATGGAGAGAATCTGTTGAAAGAGGTTGAAAGGTCAATGTACTTTACACTGGATGCTTTCAGTGTACTGCACTGTCTTTTGAAAAGCATGGGTTCATCTGGAATAATACGTTAGAGGTTATGAAAACTTGATTACAATAAAACCTACATTTTTCTTCAGGAGCAAAAAATATATTGTATTTAATTTATGTTTTTATCACCTTTGCTCAGGAAAGAGATTAAAGATTGCAGAACTTCTAGGACAATAAAAATGACTAGCGATAATGAGGAGATGATTTTTTAAAAGTGAAATTCTTTAGTCTGCAGTTTAGAAGTGTTACAAAGGAATTTACTGGCAGACAACGGAATTTGTAGGTAAAAGTGCTTAGCTGCACTTTTTTTTTTAATTCTGCATTACCATGTGAGAACAAGATACTTGGTGAGTGCTCACTGAAGTAAACCAGAAAACCAAAAAGAAAAAAGCTTCTATAAATGACTTTTGTTCCACCTGGGGAATGCAGGTCTGCAGGAGGTTGTCAAAACAACCAGTATGAAAGGATTTCTGGTCTGGATTAATTTTCCAGAGTCAGACCTTTTGAAGGTCTGCAAGGTAAGGATGGCGTTTAAAGGCATACTAACTGGCCACCTCGGGCAGAAGAGGATGAAGTTTTTCTTCCCAGCCCTCACGTTGCAGGAAACTTTGAGAGGGATGTGTTTGGTTCCCTCAGGCCCTCTCCAAAAATCATTAGCAATGCTTAAATAAAAAAGCATCCCTGATGGTGTATAACAGGATGCTCTACAGTTTCAGCCCAGCATCACCTACGCCTGTTGCTGTGTCCACGCACACTATTACCATGATGCAAGTGTTTTGCCCTCTCTGGGATCTTGTGAAGAGGAGGAGGAATTATGAGCTAGGAAACTATTGAAGAATTCATTATCATGACAGTAACACAGACAAAGGTTAAATGTTACTCAGTCTTGATCACAGTAATGTAAGCATCTGCTATTAATAGTATTTTAGGACACTTCTAGCAGTGCCTGAATAGCTGTTTGAAAGACAGGGGAAAATAGTGTGATTTGGCTTGCCAAAGTTCCCTTTCATGGCAAAAGCCTCTGAAAACCAGTTGTGTGATTGTGTATGGCAATTCCTCACACAAAAAAAGGAAAGAACCTAAACTTTCTAAGCTGCAGTAGATAATAAAAACAGCTCAGTGTTAATCACAAACAACCAAACCATTTCCAGCCACTAAAAATCAAGACAGAAGCAAGTATTTTCTTGAAATGCTCCACTGAATTTACATGTCAAAATTGCCTTTTTTATTTCTTATTTTATTAATCCTCTTCTATTCTATTTCTTAGAGTTATTTTATTACCTGTAGAAATGAGCAATCTAGCAATCCCGGAGACTGATGTTCCTTCCCTATTTACACACAGAAAATGATATATGGTAACATCAGTGGAAACGTTTGCATGCTGTGTTTCCCAGCTGACCTGGCTGGACTCAGTTCTGCTGCTTGGAGCCATTGGATTTCTGTGTCTAAGGTCCCTGCTATGGGAAGGAGTTGCCAGTCAGGATTTTTATGATGCAGGTCTCTTTTGAGCTGAAACTGTCTTGAAATAATCCAATTGCTTCATATGGGGCACGGACCAGCTGCTAGGTTGTACAAATGTGGCTTGAGCCCAGGTAATCCTCTGTATGTCTAAATTTATTTGGTCCTCTACAGGAAGTACGCAGTTAGTCCATGGTGCTACATTAGTATGAAAGCAAGTTCATACTAGTAAGTGTAAATAGGAGGATACAAATACCCAGATTTAAATTATTGATTCATTACAGTTTTAATTCTAGCTTGAGATAGAAGAGCTGACATCAAGCCATTGTACTTCTGTTATCAGAGGATATAAACTGCAATCTGCCTGCGTAGAAATAGTAAGACAGTGGAGAACCAGGAAAATGCTAAGCCATATAATGCCTTAAAATACAACTTTACATTAACTAGACAGATACATTAACTAGAATGATTATAAAGTGTGTAGCCTGGATCTTTGGGAAGCATTACCTAGCTTGTGCTGCTGCAGCTACACTGCTACTGGGTAACCAGCTTGTTAATCCAAGGTAGCCCAGTTATTGCTTTCCTCACAAATCCAAGGGTAGTAGCCCGAGAGAAGTGTTTGCCTCCTGAACACATTTTTGATTAAAACTTTTTATGAGAATATTGATTCCCAAGTAATGTGCTATAAACAGAGCTGGCAGGACACACACATACCTGTGAATAATGATGATTTCAAAAGTCATGCTACAGGATTGTCTTTGAATAAAAAAACAGAACAAACCCCCCTGAAAACCAAAGGTAATTGCATGTAAATAGCGAGGTTCAGCCAGCAATGTTATCTGCCATAACAAGACACAGGTTCACAATGGCAATTGCTGGAAGGGTGCCATGGATTTGCCAAGAACCCTGCACCCAAGGGCTCCATGAGAGATGCTTGCTAAAATTCTTCCAAAGAAAGTATTGCAGCAGCCCAGGAAAGTTTAATCAACATGTCATTTTTGTATTTTCTATACTAATGATGACTCAGTTAAGGTACAAAGATACAGACAGCTGGAAGGGAGCTTGTAAGTGGCACACACATGTTAATAATGTCCTTGTCCGGTTAAGGAATGAGAGTTGATGTTGGATCTGTCCCAGGCTGGGGCCTGATCTGCCACTGAGCTCTGCCCTCTCACTCAGCATCGGTCACAAGAACAGCCTTAACTGGATGTCCTCCCCTCTAACAGTCATTAAGGATGATAAGTAGTTAACAGTTATATAGCACTTAGACATCACTGTGACATGTGAGTTAGCTCTGTAGATTGACCTAAATAGGGTGCTTTTTGTTCATGGATTGTAAAGACTTTGTAATAATAACTTATTTATGTTTCAGGGTAACACGGTCACTAAGTAAAATTCCCAATGAATGACGATTTAATGACAGTACCAAATGCCCACTCTGATGAATGGTATTAGGAAAACAGGAGATGAAAACCAAGTTAAAGCAAAAGCAAGAGGAATGCTGAGTATCATGCTGGAGACCCCAAAGCATTAATGACTCCCAAGCCTTAATGACTTGGATGCTCCTATTAGTAGTAAATAGGAGAGTTGCAAGGACTCGTCTTCTGCTGTGTGTTTGCAACACAGCAAATACAGGGAAAGCAGCCTCTAGGAACTACCAGGAGTGAGACAATAATAAAAGCATGGTAGGAGCAAAGACTCCTTTCAGGTTGGGAGTTCTCATTCTCAATTCTCCAATGGAGAATATTCCAGCCTGGTTGCACTAGTTTATATTCATCTAAGTCCCACAGTAGGTAGAACTCCTACCCATCCTACCCTGTATAAAATCTGTTCAGGTACAGTTGGATTATGGATTATCTTGGCAAACAAGATAAAGAGACTTCCATCTCTAATTATCCATCTCAGATCAGAAGTTTGGGCCTTGTCTTTCGCAGACCTGTACTTTTAGCCGTGGCTCATGAACTGCAATGTGAATCTGAAAAGGTATCAGTGGTCAAATTATATATGGCAAGCTGACAGAAACTGGATAAAAATATTCTCTCATGTCTGTAAATCTCTTCGGGTGCCCTGTTCCTGGCTTGCATCATATCCCAGCTCCAACCTGCATTTGTTCATCTTGTAAAAAAATCACTGCCTCATTTAGAGCTAGTGTCAGTCTTCCTTCAAGGTGGGCTGAAACCAGAATGATGGTGAAGCATATTAGCGGGAACTGCATCAAATACTTTGCTTGTTTTCACTTTGCATTTCCCTCACTCATGCTATTATTTAATTTCATGACCATTAAATGAATGCATTTCATTATCCAATTAATTAGTACCACCACTATTTTCTAAGATCAGCAAGATACACCATAATGAATAAAAGACCCTCTGCCTCCTTGCCTCTCAAGTGTTCAATACAAAAGGTATATATTGTGCTTACAATGCTTCCCTGGACTCTATGTAGACAGCTTTACTTGGACATGACTTATCTCACTGGAAATCTGCATCCCACTCAGTCACAGCAGTGGTCCAGCCGGAGTGGTATAGAGGTCCTCCAACATGGACGTGAGCCATGTCAGGAAACAAGATATATTCTGTAAATACTTTGCTAGCATTGGAGTCCAGCTGGAAGCAAGGTCCATAGCAATAGGACAGGACAAATGTGTTGGCTCAGGGTCCCAGTCAGCTGTGGTTGGCTCCTTCTGCTTCCTGAAGAGATCCCAGGGAGCTAGGGCAGCAGCATTACCTTTCAAACACCAGCATGGACATC